>NC_054381.1:92249425-92596925 GCF_017654675.1 Xenopus laevis | reverse complement strand
CTTCTTTCTACAACCTATGACTCTCATAGTTTAATTTGACTACAAAACTAATCAATACATGGCAAACGTACTGTACTACTGATGTTTAGTGATGGGCGAATTTCTCCCGTTTAGTTTTGCCACGAAATTCGCAAAACAGGCAAAAAATTTGAGAAATGACATTAAAGTCAATGGGCGTCCGTGAATCGATGCAAATTTCCGCTGCAAATTCGCCCATCACTACTGATGTTATCGTCTGTGTAATTTTAAATTGCACATAAGCAACACAGAGTACGTGTTTTGAAAAAAGAGCAATATTTTTATCAGCTTTTTTTTTTTTACTTTTGTGGTATGTGAGAACCTGAGCATTCTGGATGACAGGTATACCTGTGTGTGTCTGTGTATATATATATATATATATATATATATATATATATATATATATATATATATATATATATATATATATATATATATATATATATATATATATATATATATATATATATATATATATATATATATATATATACACACACACACACACAAAAGAGCCCTTTACCCCCTTATATGTAAAACCTACTGTAAGGACCCATATGGTTATATCCCCTACAGGCTAAAGAAGTCCCTTCCAGGACATGGACAGGGCATGAAGCAGGTTTCTACTCTCTGAGAGGCTTCTATTGACGGGGTTCCAAAAGGGTATCTCAGTAAGGTGATTTTAAACCATGTTATCCCATCTCACAGCAGTACCAGTGTAATTGCTCAGTTTGTCCAATAAAACACTCTGTCTTTGGGAGATCTCATCTGTTCATTTGGCTTTAATTATCACATCTGTATGCTGATGAAACCCAAATATATGTATCCACCCCTTCATTAACAGCTGAGGCTCAAATCTCTAACTGCCTCCTGGCTATCTCAAATTAGATGAACCAGCGCCACCTCAAACTCGATCAAAACAAAAACTGAACTTATGTTTCCACCTAAGCCTGGTCCTACTCCCCTATTTACCATCTCTATTGATGGCATGCTCATTAATCCTGTCAGCTCAGCACGCTGTCTGGGGGTAATCTTTGACTCCTCTTTCTCCATCACTGTCAAAACCTGTCACTTTTTCTTACGCAATATTGCCAAAATCCATCCCTTTCTTTCACCTGATACATCCAAGACGCTCATGCATGCTCTCATCCTATCCAGACTAGATTACTGTAACCTTCTACTAACTGGCCTCCCTAACTCCCATCTATCCCCTCTACAGTCTGTATTAAACACTGCTGCCAGAATTATCCTCCTCTCATCCAAAAGGGTACAGCCCCCTCCGCTGCTGAAGTCTTTATCATGGCTTCCTATAAAACAAAGAATAACTTATAAACTCCTCCTCATAACCTTCAAAGCCCTTCATTCCTCTGCACCTAACTACATCTCATCTCTTGTCTTTCTATATGTTCCTACCCGAAACCTCCCACTACTACTGCTGTTTCTCGTATCAAACCCTTCTCTCTTGCGACTCATTACATTTGGAATGCCATTCCTGAAGCACTTATAACAGTGTAACAAACTGTAACCCAAAGCACCTTAATTCCCCTCTGAATTGTGTCTGTATGTTACCCTCCCATTTAGACTGTAAGCCCTACGGGGTAGGGTCCTCTAGCCTTTTGTTTCCTTGACACTGAGCACTTAGTCTGTTATATTTATGTGAATTGTATTTCTAATAATGCACTTATTGTTATTTTTTTATTCCAATGACCCCTTGTTTGTTACTACTAATTTACTGTTTTGCTGTACAGTGCTTTGCCCTCGAGGAGTGCTTTACAAATAAAAATATACATACATACATACATACATACATAAAACCTTTATTGAATGGTTAGAAGCAACTGGGGTTCAAATTTCCTTATTTGGCAGCATCTATGGTGATGATCCCTTGCTCCACAAGTCACTGCCAGGGCCCAGCTGAAAGAAAGGGTCTACCATTTTTTTGCAGTTTGTGGGCAAAATTATTATGACTTATTTATAAAGCAGCATACTCCACAGAGCTGTAAAATAAAATGGTATATACACTGAACATACAGATTATTTTACACAGAGTACAGTTACGTGTGGATTGGGTGTTAATGATATGCTGGTTGGCCCAAACCTACAAGGTTTACAGGTCAGATGGGTTTGTGGAAACATACTGGATTAAGATATTAATTTCTTAATATGTAGTTAGGTGCAGAGTTGTTACAGACCAGCACCTTCTGGTGACGTCCCAGCTCCCAAGTGATGACACATACTTATCTCACTCACCCCTCCAGTGACGTGACTGCAAATGCCTCACCTAACTCTGACATCACCAGAGGGACAGTTGGGCTCGGGTATGAATAGTGCTTCCTAATGTCAGGCACGGGTGAGTTATTGTTGAGTTACTTGTAACGCGGAAGTCAAGCAACCTCTCCGAATCCAGAACACATGGCAGGGGTCTGACCAATCAGAGTGAGTGTTACAGCTGACGGGAACGTGTTCCTCTTCCAGTTATATCCATTCTTCCTGAGCTTGTGAGCGCCGCTCTCTTGTGGCTCTGATGATACGGTTGTGATTGTAGCACAAAGGGCGCTCACTGTATACTATATGGCTGCTTCATATTTATGTGCGCAGAACTGCCGGTGGCTCGGCCTTTCCAGATTAGTCAGGTGAGCCGCTTCGTAAATGCAAATTGCAAACTCTTCAGAGGGCACCTTGAGTCCGTCTGGCAGGGTCTTGTGTTCTGCGACAGCTTTTGCCTTTTACCTTCCATTCAGCCGCTTTATTACAATTTCCAGGAATAGGGCGCTGACTGGGACTGGCGTGCAGTAACACTTGTTAATACTAATGTTATATATTCCACTGTGCTGTCCCACCGACTACTTTGATACATCTGCTGACATCCTTCTAAAATACTATATAAACTGATATCCTAGAGCGTGAGAGAGAGACCAAAGAAGCATTGTACATACATAACATAAGAAAAACGTAATTTTAATACCTGATTCCAAAACAGTAGAAATATGTACTGAAGGGGTAAAACCTGTGGCATGAATCATACCAGCTAAGTGACAACCCTATTTGTTATGTTATAGGGTGAGTTTTGATTTCTATTTTTCCCCTCACCCTCTCAGATTTAAGGTTGATAGGCTCCATTTTAGACACTACTGCAAAGCAGGGGGTGACCCAATTGCTGTAGCAGTTTAACTTGGAGCAAAGCCAAAACATATCAGTATATACAGGCAAGTAGCTATAAGTGATTGCTATGCTCAGTGCCACCATCAGGGGTATTGTTGTCCAGAACACAGTGAAATCTTTATCCAAAGTGGGGCCTGGCCACTTTGCGAAAGTTATGCAAATTGTGTGTTACATATAAAGTTACAGCATACTTTAAAAGAAACTTGCATATCAACAATGACAAGACAGAGCAGTGTGACAGCGTGGGTAGAGCTTAAATTTAGAGCAAATAACACTGACCCCCAATGAACTGACCATTAATTAGCAAACTAATTAATGCAGCTATTTAAATATTATTATTATTAACATGTATTTATATAGCACCAACATATTGCGTAGCACTGTAAAGTAAATGTCATTATACAACTAAATCACATGAATTATATACATAGAACATATGGAGATACCGGTACAAAAGGTAAGGAAGGCCCTATGCAAAAGAGCATACACTGGGAAGGGAGTAATGCACAAGGTATGCACAAGGAGTGGGCAAGATCGAATTAAGTGGGTGAGAAATGTTGTACTGTATGTGGTGTATGTGGTGTTGTGTTTGGTAGTTAAGCAGAGTGAGGGTAGGCTTCTCAAAAGAAGTGCATTTTAAGAGATTTCTAGAAAGCAGAAAGTTTGGGAGAAAGTCCGACAGACCGTGGGAGAGAGTTCAAGAGGAGGGTGCAGCCCTTGCAAAGTCTTGAATGCGAGCATGTGGGGAGGTAATGAGAGAAGAGTTGAGTAGCAGGTCAGTAGAGGAGCGTAGTAAGCGATTGGGTGAGTATATAGAGATACATAACTACTTATAGTTAGCTCAGCTGTTTAAGTTGCTCTATAGCTTAGCACACCTTAAACATTTAGAGATCATTTATTTGAGGGAGGGGTGCAGTTTGAAAGATTATCATTTAAATATTTACACCATAAATCCACGAGAATACTGCAGCTGTGCCCAGTGCATCTTGTACCATTGAACCACTTTTTATATTTGCCCAGCTGTGTCATACTTTACATAGTTACAGAATTGCCTGCCCTATAAAGAATAGGTCTTGCTTTGGGGTGCAAAGGGGTGTTCTTGCAGCACACCTTGTATTTCAAAATCTCTATAAATGCTCTCTTACAGGGATCTCCATTTCCGTATTTTGCCTATTGGGCATCAAAAGTATGAAAGACTGTGCACTATACTTGGGCATGGAAAGTATATTAATCCATATTTCCCATGAGAAAAGCTTAGAGCAAATGACAAGTTATCTGTGCATTAAATGGGTTGTTTGCCTTTAAATTCACTTTTAGTATGATTTAGAGTGTGATATTCTGAGACAATTTGCAATTGGTTTTCAACTATTGCATTGATTTAAAGGGGAACTCCACACAAACATAACTTAAGCTTTTTAAAAAGTAAACTCAATTTCAAGAAACTCGCAATATATATCAATTAAAAAATATTCAGACTTTTCATGAGTTTTAATAGTTTGGAACAGTTCCCTAAGCCTAGCCGCTGCTCTCCTGCTGATCTGTCTGACTACTTTGCTGAGCTGGCTAACCCCACAATTTCCTACATGTGTGATTTCAATAAGGAACGGAACATCACAGTACAATTGAGGGCTATGTAGTTTCTGCATGCTGTCTGTAAGCTGTGGAGAAGTAACAGTGTTTAGTCCCTCCTTCCCTGCCAGGACTTCAAATGATGCAGAAAGAGAAGAATTGTTAAACAGCTGGATTTCAGCATAGAAAATGGCATTTATTCATACTTTTTGAATCAACGGGTAACTGCGATGGGTATATTAGGGGTTTCTGTGTTATGTGGGCCTCTTTATCAAATTTTGGTTTGGAAGCCAGCATTCCCTTTTAAATAACGTATTGGAATATGAATAGGAGAGGGCCTGGCTAGAAAGATGAGTAATAAAAAGTAGCAATTTCAATACATTTATAGCCTTACAGATATTTTTTTTTAGATGGGGTCAGTGCCCCCATTCAAAAGCTGGAAAGAGTCACAAAAAGAAGACAAATAGAAAAAAAATGTAGAAATAAAGGCCAATTGAAAAGTTGTTTAGAACTGGCCATTCTATAACATACTAAAAGTGAACCACTCCCTTAAGCTCTCTGCACGGTAAATTTTACTTTCTATGTTATATACAATTAGCATAACAACTTACTGGGACAATTTTCCTATGTGAT
This sequence comes from Xenopus laevis, assembly GCF_017654675.1. Taxonomy (NCBI): domain Eukaryota; kingdom Metazoa; phylum Chordata; class Amphibia; order Anura; family Pipidae; genus Xenopus; species Xenopus laevis. The sequence continues at coordinate 92,591,543 of NC_054381.1, read as the reverse complement.
ATGCCTATGTGATAGTATTAAAGTTTTTCGCTTGAAACAAGGTTCTAGAGTCTCAGATAGTTAGTTTTGGCACCAACATTCTGAAATGGGTAAAAGGGAAAAAATCTAGAACACTGTGTCATTAAAAAAAACATGAATAGTTTGTAACAAGGTAATTCCACCTGCTATTTATGTATTATCAGCACTAACCACTTTGTCCACAGCTTCAGTTAATTAAAATTTGCTATATGCTATTTAAGGGAGATTAATAGATTTGGCATCAATTGTATAGTGTTATATATACAGACTTTTATGTGCCAGATTGTTAATGAAAAAAATAAATGGGTGTTAAAGAACAAAGTATAATGATTCACTAATCTGGTTTTATTATATTATTTAGCATTTCAGTATAATTAAAATGAAAGCATGTAGCACTTCGTAGCTTAATTGCTAAAAGGGTATTGGATTATGTTAAAGGTTTTTCCTTCTTTCATCACATCATTTAAATGACTAACCTCACCCTAACAAGTTACATAATTATTGAAAAGGTTTAAAAAAAACATCCATCACACTTAGGGGTAGATTTAGGGAAATGTGGAAATTCAAGCTCACCACAGTTTTTAAAAGTCCACTACTCTCAAATCATTTATATAGGATTTTAGAAGGTGTATTTATCAGTGGGTTTACTATAAATAAATATGTCTCTATAAATCCCAAATAAATTAATAGAGAGCTCTTGAATTTTACTCTGGTGAGCTTGAATTTCACATTTCAATAAATGCATTATTTTTTGATACCCACATTAATTTCTCACCTTCTATTGTCAGCTGGCCCATGTACAAAGTTGTTTTTTTATAAATTACTATTTACCTGAAATGGGGTATTGTACTAATGTGGCTTCTGATGAAGTGACCGCTATAGTCACGAAACGCGTTGAGCCATGTACTCCCCTGCTCTGCTCATCCAGATTTTTGTGCTTTTAATGAAGATTTAATAAAAGAAGATTTTCCACAGTTTTTCCACACAGTGTTTCTATCCAAAAAAGAATCAGACTCATGCGCCTTCAGTTTAGTATTGTACTAATAACTACCGTACCTTATTTTAGTAAAACCGGAATTTTGGGAAAAGGGTTAAAGTATCATTATAATATTTTATACCTTGTAGGACAAGTAAGCAAAGAAGCTTTATAGCCCTTAACATGCATACCACAGGAGCAACAATGCAAGTACATCAGGAAGACTTTGAAAAAGCACAAAGTAATCTGAAGTTATTGAAGAATGATCCCGGCAATGAAGTAAAACTGAAACTGTATGCATTGTTTAAGCAGGTATTAAAATATTAATATTATTTTTAATCAAAACTTGGATAAGGTTAACTCGAGTTAATCTACAATTTACGAAACCTTATCTGAGTCACTTTTTTGTTGGTTAATCTACAATTTATTATTGTACGCACAGAATGTGCCCCATGTATGATGTTTAGCTGCATATTCACAAACAGGTAAAAGAGAGGTTTAATTCTCATGAAGTTAGGAAGCGGCATGCCACCCATTACACCCATATTTATGGGTATTCTGTGCCCCCATTTTTTTGAGGGATTTGGTTCATTTTGAATTGCTATTTTCTGTGGATGGTGTCTACCCACTTGGGGTGTCTCAGATCTAGCCATTTTTTGCATCCGATTACCACTGGCAATGTGCTTTAGTTTCCAATTATTTTTATCTTCCCTTGTACTTTAATGCACACCTGCTAATTTTGTTGCTTCCTTCATGCATTTGCATCAGTTGACTTTGAAGTGACAGTGATACCACTTCTCCATGAATTTGTGGTTCATTTGCCAAGCGAATCTTGCTTTGTGTTACACTAATTTACCAAACGAGGACTACAGATATAGCAGTTCATTAGAATAAAACATATATTTAAATATACAGTTCATAGAAGTTTAATTAAAGTATTATGTGCATGCCCTCTTATTTATTTTATATATGGCAGCATTTGTTGTACATGATTGGCCATCTTTTATACACACAAACATTCAGTATTGCTTAGAATGAATGAAAATAAGCACGTAGACCCATAAATGTATGCACAGACGTATTGTCCTAAAATACCTGTCTTTAAATGAATAATACATAGCAGTATTTGGTCATAGAGACCTGTATTTAGATTTGAAGAAATATCAGTTGAATGTAAACAACCTTTTTTTGGTGTATTTTCAAAAATATTTTCCCGTAGTAAATGATTGTTGGAAAGTACATATATGCAGATTGTTCTGAGGGTTGGCAGAAATATTACTGCAGTAACAATTAGCTAATTTAACCCTTGTCCTTTGGACTCTGTTGTTTGGTTCTATAATAAAACGTTAACAATGTATCTCCTAGGCTACACAGGGACCTTGTAACGTATCTAAACCAGGTATGTTGGACTTTGTTAATAAAGTGAAATGGGACGCCTGGAATTCTTTAGGAAGTTTGTCAAAGGTAAGATACTTTTACTGTATGTTCTGCACTTGTATTTTCCTGTATAGGCTATTATATTCTGTAATGCAGGTATGCATTTTCTTCCTTTATTATTGCTTATCAATTAGTTTAAAGGGTGCAAAAGCCTTGCAAAGCATCAGGTTAGTTAATATGTTACTGTACTGTCAGAGAAACTATCCCAATTCTTTTTTTTTATCCTGGTTAATTTTTGAGTTGATTTTTTTTATTAATAAAGCATCCTAGTATGCTATAATACACATGCCAAAAGAGTTGTAAAGACTAACTTTTCATATTAATTGCAAATGCACTAAGTCACAAGGGAAACCATAATTAGATGTACAGCAAAAATGTTGTTGTGTTGCTAAATAAAATGAATATGCTTCTGATATGCACCATGGATTAAACCACACACACACACACAAACTGTAACCTAGAAAAGGAAAGAGATGCATTTGACTTAGACAATAACGGGCTGATTTTAAACTGTTTGAGCCAGTGTTCTCCCCAGAAAAAAGAAATGCCAGGTGGGAAAAAATGGCCCGGGAGAGGAAAAATAAATAAATATGTGCCTCCGGACCCCTCCCTCCTCTCGCTAAAATACCTAGTTTTTATATATGCTGATAGTATTTTGCACTTTAGCACAGCACACAGTTCTACTGGCTTCAACACTTAAGCTAGAGCTACATTGGGGCAGAGCAGAGATTTATTTATTTATTTGTTTTTGGAATGAAATCCTGTGTTATTAGTAAACTTACACAGGGTTTCATTAAAGATATATGTTCTATTGTTCTATATATTTATATGTAGCTGAAATTGCTGATTCAGCCCTTTACCATCCCGTGTATGTGTGCAGTGACAGGAGTGCAATTCTCCATCACTTTTTGTTAGTTTGAATCTTTTTTTTTTTCTTAATTGAGCCTGTTGAACGTGGTATTTTTATGTTAATTATATATGTTTGTGTATAAAAAAAATTATTTGGACTCTACATTTTCTCAGTAAATGTAAACTGGTTTACAATTCGAGTGCTACTAAGGGGTCTGTCACTGCAGCTCTAAATGACATTCTATTTTTAGGATGACGCAAGACAGTCCTATGTGGAACTTGTTTCCAGTTTGGTGTCTTCTGAATCTCCCACCAAAAATAATACAGAGCCAAGTATAGGCCATAAGATGTATGAAACTATTCAGGTTTCCTGTGAGGACCGTATTACCAAAATATTTCTAAATCGTCCAGAAAAGAAAAATGCTATTACTCTTAAGGTACAAAGAATGCATGCTTTTTATTTATGTTTAGCTTGCAAAACATGTCCTTTTTATGAGTAGTTTACCTTCATGTTATATTGTACCATAATATTTGCAGTAGCTTAGGTTATAAATAACCTTGCTTATTTACAGATCTGTATTGACTAATTTAATTGAGATTTGATGGTGCATCAGTGAGTGTACTCATTCAAACACAGTAGTCCTTTATAGTTTAAAGGGATTCATAATAGTTCAATTTAATTTTTATGCATTTGATGCTGGATTTAAGATTTCTTTGAAAACTGTATGTTAACACACTTGCAAATTCTTGTCTTAACTGAATTCAAGTGCATTTAAGTTATGCATTAGGGGGCACTAATATTATTCATAGGGCGATAACACAGTAGGCTGGAAATATGCTAAGATCTACTGTGGTTTGCTATTTGTAAATGTCAACAGTTTCATGCACGTCAGTTTTGTTGATGGCAGCCTGTCCAAGATTTTTTAAACAGCACAATGGTTAACACCAGACTTTTCAGATTATAATGTATGAATTTACTTCCTTTTTAGATGTATGAGGAAATTGGAAAAGCGTTGGAAGAAGCTGGCAAAGATGAATCTGTTTTTGCTGTCTTATCTGGTAAGTGAACATACAATATATTGTACACTAACAGGGAGAAAAAGTATAAGAGGCAGGAGCCAGACTAGGTCAGGAGGCACTGCCTGTATTTCAACAGAAAGAAGAGAATAACTTCTGAGAAAAAGGGAACTTTCCTATTTTCTGAAATAGCAAAAAGCATTGTGGGTAATATAATATGAATTATCCCTGCTTTTCTATGAACAGCAAAAGAAGTTCCCTAAAATTATACGGAATAAAGAGAGATGGGGCACATCCTTAAATTAAACTACGGGGTGCTAATCCATAGGTGACTCCCCATAAGGGTCTCCAGACAGAATTGCAAATATTAAGAGTAATGGTTAGCACACCCGATTTGAAAAATTAAATAAATTTATTACAAAAAAAATAATGTAGAGAAAAATAAGTATAAGGAGGTGAGCCCAACGCGTTTCGATCTTAAGGGTCTTCCTCAGGGGCACAAAATAAACAAAAAATCAAAAAAGTTATAACTGACTATGTATGAACTCTCTCCACTCTGGTGTGAGTGCATGTAAAATTTTACATTTTTTTAACATCCAGCAATCCTAATTTGTATTTTGTTTGATATTATGTATTGGTCTTTAGGTGTTGGCGATTACTTCTGCAGTGGCAATGATTTAAACAATTTTACCAACATCCCACCAGAAGGGAAAGAAAAGATGGCAAATGATAGTGCAGACTTGTTAGAGTAAGTTGCAAAATATGTTTAAATCATCTTTGTTTACATGAAGTAAACTTATTTTTCCAATCAGACAAAGGCAAGCCCTACATATTAAAGTGAAAACATTTACCCCCCCCCCCTTTGACATAAGCTCATTCAGTTGAGCATATGTCTGAAATGTATTTATTTTTTTCACACAGACATACCGAACTCCACAGGAAACCATGATAGTCTATCTCTGTTCACAGCAACCAGTTCTCCGTGCTGCTTAGGCTATGCCCCTGAAGTAATGCAAGCCCTCCCTCATTTTCTTCCATTGTGAAGTGATGGATTCTGGATGTGATGCGCCTCTGCGTTCTTGAGAATTTGTGCAACATCCACTAGGAATGGAATACGGTGTGGGAGTGCTTACATTACACTGTCAGTCTAAAAGATGTTGGCTAATCAGAGTCTCCCATGGAGTCCATTTTAAGCAAATCTAATTTTTATAATGATTCCCTTTTTCTTTGTATTAATAATACTATACCTTGTACTTTATCCTATGTAAGCTAATTTAAATTCTTATTTGGTGGCAAAACAATCCTGTTGGGTTTATTTAACATTTGGAATGATTTTTTATCAGACTTAGGGTTAAGATACACGGGCAGATTCGGGGATATTAGTCGCCTTGGCGACAATACGCCTCTTCTTTGGAAAACGAAGAGCCGCAAGTGCCACCCTGCTGGTGATTTTTCATTATAGCCAGTGGGAAGGTAGGGGAAGGCAGTTCAGGGAGATTGTCGCCCCGAAGAAGAGATGATTTGTCGCCTGGGTGACTAATCCCTTAAAGTATGGTGATCCAGATAATGGAAAAGACCCCTTATATTTTCCATTTGCATTTCAGAGCTTGTAGTCACATGCTTAAAGGGATACTGTCATGGGAAAACATTTTTATTTTCAAAACATGTCAGTTAATAGTGCTGCTCCAGCAGACTTCTGCACTGAATTATGTTTTTCAAAAGAACAAACAGATTTTTTATATTCAATTTTGAAATCTGACATGGGGCTAGACATATTGTCAGTTTCCCAGCTGCCCCCAGTCATGTGACTTGTGCTCTGATAAACTTCAGTCACTCTTTACTGCTGTATTGCAAGTTGGAGTGATATCGGCCCCTCCCCCCCCCAACAGCCCAACAACAGAACAATGGGAAGGTAACCAGATAGCAGCTCCCTAACACAAGATAACAGCTCTCTGGTAGATCTAAAAACAGCACTCAATAGTAAAAGCCAAGTCCCACTGAGACTGATTCAGTTACATTAAGTAGGAGAAATAACAGCCTGCCAGAAAGTAGTTCCATCCTAAAGTGCAGGCACAAGTCACATGACCAGGGGCAGCTTGGAAATGGACAAAATGTCTAGCCCCATAATCTTTGCTCTTTTGAGAATTGGATTTCAGTGCAGAATTGAGCTGGAGTAGCACTATTAACTGATGCGTTTTGAAAAAAACATGTTTTCCCATGACAGTATCCCTTTAATGTAATTTTTACATTGGTTTACCTCATTTCTTCACTACCCCCCCCCCCCATAATGTTTAACCCTGTCATTTGCTTCCATGTGCTTTGTATTTTGTCTCTCCTTTCCTCTAAAAATTATATTCTCTGCTTGGAGACCTCAACAGTAATGCACATATGATAACAAATTAAAACAACAAAGACTAATTATTTGGATTCCATAAAGTTGTGGTGCAACACTTCTTTGGAATTAAGTATGGAATTTTCCATTCATCACATAATTTTCACTTAGATGAAAATAATACTTTACATAAGTGTAACCAATTTACATTTTGTATTTTACAGGGCATTTGTTAGTAAATTCATTGATTTTCCAAAGCCTCTAGTTGCCGTTGTAAATGGGCCAGCAACTGGGATCTCTGTGACTATATTAGGATTATTTGATCTTGTGTATGCAACTGATCGTGTGAGTATTTAACCTACATTTTACTGTATATATCAAGCTTTTGTGTGTGTAGCAAAATATAATTTGAATAATCTTAGCCTCAGGTCTGAACCTGTTTCCATAGCCACATAATAAATGGTTGGCTATCCAAAATGACAAAGTATTTTTTGCACACCCAAGCAATTTGTCACACATTGCACTGCTGCTATTAGACCACATGGAACTTTGCGCACATTCCTTTAACACAGTTTTTATTGCTGCAAAAATTCTAACACTTGGTTCGTATAAATGGGATGATACTATGCATAACTATTATCCATTTGCAATGTCTCATAGAGCTATAGAACTTTGTGGCTTCTGTCTACATACTGAATTGCTGAAATACCCTGAGTAAATTACTCCGTTCTGGGTTTCTGCTTTGGTATTGTAAGCAGTTCTTACTGGCCTGTATCATTAAACCCATATTGGATTATAAGTATAATCATCCCATTAAGAAAAGGGATTGTGTTAGTCCCTAAAGACAAATTTCCAGTATACAGTATGTTCATTCTATTTTTCTGCTACTGTTGCATAGGTAAATAGCTTCCTCTGCTGCCTTCAGCAGTGTCAGAAAGCTCTGCTTTGATTCCCAAGTAATCCGATTGGTCTCCAGACGAGCAGTTCTCTGTGTGTACAGGCTGCAAATCAGAAGTGAATATGCACGGTGTCTGTGTGATGTAATTGTTTGACAACATATACTTTGTTCTGATTAGGTTCTTCTGCACTGAGACTGAGTGCAGCCGGCTGACTGCTTATAGTTCGTGAACAGTTTAGGAGACATCTAGATTTTTTTTAGATGAATCCAGTGAATTAATTTTTTTAGTTTGTCAGCTTCTCTATTTTGTATGTCTGGAGTTCATTAATTATTTTTGAATATAATTTTTATAAATATAAATCTGTAAATTGTGTTGTTGGTTTTAATTCATGCAAATACAAATATTTTATTGTTTCATGGTTTTCTTTGTTATAGGCCACATTCCACACTCCATTCAGCCAGCTGGGACAGAGTCCAGAAGGTTGTTCTTCTTACACCTTTCCTAGAATGATGGGTTTAGGAAAAGTAAGTCCATCACATAAAGTAATTCTTAAAGGGTAACTATCGCGAAAATGAAAATGTTAATATAAACTCACTGAAATAAGAAACTTTGTAAATACAATTAATTAAATATTCTGCATCATTTCTGAAATAATCAAGTTTATCTTCACCGTCCCTCTCTCAGCATCTGTTTCTCTTCATTCTGTCTTCTTGCAGCAGTTTGGTGTCAGATATTCATTGACCATTATATCTTGTGGGGGGGGGCTTCCTTTCCTAGCAGACAAATTAGATATATAACTGATTCTAGTACAAACAAAATAACTGTATTTTGCACAAATCCTGCATGTAGAGAGACCGGATTTCTGGTGATTTTAATAGAGTGAGCTCTAATACATCTTCTAGGCAAAAGCAGCCTCCCTTATAAGATATATTGGATCTAACTATCAATGACTATTTGCACCCAACTGCTGCATGAAGAGAGAATGAAGAGAAACAGATGCTGAGTGAGGGATAGTGAAGATAAATTTGATTATTTCAGAAACAGTACAGAATATTTCATTGATTGTATTTAGAAAGTTTATTATTTCAGCATGATGAAGCTTATATTAAATTTTCGTGATAGTTCCCCTTTGTATATTCAATCTTTAAATAATATATTATATTAAAGGCTTGATAAAGGGCCCTGTGTGGCCCGAAACGTTGCCATGTTTTGAAGTCTGCAATGAGCCAATAAAAATGAATTTTTTGCATCACCAAAACGGATTTGTGTGCTACAGCAACTTTGGACTTTATAGTCTCCTGTACAGTCATGCAGAAAATGAAAGGGCGTTTAATGAATTAACATTAATATTCCATAACAATTTCTTACACTGCTGCAGCACTTAACTCACTCCATCTTGCAGAGCATTGGGAATTGTCACAGGGCAATAGAAGTTTGAGATAAGCGGCAAAATTTTAGCTAGCATTTAAATGTACCCTTGTACAGAAAATCCTGTTCTTTCATAACTAATCATTTCCTTGTTAATACATTGCATCTTCTGTTTCTTATATATTTCCAGTAGAGCAGGTGTCAACCTTCAAGTGTGCAATAGCTGCAAACACTTGTTTACTCAACTTTACAATTTAAAGTTACACACATACACATTTCCCCAAAAAGAAACATAGAATTATGCATGCATAAGTAATTTCTGCAGGTTAAGCAATAGGCGTAAATGGTTGCAATTGATCAGAATGGTGCTGCACAAAGTCCTTGGTCCACCTATTGGGCACCACTGTTTTAGCCTGGACAGTTTCATCAGATTTTTTAATTTAAATTATTAAGACAACTGCGCTACATTGTATGTTTTTGTTTATTCCATCTAGGCCACAGAGATGCTTCTTTTCAACAAGAAGTTGACAGCACATGAAGCTTGCAATTTAGGACTGGTAACTGAAGTTTTCCCTGACAGTTCTTTCCAAAAAGAAGTATGGGAAAGGCTTAAGGAATATGGTACCCTGCCTAAAAATGTAAGCATTGTAACATCATTTGAGTTATACACCACTTGTGTACATATGTAGCTAACATTGTGGCTAATATATAACACTGGGCAAAAATGTGCACAATGGCAGTGTAACTCATAGAAACAAATTGCATTTTTTTTTCAATATTACCGATAAGAGGCTTATGTTTGTTTTCCCCAACAGTCACTGGCCTTCTCCAAGCAGCTAATTCGTGTCAATGAAAAGGAAAAACTTCATGCTGTAAATATTCAAGAGTGTGAACGCCTTAAGGAAAGATGGTTATCAGAAGAGTGCATGAATGCCATCATTAGCTTCTTCCAAAATAGAGCTAAATTGTGAATGAATTTGAAATGTAATGGTCTATTTAATGCAAAGCTGTTATATGCATTTTATTAAAACAGGTTCATGTTTTTCAACTGATACAGTGTTTGAACTGATGCTAACCCTGTCACATCTGGTAGCCATGCACAAATTTTTCTCAGTGAGCATGTATTTTACAAGATTTGTACCAAGCATATCAGAATATACCACTCATTAAATTAGTCTTTATCAACCTTTATGTGCCTAGGCCAAACATATTTATAGTCAACAACCAGACCTCCCCATTTGTAAAATCACTTTGAAATGACATTTAGCTGTATAGTTTTTTGTAAATAGTACCATTATACTTCTATATATTGCATCCACTGGAATACAGTAGCTGACACTTGACACTGATAAAATGTGCGAAGAAGTAGTAGTAGCTACTGGCATGTGTTTTGTTTTGTCAGCAAATCTCACATTTCAGGCTGGCCTTGCAGATAAATGATAAACTGAGAACACTCTCAGACATTTAAAGAGGTTGAAGGAAGTTGAACATTTGGGATTTCTTCCTCGTTTAAAGCTTCAAGAAGATCATGTAAAATCAAAATAGAACATATACCTAAGTACACACACATCTCTTAAATAAATGCTTTGTTGATCAAGAGCTGTACTGACTTAAATGCTAGGCCTGGATATTAATTGTTTTATTTTTGTTGTCCACAGCAGCTGGCCTATATCACATAATCTGAATATGTTATTTTTATTTTTACCATTACCGAAGTTACATTACCATCTGATCAGCATTGCATAGCCCAGTTATTGTTTTTGTTTGCTCACTCTCCTGACTCTACTTTTCTATTAGAAAAATTGATATTGTGTTTTATTAGTAATTCAAGAACATCCTTTGAATACATTAAGTGTTACTTTGTTCCTATGGGGGCTCAAGAGTCTACTTTCCCAGTAAAAAAAAATTGAATTAGTTCTCTCTCGGAAAATGAAGCGCTCTGAGTGCCATCCTGCTGCCGATTTGCATTCTAGCTGGTGGGAAGGAAGTTCGAGAAGATTAGTCACCACAAAGAATTGGAGAATTGTTGCCGGGCGACTAATCTCCCCGAATCTGACCGTGTGTCTCTGCCCTTAGAATGTGAAAAATTACACTTTACACTTATTAGATAAACGGTGACACATAGAAAATTATTGGAAAAAGTTATTTTATGGTGATCTATCTGAAAACTAGTTGTTTGAAGGTGAACAACCCTTTTAATAAAATTCTTATTTCCATTTTTTCACAAATATTTTCATTAAAAATTTTAGTTTTTTTTTTCTCCAAAGATTATAGTGTAAAAAGCAGGGAAAAGCTGCTTTTATTGCTGATACAAAACATCGGCAGGTAAAAGCAGTCAAGGTCCTATAGAAGTCAATGGGAGCTGTGCTGATCCTATTGGACCTTTTTTTTAAGTCATTCAGACTTTGAGTTTTTCATATTGTTTTTTAAATTGGTAATTGTCCAAACAATTCTGATTCTTTTAAGTCAAAATGTCAAGTCAAAAGTTTGAGATTAGTAGTCATGTTTTGGACGAGTAAGCAAGTAAGCAGTCATGGTCCTATAGAAGTCAATGGAAGCTATGCTGATACCATTGGACCGGTTTTTTTTGTAGCCATTCGGGCTTTTAGAGGTTTTCATATTGTTTTTCCACTGGTAATTGTCCAAAATGTCAAGTTGAAAGTTTGAGATTAGTAGACATGCTTCAAGCTTCCGCACATTTTTTAAGGGCCCCAGTGCTCTTCCATAAATTCTGAATATAATTTAGCACACTGAAAACAAGGATCCACAAATAACATGAATTGAATAAGTTTCAAGCCATAGGCACAATTTTCTCTCTCATTGGTATATCCATACCAAAAGGTTTATCTTTAAAGCATTGTGGAATATGTTGGCGCTTTATAATACATGTTAATAATAATAACTCTTTATTATTTAGGCTGTATGCAGACTCAAAAGATTAGATGAAGATATGCTAGATAAGTTAGTAAAGGTAGATAGGCCAGCAAAGTTGTGCAATTTAAATACTGTAATTTTCTTACCTGCATACCTACAAAATTATGCTTTGGTGGAGAAGAAACTGGAATGTTTTGATGGCTATACAGGTATGGGATCTGTTATCCAGAAACCCATTACCCAGAAAGCTCGGAATTACAGAAAGGCCACATTTTTTAAATAATTTCCTTTTTCTCTAGAATAATAAAACAGTATCTTGTATTTGATCCAAACTAAGATATAATTAATCTTTATTGGAAGCAAAACCAGCCTATTGGGTTTGTTTAATGTTTACATGATTTTCTACTAGACACGTTATAAAGATCCAATTATGGAAAGATCCGTTATCCGAATACCTCCGGTCCCAAGCATTCTGGATAACAGATTCCATACCTGTACTACAATAAAGTTCATGTCTGTGAACTGAAAGAGGGAATTTACCTTTACATTAACTTTTAGCATAATATAGACAGTGTAACTAACTACTAGAGCCAAAACCATTACATAAGTTTATTCACACAAGTCTGGCTGTGACAGTTTCACCACTTTTCATTACGTTTGGCAGTTGCCTTCTAAAGCCATTAGTGTTACACTTATGGTAGAACCTTACCACTAGTACTGTCAATCATAGAAGAACTTGTGGGGCAAAAACCATATTCTTTCTCTGTTGCCCTTTATGGGGACCTATCACCTTAAGAAATAATTTCAAATCCTATTTTATGATGTTAGTCAAGTAAAATAAACTTCACTTGCACTATAAAATTATTTAAATCTTGTTTTTTTATGTCTTGGAATTCACAATCACAGCAAGCAGGCAGCAGCTATTTTGTTAACACTGTTATCTAGGCAAGCTTTACATCATGCCAAAATCTTGTTTATGTGCCAGAATTGGGCACCTGATGCCAATGCACTGGTTACTAGTGATGTGTGGGTCGAGAAAAACTCGACCGCCCACATCGACTTCTCCCTTGTTGCCCCCCTGATGACGTCACAATAGGGGATTCCTATAAACAGAAAGTTGGATGTCGGCAGTCCAAGGTCAACACGAACCTGCCCGCAACCCGCAAGAGGAGCAGTGAGGTCAGCGTGAACCTGCGTGACCTGCACATCTTTACTGGTCAGTGTCGGACTGGCCCGGCGGGATACCGGGAAAATACCCGGTGGGCCCCGACCCTAGTGGGCCCCGCCGGGCCAGTCCCCCTCTCCCAAACTGTTTTTTAAAAATATTAAAAAATAATTCGGCGCATAGTAGCGCCGTTTGCGCATGCGCGCCGAGCGCCGTTTGCGCATGCGCGCCGTTTGCGCATGCGCGATGCGCCGAGCAGGGATTCGCCGAACAAGTAGGTAGCGGGGCCAGAGGGGGGCCCTGGACACCAGTCCCGGTGGGCCCCGGACCCCCCAGTCCGACCCTGTTACTGGTTACACAATTAGAAGGTGAGGAGGAAGGGGGAATGTGGAAAGTGCAGTGAAAAATTACTTATTATACAGCTATTATGTCTGGGAGACAGGTCCCCTTTAAGACAACAGAGAGAGACTATCTCAACTTAATAACATTTCTCAAGACATTTTAAAGAATGTAATAATAGTGAAATTAATCAACTAAGGCTCCAAGGGTATTGAAAGAGTGACCATGAGAACCTGAGAGGTAAAATAGATTTATAAGCTGTTTATGAGGCAGCCACAAGGGTTAAACGCGTTGTGTTTGGCTTAAAGCGATACAGACACGTTTGTATAAAAATCATAGGAATGTGTCTATATATAGTAGGGATGCACCGAATCCACTATTTTGGATTCAGCCAAAAGTTTCGGCCGAGTCCGAATTTGCATATGCAAATTAGGGGTGGAAAGGGGAAAACATCTTAGCCGTCCTTGTTGTGCGACAAAAAGTCACGCGATTTCCCTCCCCACCCCTAATTTGCATATGCAAATTAGGATTCAGTTCGTCTGGGAAGAAGGATTCGGCCGAATCAGAATCCTGCTAAAAAAGGCCAAATCCCGAACCGAATCCTGGATTCGGTGCATCCCTAATATATAGCAGCTCAATATTTTCAACTAAAAGTTGACCCCAGCCCCACGAACCTACGTTAACCGGACCCTTCGATCTTCTGTGTTGTTTCAGTGACACTGAGCTTGGGGCGGGCCCATCCTTCAATAGGCTAATTACAAATGAAAACAAGACTGCTGCCTATGTAAGGATCGTTCCGCCCCCAGCCCAGCATCACTGAAGCAATGTGGAAGATCTGTTAGCTGTGTCAGAGGGTAGGGCCAACCAGGGGCGCGCCGCCAATGAGGCGAGCTGAGCCGCTCGCCTCAGGCGGCAGCGCCTGAAAGGATTCCAGGGGCGGCAAAAAGCCGCTCCTGCACCTTTAAGAGCCGAATTTCCGGTTTTTGAACCGGAAATTTGGCTGTACTATTGCGAGAGAGCGTAATTGCGCTCTCCGCAATAGTGTTTCTGCCTCCCCTCCCGACACTTAAGTTGGTGTCAGGCGGCTCCTTAGTCAGAATCGGCGCTGGGGCCAACACAGGTTCGGGGAGCTGGGGGGGGCTTTTAGTTGAAAATATTCTATGTGCAGCAGCTGCTAGATATGGACATGTTCCTATAATTCTTATAGGAACGTGTCGGTATCGCTTTAAGAGCATACATTTACATTTATGGAGTATTACATAATATTCGTTGTCATTTCTAAGAATTAATGCACTGTTATTTTGAGTTTTGAATGGCAGAGAATGTTTAAACATCAAATTGTTTTTCTTTGATTTAGATCAATTGTGTTAATTTTATAGGAGGTTCAAATAATTTATGGGTATATACAGTGGTGTGAAAAACTATTTGCCCCCTTCCTGATTTCTTATTCTTTTGCATGTTTGTCACACAAAATGTTTCTGATCATCAAACACATTTAACTATTAGTCAAAGATAACACAAGTAAACACAAAATGCAGTTTTTAAATGAGGGTTTTTATTATTTAGGGAGAAAAGAAATCCAAACCTGTGTGAAAAAGTAATTGCCCCCTGAACCTAATAACTGGTTGGGCCACCCTTAGCAGCAATAACTGCAATCAAGCGTTTGCGATAACTTGCAACGAGTCTTTTACAGCGCTCTGGAGGAATTTTGGCCCACTCATCTTTGCAGAATTGTTGTAATTCAGCTTTATTTGAGGGTTTTCTAGCATGAACCGCCTTTTTAAGGTCATGCCACAACATCTCAATAGGATTCAGGTCAGGACTTTGACTAGGCCACTCCAAAGTCTTCATTTTGTTTTTCTTCAGACATTCAGAGGTGGATTTGCTGGTGTGTTTTGGGTCATTGTCCTGCTGCAGCACCCAAGATCGCTTCAGCTTGAGTTGACGAACAGATGGCCGGACATTCTCCTTCAGGATTTTTTGGTAGACAGTAGAATTCATGGTTCCATCTATCACAGCAAGTCTTCCAGGTCCTGAAGCAGCAAAACAACCCCAGACCATCACACTACCACCACCATATTTTACTGTTGGTATGATGTTCTTTTTCTGAAATGCTGTGTTACTTTTACGCCAGATGTAACGGGACGCGCACCTTCCAAAAAGTTCAACTTTTGTCTCGTCGGTCCACAAGGTATTTTCCCAAAAGTCTTGGCAATCATTGAGATGTTTTTTAGCAAAATTGAGACGAGCCTTAATGTTCTTTTTGCTTAAAAGTGGTTTGCCCCTTGGAAATCTGCCATGCAGGCCGTTTTTGCCCAGTCTCTTTCTTATGGTGGAGTCGTGAACACTGACCTTAATTGAGGCAAGTGAGGCCTGCAGTTCTTTAGATGTTGTCCTGGGGTCTTTTGTGGCCTCTCGGATGAGTTGTCTCTGCGCTCTTGGGGTAATTTTGGTCGGCCGGCCACTCCTGGGAAGGTTCACCACTGTTCGATGTTTTTGCCATTTGTGGATAATGGCTCTCACTGTGGTTCGCTGGAGTCCCAAAGCTTTAGAAATGGCTTTATAACCTTTGAAATTGAACTCAGGTGTGATAAACCACAGTTAAGCTATTTTTTAACAAGGGGGGCAATCACTTTTTCACACAGGCCCATGTAGATTTGGAGTTTTTTTTCTCCCTTAATAACGTAAACCTTCATTTAAAAACTGCATTTTGTGTTCAATTATGTTATCTTTGACTAATAGTTAACGGTTTTTGATGAGCAGAAACATTTAAAGGAAAACTATACCCCCCAAACAATGTAGGTCTCTATTAAAAGATACTGAGTAAAACAGCTCATGTGTAAAACCCTGCTTCATGTAAATGAACCATTATCATAATAATATACTTTTTTAGAAGAATGTGCCATTGGGTAATCATAAATAGAAAACTGCCATTTTAAAAAATAAGGGCCGCCCCCTGAGATCGTAAGATTCACTGTGTACACATACAAACCACATGTAAGGTCACATGAGCCAATTAACAGACAGAGTTGTGCCTTTTGCTTCCTCACTTCTTCCCGTTACAGTTAGTGTTGTAGTATTTCTGGTCAGGTGATCTCTGAGGCAGCACAGATAGAGTCACGAAATGGTGGTTCAAGGCAAGAGATGTAAAAGGGCAATATTTATGTAAATATATATTCCAGTTTGGTAAGATTCTTTAATATGTCATTCAATTTGATATAAACTATCTGTTGCTTAAGTATTCATTTTGGGGGTATAGTTTTCCTTTAAGTGTGACAAACATGCAAAAGAATAAGAAATCAGGAAGGGGGCAAATAGTTTTTCACACCACTGTATTGTACAATTAACTGGTAGTGCCAGGAGTCTTTTAGGGAGTGTGTAAGCAAGAAACACATCAGAACTCAGAGATCAGATATTTTACAAAATGTACCTTGAAGTTTCAGAATGTGTTGCTACAATTGTTGGTCTATCCGAGAGCTCTTCCATACTATTGAACACAGAGAGAGAAACTGTATATTTGAGTTCATGTTTTTCAAGATTTATCTAATGAATAAACCTAAAAAAATATAATAAAAAAATTTGGGAACTATAAGATACTGAATTTATTATAAAGTCAATGGAGACTTATCTAACATTCAAGCAATTTTTAATTTTTTTGAAATCAAGTATGTTAAAAAAATTTAGATTGTATAGCTTGGTTGAAAATAAATGGAAAAAAGCATTTCTCATTTACAAGAAACATGGACACAATTAACCATTTTTTTTCTTTGCTAGTGACAACAGGAAAAAAAAGCATTGGTTTGGGAAAATCTTTTTTTTTCTAAAATGTGATTTAAAAAAATTCATAAATCAATATCCCTGTGATTCGGTTCGGCCAGGCACAAGGATTCGTCCGAATTCGAATCCTGCTGAAAAAGGCAGAATCTTGGCCGAATCCCAAACCGAATCCTGGATTCGGTGCATCCCTTATTATTTCCTTACAATCCATTGCTTAAATTGCGGTGTGCTTCTGTGAATATTTCTTACTAATGATTACCAGATTTGCTGTGTGTTTCTGGGAGTATGTTATACAAGACATAAGCAGATAATTTCCACACCCCATTTTGTAATATATGGTACCAGATACAAGCGGTTAATTTCGATAGCACAGTGCCATAGGCAATGTTTGTTCTTTGAGAGGAGTGATCAGCTTGCTGTAACTATTCCTAAGCCTAGCACTTCAAACACAATCACAACTACTGTGTGTCTGTTGTTGTATGCATTTAAATAATAGCCCCTAGTGCTGCTCCCTGCTGTGCAGGACTCTGAGAGACTTTGCGTGTCCAGAGGCCTTCCTGCTGTCCTAAAGGTAAGACATGTATCCAACACACATGCAACTAAAGTTCACTTATTTCCTTTATGTTTTTCTATTTTTCACACATTTGTTCACTAACATAGACACACACATGCATACATGAACACTCTATTTTCTTTTATTATTTGTTTTGGGTGTGTTTTTTGCCTTAAAACATTTTTATTTCTCAGCTTGACTAGTGGATATTTGACTACATATCACTGACTTTTTTTTGTTAAATTTTGCATTTTTAGTAATTTTATTGCAGTTTAGCTCTGCATTATAGATCATTAATTGTTTTCTGAATCAGTGTTACAAGTCAGATGATTGAAGCTGTGTTACAGACCTGGAAGGGACCTATAACTACTGCCACACCAGGTGGATTCTCAGAAGATAAACTGCTAAATCGGTCTAAAGGTCCGATATCGGGAGCTTTAATCTGCTTTGTGTTAATTTGCTCTGTGTTCTAACGTAAAAACTGGGAATGTGACTGTCAGTTCAGAGATACAGTGAAGCGGAGGGGTAAGTATCATCTTCTCTTCAGCTGCAGAGACACCGCAGGTGGAGAGATGCCAAATCTGTGCCTAAATTCATTTCAACAGTTCCAGTTTTCTGTTTGATGTGTGCCACACACTATGTACTTGCAATGTGCAGCTTGGCAAGATCAAAAAAGAGATGGCATGGCAAAGGTTAAAACTATAAGCAGAAATTTTAAAATGGACTTTATTACACATTCCACTGAAGGGGGCACACTGGAAGCCCAAGACAAATGACTTGTCAGTGCCAAATCTAACACCAGGATTTTAGTGAATTGATACAATCTTTCACTGTCAGTGTAGTCTTTGTTAATAATAGTACCACCTCTCCCCAACAACATGCCCTCCAGCTGTGTCACCCTCTTTTCTATTTCCCTGCCTCTGCACTTTTGGTTCCCTGATTGTAGTGGAGACTGAGGATCTGCCAAGCTGCAGCCGCCTGTCATGTTACCACAGCCTGTCCCAAACTCCCGAAACCTCCCCTCTGGCAGCCCCGGCCGGGTATGTGACTAAAAGGCAAATTCATACTTCTGGAAGAGGATGCCTGCCAATAGCAGTAGCCTAGCAGAAAAGCTGCTGTCAGGCAAAGCAATTATGATAAAGGGGACAAAGGGGAAATGCGACACCCGCGTCAGCTGGGCTCTCAACCCCATAAAAACAGGGTTGACATAGAACTATCTCCCCAGACAGATTATAGTGGCCTGTGTTTGCTATTCTGTCAGAGCGAGTAATAAAGTTCAAGTTTAAAAAAAAAAAAAAAAACTAGTCACATGATCAATATGAACCCACATCGGAAAGTGTATTGTGTGTGAATAAGTTTTGCCTGATGCTTCTGCTAGGCAAACTGTGTGTGAGGGTGCGCTACAGACACTGATAACATAGGTTTGTGTAATAGTTGGCAGTATTCTAGACTATGTATGTAGGTCTGTCTTTCTAGTAGTGTGTTACTCTGGTGTATTTCCAGTGTGTTTGTTTATGGTTGTGGTGTTGGTGTATGTGCCGATCTGCTGGTGTGAGCAGTTGTCATTGGTTCTTTGTGTATGTTTTTTACCAGTCTGCTGGCGTCTGCCCTGTACTTCCTGACTTGGTAGTGGAATTCATATACACATTTCATACACTCGAATTAACTGAGCCTTGTGTAGAGGCCCAATGTGTCAGTGTAGCCCAATTATATGTGCTTTTAATAGATTTGTCCACCATAATTCTTTATTCCCTACTTAAATTCGATCTTAGAGTGAGTTATATTCTACTTTAATTTAGATATTGAGGTGCTTCTGGCAGGTGGTTAGAGCAGCTCTCCTCTCAGTGTCTCAATGGGATACCAGGGTATGGAAAGCAGGTGGTGGCCCCATGTTACTTGGGCCCAATCATACTGTGAGCTAGAAACTTGGCTACCCCTGGAGGGGAAGGTACGTAGTATGGGGCCCCCAGCATTTGTAATGGTGACCCTGAGGCTTACACATGCAATGACATAAAAGATAGTTTATCCATACCATGAAATTACCAAAATTCTAATTAAAGGGAAACTCCACCAAATATTCAAAATAAATTGCTAAAGGAAAGAGAATTCAATTCTAAGCAACCTCCAACTGTTTGCCCTGACTACATGTACTATTCCTATATTGCCATGCATTCTTTTATGATTCTCATTGTGAAAAGGGTAGTTCGTCTTAAAATTTATTTTTAGACGCTTGCAATTGGTCTTCAGTTTTTGAATTGTTTGCATTTTGCAGCTGTGTAATTTTAACTGCTATGTTCAGCATGAATTATTCTAGCAAGGGTGGCCGATGTAGAAGAAGTAGGCTAACAATTCAAATATACTCTTTTGCTCAGACTATGTTAATCTGTAATATAACAAATGTTTATTTCAAAGTGAACTTTAATTTCCATATTTAGCACACTTCTGTGATTAACATTTGACTGCAGAACAATTCGCTAGTGCAACATTTTTCAACAGCACATATAGTCGGGACCAGCAGTGCTGAGAACAGACAGATACTGCCTAAAATAATAACATTCGCAAACACTTTTAAAATCATATGATACTATAGCTACTGTATGTCTGTTTGTGAACTGACACCTGCTGGTGACAGGTGAGTATTGCCCATGCATGATAGTCTGACAAGTATTTTTTCTTGCTGTTTTATATTGTTTGGTGATTTAAAAGCTGTTGTGGAGGAATGTTTCTACAAACTATGCAACCAGGTATGGAATCAATTATCTTAAATTCTGGGGCAGCAATGTACCCCACACAGTTGTTATGTAGGACACGTAGGGCCCCCCTTTAAATCCTGCCTTGTAGCATAGATCAGCCATTGTGGAACTGTGTTTTTTCAGCTATTGAACAGAGGAAAGGCCTCTGAGGCAGACACTGGGATGGGTTGTGCTGATTCACAATATTTCACAGCTTCATTCTGTAAATTGTGGGGCATTGTACTGAGACACAGCAAAACAAAGGCATTTCATGTAATGCAGTCACACGTACATTTCTGCTTGCAGGTGTGTTTCTGGAGCTGCTGCCTCCACCCCCCCCCCCCTCAACCCAAGTTTTTATCTAACATGTGCTCTAAATCTGCACTTGCAGTCTTTGCATGAAAATATGGAATTATGGTACAGGCCCCTTTATCTGTCAGACAGAGAAATGCACACAGGTGACCTTTGTTTACTTAAAGTGAATTTTTAACTACACTAGTTGTGACAAGGAAAGTTAACAAGCTGTTTTTTTTCTGTGCACAGACACACTGTTGTAATCCATTGCCAGTACACTATGATAAATTCTGAACATTTTCCGAAATGTCACGGCACAAA
This sequence comes from Xenopus laevis, assembly GCF_017654675.1. Classification (NCBI taxonomy): domain Eukaryota; kingdom Metazoa; phylum Chordata; class Amphibia; order Anura; family Pipidae; genus Xenopus; species Xenopus laevis. The sequence continues at coordinate 92,570,592 of NC_054381.1, read as the reverse complement.
TTCCTGTGGACTTTTTCCAAAGGTAAGGCTTGTTTTGGAAATTAAAGTGGTAATGCAAAACATAGAACTGATGTTATAGTTTAAGGCAATTCTAGTGACTGTACTGTAACTATATGAAGAGGCAGTTGTGACAGATTATTCTGTGAATTGTATAATCACTTAGGGGTGCCAAGTTGTTAGGCACCCCAGCAATTGCAGGCACTTACCTCTTCCTCTTAAATGCACTAGCCTGGACTGCTTTTCCTCTGAATGAAGCCATTTTGTTCGGTGCTCCACTCATTACCTGTGTCTGTTGAAGTTGAAAGCATGCACAGTACAGAAATTATAGAAGAAACTCCAGAGCTTTGGTTTGACATTAAAGGGGAACTTTTACATTAACTTTATCGATGGGCCTATATTAATTTGTCTTTAAGTTTTTTTAAACATGTTTTTGAATTAGTAGCCTGTGTATGGCCACAACTAGTCATATATGTTAGCACAAAATTTGAAGCCAAGTTTATCTATAAGATGTTAACCCAAGTTTTAATTTAAGAATATCAATATCATATGATTTGTGGGACCAGGAGTTTTTCTCTTTACATTTATCTTTAATGGTTGGTTCACCTTTAAGTTAACTTTTAGTATGTTATAGAATGGCCAATTCTTAGCAACTTTTCAATTGTCTTCATTATTTATGTTAGTATTTTTTTAGTATTTATATTATTATACAGTATAGGATCCATTATCAGGAAACCCGTTATCCAGAAAGCTCTAAATTACGGAAGCTCCCATAGACTTCATTATAAGCAAACAATTCAAATTTTTAAAAAATGATTTCCTTTTTCTCTGTAATATTAAAACAGTACCTTGTACTTGGACCAAACCAAGATAAAATGAATCCTTATTGGAAGCAAAATCAGCCAATTGGGTTTATTTAATGTTTAAATTATTTTCTAGTAGATTTAAATTATGGTAAGATCCTTATCTGGAAAACCCCAGGCATTCTGGATAATTCATCCAATACCTGTAGTATATAGTATTATTTGCCTTTTTCTTTTGACTCTTTCCAGGTTAAACATGGGGTCGCTGCCCCTTTCTAAAAAATATAATGCTCTGTTAAGCTACAAATATATTGTTAACTTTTTTATATATATTGTTATTGCTATTCATTATTACTCATCTTTCTATTCAGGCACTCCTATTCATAGTTCAGCCTTTTGTTCAAATGAATACATGGGTGCTAGGGTAATTTGAACCCTAGCAACCAGATTGCTAAAAATTGCAAACTGGTGAACTGCTTAATAAAAATCTAAATTACTCAAAAACCACAAATAAAAAATGAAAACCAATTGCAAATTGTCTCAGAATATCAGTCTCTACATCATAGTAATGTTAACTCAAAGATGAACCACCCCTTTAAGTAAGATGCTGAAGATAGCAAATATGGAATGTTAATATGGTAAGCTGTGGCAATACAAAGGGTGAATAATTTAGCAGTTCTGGGTTCAAGTGTATCACTGGGACACTTGATTTTTGGGACAACTTTTTAAATTAGAATCCCTAGCTGGAACTGTATAGTTAGCCACCGAGCACTCTAATCACAATTCATATAAAACTGCAGCAGATGTGTAGGCAGAGATATATATTGCTGTGGGACATTTGTGTTGGAAGTGCAGCATCAGTTGCTTCAAGCTGTCGTACAGTCTCGAAAGGGGATATTTAAAAAGATAAATAAATAAGTTCCTATTCAGAACATAGCAGGCCCCAGGACTAGTGTCTGTATTACTGAAAAGCCATTAAAATGTTTGTGAATGCTATTGTTAATGCATTTGCCCTTTATTTATGTAAATAAAATGTCCAATGTTTGTCATTTTTTTCTTCAGAAAAATGTAAAAGTCAAGCCCACATCCACCTTATTATCTTCTCGTGTCTCGAAGCAAGCTAATGCAGTGCACAACAGCACTCAACAGAAGTTTGAGACTCTGCGCATAACACACCAAGATGGCATCACAACAATAATAATGAATAGACCACAAAGGAAAAATGCTTTTAGTCTTCAGGTGTTGCAGTTATTTAGATATTATTACATTCACCAATATGCTGATAATTTTGTACATGAACATTTTTGTATTCTAGTTGTAGTTAGTGTATACACAAAAAGCTATTTTTTTAGCATATATTTTATTGTCATGCACCGGGCTGTCTCTCATGTCTCACTAGAAGGATACTTTCTATCAAACAAAAAAAACAAAACAGCCAGTTAACATCAGCACTGCTGTAGCCTTCTAGTGCCCTTAATTATTTACCAAGTCTGGGCAGTGGGGTTTGTAATTTCTCAGTCATACAGACCAATTGCATTGCATATTTTCCACTGGTGTGCAGATGCTATCTAGTACAGTATTAAGGACAAAGAAAGGCTAATACACTGGGGCACCGGTACATTCCCTGCACTTTAGTATTTCACAAGGCTTTCTTGCAAATATCTAGACTTGTGCATGCACAAGTATATTAGTCTGAAGTATACACAAGGGAGCCTTGGGAAACACTAAGGGGCCGATTCACTAACTTCGAGTGAAGGATTCGAAGGTAAAAAACTTCGAATTTCGAAGTTTTTTTTGGGCTACTTCGACCATCGAATGGGCTACTTCGACCTTCGACTACGAATCGAAGGATTCGTAGTAAAAATCGTTCGACTATTCCACCATTCGAAGTACTGTCTCTTTAAAATATAACTTCGACCCCCTAGTTCGCCATCTAAAAGCTACCGAAGTCAATGTTAGCTTATGGGGAAGGTCCCCATAGGCTTGGCTAACTTTTTTTGATCGAAGGATATTCCTTCGGTCGTTGGATTAAAATCCTTCGAATCGTTCGATTGAATCGTTCGATCGAAGGAACTATCTGCGCTAAATCCTTCGACTTCGATAATCGAAGTCGAAGGATTTGAATTCCTAGTCGAATATCGAGGGTTAATTAACCCTCAATATTCGACCCTTAGTGAATCGGCCCCTAAGACAACAGTGCAGAGCTTTCAGACCACATTGCACATTTTTTTTTAGGGAAAAAGTTATACCCCTGGTGGGGGTTGCTTAACATATTAGCAATGTTGGTGCTTTTATGGTAGTTTGGTGGGGAGGAGCTTTGTCCATAGTGTGCATGGAAGAATGGAATATATTGGTAAGTATGATACAATTTTAAATGTGGGTATTATAGAAGGTTTTTAAAATAGATTTTTTTAATGTTACATTTTAATTTGTGTTATGTGTAACTAACTAATTTTTTTATGTAGATGTTCAATGAACTTGAATTAGCACTAGATGATGCTGCAGCAGATAATTCTGTTTTCACTGTTCTAACAGGTGAGTTTTAAAGAACAATGTCTAACATTAAACAAAGGGCTGTAGTAATTGTCTCCTTTAAAGTGGTCCAGTTACTGTGGACTTCTAGTTTACTTCCATTATAGTTGTGCCAAGCTATTTTTAGACCTGGGTGGCATTACAGTTCCTTCTCTATGTAATCCCCCTGTGTACATAGCATGCACAGTGCTCCATACTGTAGAACTAAATATTCTCATGCTTTGCATTTAATTATTTCTGCTTTGTACAGGAGCTGGCGATTATTTCACTAGTGGAAACGATCTTAATAATGCTCTCGAGAATCATGCAGAAGAGAAGAGATTTGACCTAAGGTATTTTGTTTTGCTATTTTAGGTTAGTTATTGGCTGAGTAATTGATATATACAGCATTCCTATTGCATCTTATGTTAATATATAATTTACAAGGAAACATTTGTGGTCGTATTTACTCGTAAAGTAAGTAAATTATTTGCACATTAACTAATTAATTTTTTTAAAGGTACTTGCATTCAAAGCCTCACTTCTTTATACGCTTGGCACTTCTGACTTTGTTCTGTCTTTTTTTTTTTTTTTTTGAATTTTGAGGACTGTATCTGGAGTTACCTTAACCTTGAAAGTGAAGGTGATTTCATGGTTCCCACAGTGGCTTGCGTCAATAGACTCAGCACACTTATGCGTGATGTCACAGATGTCATTTTCACATCTGATGTTGTTGAGATAAAACCTCAACAACAAAGTGTTTCAGCACAACTTTGCAGTTGCATTAAGATCACTCATGACCACAATGAAACTGCAATTATGCAGAAAACAGCTGCATTTTGGCAATACACATGGCAACTTGCATCCAAAATTGCACTTTGCCATCTGCACTTGATAAATGAAGGCATATATGATTAATTTAAGATGCATATGAAGTGGCTTATGTTTTCATTAGATATTGTATATAAACAGATTATGAAAATTACATGGGACAGCTTTTGTACTAGCATTTGCTAAGCCTGATGCTGAACACTTAATGACATTCTTAATATCGTGGGAAATGTTAAATACGGAGATGGCTGGTGACAGTAGCAAGCTAATATGTATACTAACCTGACTGCAATTGAGCACAGGAGTTGACAGACTGAGTTTTAACTCTATACACCTGACAAACACACACAGTATGAGGGAAAGACAGTTCCTTGACTACATGGGCCTGCAGTGTTCTTGTGTATACAAATGTATTCAAATAAAGGGATTTTCATTGTTTGTATTATCCATTAGAACAGAAAAATGGGTGCCTTAGAACTCATTTAGAGAGGCATACTAATAGCTTTAAAAGAGATCCATCCAGTATGAATTACTTACTTTAAATACTCCCAAATTGCTGTAGAAATCTATATTTCCTATAGGTGATGTATTTTCAGTTAATCTCCGTTAATTCTCTGGTTAAACTCAGGTGCTTCGTTCGTAAATTCATTGATTTTCCTAAGCCTCTAGTTGCTGTTGTGAATGGGCCTGCTGTTGGCATTGGTGCAACAATTCTTGGACTGACGGATCTTGTCTATGCCTCTGATAAGGTAAGGCTTTTATAGCCCAGGTTTTTGTATTTGTAGCTGAACACCATTTCCTTTTTTAAATGACTTTTCCCAAGTCTATATATTTCTATGGCACCATTAATAAATAGGTGCTTAGTCTTTAGTCAAGTTAGTTGTATAGAGCAGTTTTGTCGAGTAGCATATTCAATAAATGTTTTTCTGTCATGTTGTGTTTATCAGGTGATTGCATGTTAATATAAAAAAGAAAACCAGGTAGATTTTCAGGTTTTACCATAAGAAGTACAGTTCAGTTTTCTGAAACTGGACTGGATCATTTATTTATTACTTATATGGGTAAGACAATCCCAGTATAAAGGATTCTAATGCCTTTATCCTTTGAAAAAACTGCACTTAAATGCCCTGTAAGCTTTCAGGACATTTAGGGGGTTATTATTTAAAACTCAAATGTTTTTGTGGAAAAAAAACAACATTTTTTCAAGATTTATTATACCCTGATGCTGCAAAAAGCCTGAATCCCAAAATCCAACATCTCAAACTGAGGTCATGTATAAGTCAAAGGCGGATGTCCCCTTCTTAATTTGAAGATATTGTGGTCTGCACCGGTTTTAGCCGGATAATCCAAAAAAATTCTAGATTTTCGGGCAATAACCAAAAAAAAAATCGAGTTATTTGGGAGAAAAGTCAGAAAAAATCATGATTGCAGTTTTCCTTAGAGTCTTTCCGCGATCCAATTATTTGAGTTATTTTACTAATAAATAAGGTAAAATAGCAGATGGGAGTTTGGCCGAGCTTTCTTTATTAAAAAAATTGTATAAAATCTGTTTTTTTTTTTTAAATAACCCCTCAGTGTATGTATGCTTACGGTATGTAAGGAAGTTAAGAAATCATACGGTTATGCCCACAACATTTAAATGTATTGCACAAGTACAAATGTTGATATAACTTTTTACATATAATGTGTTTATCAATGAATTTTCATTTGCTATAACAAGCGTAATAACAGTCATTTGGTTTTTAAAAAAACATATTCCATTTTATATGTTTCATTTCAGGCAACTTTTAACACGCCGTTTATCAAATTAGGCCTGTGTCCTGAGGCCTGCTCTTCTTACACATTCCCCAAGATAATGGGCTTTACAAAGGTAAGTCTTTTTATTTGTGTTTTCTGAGCAGCATTTGGATACACTATCATAGTGATCCTATCACCCAAAAGTGATTCCTTGTTATTTTAGTGGTGCTTGAAAGGACCATTAATCTTTATGTGATCAGTGAGACTGTGGGGGGGGGGGGGCACCAGAGAAATACATAAATCAAGCCGTGGTGTTTCTATGAGCAACAAGTGACTATGAGTTTGCTAACATTTCACTAGCATCACAGCTTTGTGACACTGCTGAATTGACAGCATTTCTAGTAGAAGCATGCAGATAATATTGCTAACAGAGGCCATGAAAGCTACAAATATGGGTGATCCTTCTTTTCAATTTATAAGAGGATGCACACAGAATACATTTAATGCTTAAGTATTAAAATATTGCTGCTCAGCATTTTGGGGGAGTGTGAATATATAAATGCTTTTCTTTCACCGTACAAAGAATATCTACAGGAATCCAATGGTCACCTATAATGACTATCCCAATTCAATTCATATAATATACATTACTCTTCCTAAGTGCCATAACAAAGTATGTAACACTGTAACCAAATAAAATACATTATGAATGTAATCCAATCTTATAACATTTTATGAATTAAAGTGATGTTACTGTCATAAAATGACAGCATAAGTATTTTTACCTTAAGGTGTATTCTATATAATTTATATCAGATGGGAATGTCTGAAAGTATGGCACTGAAAGGGTTGAATGAGAACATCTTATTGGTTGCTAAGGGTTGCAGTGCCTGGAAAAACTTGCTTTTTGTTACAAATGAGGGAACCAACCATAATTAAATTTTTCTAAAGTTCAATTAAGACTTCAGTATTATCAGCCCTTGTCTGTATGACAACACAAATGTTGACCTGGTACTATGCCTATTAAAGTATATTAGGGAAAATAATAAAAGGCACCCAGGTTAAGTGCCAAACCGCTGAGCAGTAAATGCTACCTTCCAATTGGCTGTTAAGGGCTATTAGAACAGTTATTAATATCAAAATGGGCTCCTAAAACAGTAACAAATGCTAAATATTTTGTGACATAACCCTATAATGTCTATAAGGTAGCAAAACCTTTTTTGAAAATGATATAGATATATATATATATATATATATATATATATATATATATAGTTTAGAAAAAGATTAGAATATGTAGTCCTGTATACCAACATTGGGTAACACATGATTTATGATCTCTCTCACATCACTATCTAATGGTAAATGTCTTAAATTACACACCATACTAAAGTATGTTGTTGTTATTATGATATAATCACAGCTTTGTGGCACTGCTGAATTGGCAGCACTTGCTAGTGCCTGTGGCCTTACCCTCAGACTCTGCAAGTAAGGGGCCTATTTATTTTACTGTGTAATAAACAGTGTTAAAAAAAGTCAATGCACTTATCAAGGTGTGTGTTTTATTGTATGCCAGTGCCACTTGAATGCCAAATTTGGCACTGTAATTTTACACCACTTCAGACCTCATATAATCTGTTAAAGTCAATGAGAAAAATTCAAGCATCATGTAAGTTCTGGCGAAAGTCTGGAAAAAAACACCTAAAAATCTGTGATGCATAAACGCTGTAATTTTCAATAGCATTTTCCTTCAAAGCCAAAATGTTACACCAAGGTATGCAGGCGTTGAAAATCCATATACAAATTGAAAAGTTTGATAGTTTTTATGCAGTGTTATCTGGCAATATGTGGTGTGGACAATAAAAAAGCAGGGCTTTCATATTGAATATCTGCAATAAAGTAAACTGACATTGTAAAAAGCAACTGACAAGGCAGGCTGGAAAAAGGTACAAGTTAAAACATGAACAAATGGCTATATGCCATTTTTTGTAGGATAGGCTACATGTAATACTGACAACTTCACAAGAGGAATGTACACATGCCTGTAACAACATGTTGCTGCTTATAACCAATTAAAGTCTTATTTTACACTTTATTTTTTTTCACATGAAATCCTATGCCTTGTTGTGTAATCCATGTGTGGTGTACTCTTTGCAATTGTTCAGTTGCAAGCAGGTTTCATTTTAGGCAACATATAGGTAGGTATAGCCCTGCTTAGTTTTTTTTTAACAAAAAACTACAGTTATCCCCAACCGGAATGCGGGCTCCATTAGCCCACACCTTTGGTTGGGGATAACATTTTTACCCAACAGGTGCCCTTTTAGTAAGTGAGGCGTGACGGCACAATTGCAGTTGTGTCCCTTTAAAGCCAGAAATGCATATATACCAAAAAGTATATCAAGCATCAAATGTGATAAGTCTGTATAGTAAAGTTAATTCTGTTGATTTTCCCCTGTTAGGCGACAGAGGTACTTCTCTTCAACAAGATATTGACTGCACAAGAAGCTTGCAGCCTAGGACTGGTGACTGAAGTTTTCCCAGATAGCACTTTCCAGCAAGATGTCTGGGCAAGATTGAAGGATTATGCCAGCCTCCCTAAAAATGTAAATAGGACATATATAATAATTGTGCCTGACAAGATTCTCATATGATGCTTTATAGTCTAGAAATAGATAAAAAACACTTTGGCAACAGCACATATGTATAAGTTTAGTATGTGCCAAACAATATTGAAATGTAACTGTTGAAAAGGAAGAAATTCCTCCTTACAGTTCAATCAAAATTTGAATTTTATGGTTGTAGTCAGAGCATATGTGAGGAGCTGGACCCACAAGACATTTGTACTTTAAATTAGGAAATGCGGCAGGTTATGTAGTGTAATTTTATTTATAACAATTTTAATATTATTCTCCCCTGTGGCTGGCCAGCCTACAATCCCACTAAAAATCATATATCTCTATTGTATACCTTAGATTTTTAAAAAAACATATATCTCTATTCTTTATCATAGATTTTCGAACTACACATACTCCATTCAATCAATACATTGCTAAAATTCATCCAATAAAATCAATCACAAATAGCAGCAATAAAAAGAAAAACATTTTTAGTAATGAATAGTCCAATTATAGCAGCATTTGTAAGCAATCAATCAAAAAAAGGCAGCATCCAATAATCTCCTCAAGGAGAGCAGCAGTTATGTTTACTGTTATACAGTCTATTGTCTGTATATGTGACTCGGTGGTAAATAGGACAATTTCAGGGCTCCTGGGAAATACCAGGAAAGATGCTTACTTTTTGTACAACAAAGGAATGGGAAATAAAGCTCAGTGGAACACAGCACTGGAGGTGTTGTGCATTGGAGAGAGAGAGCGGGCTGTGTAAGCGAACGGGAGATGTCAGACTGTATAAGATAAAGAGGTGCACCGTGGTGGGAGTGGCCAGTGTACAGAAGGGACAGCAGCAGTTTATTAAGATTTTTAGGATGCTATATATAATTATTGAAGTAGCCAGTGCTGATCTGCTCTATATATCACAGATTAATTTACCAGCCTTGGATCTGTATTCACAGAGCATAAAGGTCTCTACACCTCCAGAGACATTCTATACGTAAATAGGGTTGTTACTACAACTAACTTTTATAATTGCACTATTAACCACCTGGTCCTATATACGGACAATAGACCATATAACAGAAAACATATATGCTGCTATCCTTGAGGAATTTATTGGATTGGATACTGCCTTTTTTTGATTGATTACTTACAAATGCTGATCATTGGATTAATTACTTTGGACTATTTCTAAAAACTTTTTTTTATTGCTGCTATTTATGATTGATTTTATTGGATGAATTTTAGTTATGTATTGATTGAATTGAGTAGGTGTAGTTAGAAAATCTAAGGTATACAATAGAGATATATGGTTTTTAGTGGGATTAAATGGCTGTCCAACCACAGCGGAGAATTAAATTGAAATTGTCATGAATAAAATTACACTGCATAACCTGCCGCATCTCTGAAATTACCTCCAAGGATTAGAGGAGTGACTTAAAAGGGACTTGAGGTGGAGGATTCAGTGAGGGGAATCTGTAGGAGTGGTCGACTGCTCTTTTGTTTACATTTGTAAACATGATAGTAAAGTTTCATTTCTAAAATTAAACTAGGATCAACTACATATTGATTAAAGCTATAATGACTCTGCCATCCCTTTCAGGACTGGAAATGCATGAAAAAGCTGTTCCAGGTCTGATTGACTTTTCATTTTTCTTGGCCAGTCTCCAGATTTTAACCCAACTGATTGTAAACTTAAAAGCCCTCTGTGACCCTTTAAAACGTGTTTTCTTATTAATACAGCAATGAATGGAATTTTTAATTTTAAAAATTGCAGAAACATTTTGCGTATTTTTTACTTTAATAACAGCATTTATATGAGAAACAAAATGTGCAGATCTACAATAAAAATATAGCCAAAAACAAAAATTTTACAACTTTTTCTTATGTTTATGTTTTATTAATTGCAGACCAACAATCCCAATCTAACGTGATTTTCATTTTATTTATATAAAATAATAGCCTTTTGGTATAGATTTAATTTCTTGTATAACATTGAAGAGCAATGCTTTCAAAATCCTTTAATTTTAGATTCAATAAATGAATGTTCATAGAGCCTGTATAAATGGAAATTCATCTAATGTATAATATAAAGAATGGTACTTTCTGTTAATGCCTTTTCCTGTTGATCTGTTTAATCCAGTGTCTTGCATACTCCAAACAATTGATTCGAGGATTGGAAAGGGAGAAACTCTATGCTGCTTGTGATGAAGAGTGTGACCTTCTTGATAAAGCAGTGACTTCAGAGGAAGCAATGAATGCAATTATTCAGTTTTTCAAGAAAAAGTCCAGGCTGTAATTATGTGTATGGGGATAATATAGAAGTGTCTGATCTGTTAAACCCTGTATTGCCTTCTTTAAATAAGAAATATTGCAATTAGACAAAAAAGTGTTTATGACTTAACAGCAGACTCCAATTTGAACCATTCTACATAGGTATATGTGGGTTTTAGTGTTTAGAGAATTTACTGATTTCAATGTGCTGTCATTTATGTTGTTGTGCTAGTTAAAATCTCTAATTAATCAGAAATTTACCTTAAAGGAATTGGTATTGGTTTATTCTAACCAAGCATTTAGCTATGCCTAGATATATATGCATTTGCTACTCCTGGCAAAACATTTAAAGGAACAGATCATTTAAAAATACTGGGTAAATAGGGTGTGTAAAATAAAAAAAAAATTCAATATAGTTAGTAAAAAAAAAGTAATGTATAAAGGTTGGAGTGAGCGGATTTGCCCACATACAGGGGCACATTTACTAATGGTCGAATATCAAGGGTTAATTAACCCTCGATATTCGACCGTCAAAGTAAAATCCTTTGAATATCTAAGGATTTACCGCAAATACTTAGATCGAAGGAAAAATCGTTTGATCGAACGATTAAATCCTTCTAATCGAACGATTCGAAGGATTTTAATCCATCGATCGAACGATTTTCCTTCGATCAGAAATTTGTTAGAAAGCCTATGGGGACCTTCCCCATGGGCTAACATTGATGTTCGGTAGGTTTTAGTTGGCGAAGTAGGGGGTCAAAGTTTTTTTTAAAGAGACAGTACTTCGACTATTGAATGGTCGAATAGTCGATCGATTTTTAGTTCGAATCATTCGATTCGAAGTCGTAGTCGAAGTAGCCAAAAAAAAAAAACGTTCGAAGTTCCTTCACTCGAGCTAAGTTAATGTGCCCCTTAATATATTTTTGCTATTCATAAGAGAGAGAGGGAGAGAGAGATATTTGTCTTAATTGCAATTTTTTCTAACAAAGTTATTTACCATATTTTTATTATTCATGGCATCATTAACAAATAAAAGAAAAACTTTCTTTACAAACAAGGGCTGTTTTACTGCACGCTGCATTTGTTACCAATGTAAAAAGCTCTCCATACTGCTTTCATTTCCCCATTAATCTCTTCTCTAATCAGCCTCTGCCAGTTTGCTTGATATTTGACTTGGCTTGTGTTGCCATACTGTCTTCTCTGCTCCCTTCCTTATTCAGGCTAATTCTCATTTTTGAGCCTTTTTATTCATCCATTTCTCGCTGATCTTTAGTTGCTATAGATGCATACCTCCCAACATTTGGAAAATAAAAAGGACAAAAAGATTTGGAGCGCTTTGAGGGGGAAATTGTTTGACCACACCCATTTCATGGCCACACCCCCTAAATACCACATCTATTTGGCAGGTTATGGAGAGTCTGAACACATTTCTGGGGGTTCTAGGGTCAGGTTTTATGTGTTATTACAGTTTTGCTAATGAAGGTGAATTGCCCTTTAAGCTGCAAGTCACAGTTCCACAAGAGACCTGCTTATCTTAAATTGTTACAATTGTTTCTTTGCTTATCTTAAATTGTTACAGATGTATCTAAGTTCAACTGCCACATATTCTGGGCTCTATGCCAAAAGCTTTTTATTTATTTAAGTTTTAGAAACTTTGCATCTAATCTGGACATTTCAGACACAATCCGGGACTGCTGGTTGAGCTGTCAAAATCAGGACTGTCCCATGAAATACGGGACAGTTGGGAGGTATGCAGATTGTTTCTTGCCCTCATGGATCTACAGTACATTCAATGTTCTTTTAATGAGAAGAAAGCTCAACATGCAGCATTTGCTTCTGGCAATTGTATTCAATTGCAAATCTTTACTCCTCAGATCCATTATCTTTAAGTAGTTCTGACCATTCCATAGTTCTGCCTTTATGGTGTTTATTCTCATTGTACACAATGCTATATACGTTTGTGAGTTTGTATAATGCACACATCTGTTTTTAAATGGTTGAACAGTGGAAATGCTCCTTTCCTTTGTACTAAGTAATAGATACACACCCACACTCCTGGCTAAGTAATATGAAAAAACAAAATTTAGTGGGAGTGGTTAGAAATAACACATTATAAATATTTCTCTCTCGGGATTATTCATTCTGATTTCGGTTCTGTGAAAGACAAGGTAAAGTTGGCACTGCTTAGGGTGGCTTTGCATTTTTTTGGATCATACACATTTGAAATGTGTGCATTTGCAGAGAATATGTTTAATTATACGAAGGGCCAGAGACTGGCCTTTGGTTGTTTTATTTTGGGTTTGTTGTCATATTTGGCCAGACCAGTAGCATTTCTAAAGTACTTTAATATGCTAAGATGTGCTGATTCCCTGTAACTTTGTATAATGTAGTGATCATTTATGTGAGTGCAGAAATAGCTATGATCAGTACATAAAAATACAAAAATATGTTACTCTATGTACTCAGAGGGGAGTTTCAAAGCTTATATAAATGTACTCTAGAGATCACTGGTATCTTGCACAAGGCGTTGTGGTAACACAAAGGCGTTGTGGTTCTTTTCAAGGGTCACCCTATATTCTGCAATAAATATAATCTTCTAGAACTCCCTATATAGTTCTATTCAGGCACACAGGCAGTTATTTTCTTACTTATTCTTTCATTATGGAAATTATTATTTTAAAGTCAGGCAGCCAGAGCTGGATGAAACAAGACATTGGCAGGGTAGTTATTTGCTGCAGCCTGCCTGCTCCTGTAAAGAAATCAGGAGAGAAAGAAAAAATTATTGGAGCTGTGTAAAATGGGCAGAATCAAGGGTTGCTTATCTCTGATATACAACATGCACAATGCAATTGTATTACTCTTGCACTTTAGCAAAGGGTCGCTTATTTCTTGTAAGAAATATATGTATTTTTTTTTTTTTCAATTGGATTAACAAAGCAGTTGTAGTTGCTTTTGGGTGCAGCTGTATTAAGATAAACATGTTCAACAGTTTTTTTCTGGAAATCGTTTGATGAGTTCAAAATCATTTTTGATGAGTTTTTTTTAAGTGAGACAAGACCTTAGCAAAGTATTAGGCTCAAGAAAATCTTTTTGCCTGCATCAGTTCCTGATCTCCTGTAACTGTTTTTAGGTCCCCAGAAATGGTAAAAATTTGATTAGCTGCCAGCCTGCTCTGCACCCCACTGTTATCTGTTTGTAACTGGAAAGATATATTGCCAATTACTTAGTTTGGGTAGATGGAGGGATGGTACTTGCAGGACTATAACATTTATAAAAGGTCATTATATTATATTATTATGTACAAAATATGCCTTAAAACCAGGGAATGGGAAAGAGGATACTGCCAGGGGATGAGATGATTGTAGCAATGGTTGCTACAGTAAATATATGCATTTCAGGACAATATATATATATATATTGGGTGGTATCACATTAACTAAAATTATGGGGTGATATATTAATTTATACTGAGTTTGTATAAACGATTTTTTTAGTTTTTTAGCACCTATTTTGATGTATACACAGTGGGCAGAAGACACTTTTGGGATATAGTTTCAGATAAAATAGAGTAAAGGACTCAGCACACATGGGTTAATTAAGGAACACGTATATTGGTTGGTTATCTATTAGTACACGAGGGAGATGAGTGATAACATGTGAGCGATCTTTATATGCAGGCCCCTAGTGGTATAACATTGTAATTACATTATATAAAAAATCATTCACAATACTGCAGCGGACCTCCCTAAAATTAGGAAAAGGGCATAAAAGAAAATAAAGTTTGGCAGTATTAATGTGTATAGTGAATATATTTATAAGAGAAGTTTAGTTGGGCAATAAAGATTTTTTAGTGAGCAGAGAAATCAAGGATCAGGAGATGAATACCCATGAGCCATTTATTAGACCTTTTTTCTAATTTTTTAACATGTTGTAACACAGGTCACAGAGTTTATCAGCAATGTGTGATCTTTTATGAAAAGGATACAAGTTTACCAATGATTAGTGATAATAATGTTACATATTGTTCTTGTTTTTATTTTTACTTGCTCTTACCTGTAACTTGGATACATATAGTAGTTTTTTGCTTAGGGTTGACATGGGTAAATTTGAACTCTTTAAGTATTATAGACTGCAACATCAGTGTGTTGATTTAATGAGTCGTTTAATATGCACACATGTGATCATTGCTGTGTTCTTCCTGCCAGTAAGTGTATTTAAACAACTTTCACTGTTTGTTATGCTACTTTGAGAAAGGCTCTGGTGGAGCCGAAACGTCAGTCCATAGCTCTTCAATAAATAATTTTTTATTTTTCTAAGACCTGCAAGTGCTGATCTCTCTTTTTGTTTAATATATATACACACACACACACACACACACACACGGTAGCCATCAGGGGGGGACGGGGAGAGTTGTAGGGGGCCCTGAGGGTAAGGGGGGCCCCTGCCACGCCACACTTACTTGATTAGCCGGGCCGCCCATCTTTCTGAGAGCTGCTGACTTCGGGAAGGCATGGACGTTTAAGGGGCCCTGGCCACCAATTTTCTTATAATGTGGGGGGGGCCCTGGCCACTAATTTTTTTTTCCTCATGTGGGGTCCTAGCCACCAATATTTTTTAATGGGGGGGCCCTGGCCACAAGTTTTTTTTTATGGGGGGCCCTGACCACCAATATCTTTTTATTTTTTATTAACATGTGGGAACCCTAGCCACCAATAATTTTTTTGTTTTTTTACTGTGTGGTGGGGAGGGCGGACCTGTAGGTGGGGCTTGCGGTGGGTGCAGCCCAGGGGGCCCAGGAAATGTTGTCGTACGGGGCCCTGTGATTTCTGATGGCGGTCCTGTATATATATATATATACTGTATATTAATGCATTCTGCTTATTGCTGGAGATAGCTGGAGGTGCTATATCATATCTCGTTGACTTAAAATCACTCCTTGTTATGCAACAGGCTCACAAAATAGAGATGAGGCTAGGACAATATATTACATTACAATGGTTTACTGCTTCTTCAAATCCTGTGATGATATACACTTTAATTGCACAGTTCACCTGTGCTAAAGTGGGCACCATGAACCAATTTAAATGCAGTACAAATTACGGCCCCTGCTATTCAGATATTGGCCACATATGCATGTAAATACCTACGGAAATATTATTTTACACTGCTCTCAGTATTATAAAAATGGCAACGGCAATTAGTTCTGTTATAAAACGTGTTGCTGGATAATTAATCTTAGAGCACACAGTTAGGGCTCTTACACATGAGCGTTTTTGCCTGCGCTCCCCTGCTTTGTTTTTCGGCGTTCAGCCGCAGGGGAGCGCAGGAATAGACGCATTTAATTATTTCAAATGGGGCTGTACTCACACAGGCGCATGTAGGCGCCGAACGCAGGAAAAATGCAGCATGTTGCGTCTCAACCTGCGTTCGGTGCCTACATGCGCCTGTGTGAGTACAGCCCCATTTGAAATAATTAAATGCGTCTATTCCTGCGCTTCCCTGCGGCTGAACGCCGAAAAACGGAACGCAGGGGAGCGCAGGCAAAAACGCTCATGTGTAAGAGCCCTTATAGAGTTAAAAAAAATTATTCCGCTCAACTTTAAGCCTTAGAAAATTTTTTTACTGTAATGCAATCCAATGGAATCTACCAGTCATATTATAATGAGATAGAGGTCCCGATTTCCAAATCGTAATCACAACTTTCCTCCACTTCAATGTAAGGTTATCAGGTTTCATTTTGTAGAGCCATGGATATGGTTCAGACTTGAACCTCTTTGCCAGTGCCTCTGACAATGATTGCACAAAGGGCTTTTCATACAATACAGCATAGTACTTTTAGGAAGTATTTTGGGACAGATGGTAACCTGGTTCCACCTGATTTAAAGCTATCTCATGCAATTGAAAAACTTAGAAAATATACCCAAATTGTGACCAACATGTGTAACCAGAACTTCCATCCACCATTATGACCCTTTCTATTTACATTTTTAGGGACATATTCAGGCATTCAGGAACAATTAATTTTAGGATTATTTAACATAAAGCAAGGTCAATGCTTACATTTTAACAGGATTCAGTTGTGACTAGAGCAAAAAGTAATCCATCCATAATTCTGGCACAGAGAGAGCAGCCTATAATTTGGATGGGTGTGAAAGCAAGTGAGTATGCTGATCCATTATGTTGCATTCTTTGTGCATCACCTGCAATGCAGCTGAACAGAGTGGTTGGGGTATAGGTTTACTCATGGTGGATCACCCATCTAGGCACAAATGAAACAAATTTCAGGGATGGCAGGACAACTCCCAGCATACCAATGGAATATATTGTCAAGGGTTAACGTGTGCTGGGAGGTGAAGTCCAGCAACATCAGGGATGGATTCTTAAAGCAACAAACAACTTTTCTTATTGCAAATTATTGTTAAAATAACATCTGTTTCCCTGAACATTTTTGAGTTTTTTTAAAAATAATTTAAAGACTAACACTGCCAATCATTTCTCAAGGTTTTATTGCCATGGAGCCAATCAATACAAACATCAATGAATTTTCACTTGACATTTTCAAGGAGCTGAACAGCTCTAGTGGTAAAACAAATATCTTTCTTTCACCAATGAGCATCTCAACTGCGCTATCCCTCTTATTCCTGGGAGCCAAAGAAAATACAGCAACTCAAATGCAAAAGGTAAGGGAAGCAGTAAAGTGTACATACTTGTCCCAACCCTGGCAGATTATAGCCTGGGAACCACTTGGGTGTTGGCAGAGGGATGTAAATTACTCAACTGTGTGTGTATATATTGTGCCACAGTAATCTGCAATAATCCTAGGAGGAAGGTATGTCTCTCTCAGAATGACAGAACACATGTGCAGAGACATTAATTAGGCAACACCATTGTAAATGAGTGGGGGATTCCTTCTAAGAAGTATAAAAAACAGAGGTTCGTTGCAACTGTAACCTTAGGCGAGAACACCAAAAGACTGCAAGTGAAATATTTATTGGTTTGAGTTGCACTAATAGTGGTCAGGCACTTTGAAAAGAGCAGGTTTCCTAAATATTCAGACTGCCAGTGGACTAGTCTGTTTCAGAAGATTGAACTTTTATTTTATTATGTTCTATATGGTGTTATTATTTTTGTTTACCCAACAAATAATATATAAATGTTTTTATTAATCAATTCAATCATCTGCCACCAGGCAGTAAAAAGAGATCACTGAATGCTGTATTAGCATTTTATCAGCAACTTTTCACTCCCTTTATGTTTGGATAACATTAGGAGAATAAGCAATTACCCTACCTCTAAGTATAATAGTAAAGTAAAATATCTGTGTTATTAGTTTGCAGTTTTAGCCATAGCTTTCTGTAAATCAGTCCTATGCAACGGTAGCCTTTGAGGAGTGTGTCTAGAGCACTTTTAAAACTTTTTCACATAATACTAAAGCAATGAGTGAAAGTCTGGTTTCCTGGAATTCTTTTTACTATGACGGGCTGCAGTGGTGTACGTGTGAAAAACTTTGTAACTGTTAACTGTTTTACAGGTTCTTCACTTCCCAAAAGTTAAAAAAGAGGGCCGACTTCAAAGTGGATGTGCAACTCAGCAACACAGCAAACATTCTGAGGAGAGCATTCCAGGAAAGGATGTAATGTATCTCTGCTGTTGTGGCTGCCTACTGAATTTAATACATTAATTGGCAATGTTCTATTTGTTAATGGTATTTACTTTGCAAAGGCTAAATTGATACACCTGGAATTCATAGCCACATCCGTTTTCCAGTTTTTGATTAAATTCTTGATTGATAAATCAGCCTCCCTATAAATATATGGTGCAGCAGATGAGGAAATAAAGCTGTTCTTAAATGATTTTAATGTGCCAGTTTCAAAGCAGTCCTTATGGCACTTTTTAATCAGTGGTCAAAGCTCTCATGTGATATTCCTTATTGCCAGCTCTGTACCTGTATGGATTTTCTGTAATTATTAGTACTGATTTACCAGGGGTGGTTTAGCCATTAGACAAAATGTAAATGTTGCCTTAGATGACACTTTACCAGAAGGGTCAAATCGGCGTCCTTATTAAATTTAAAGGGGAACTCTCGTGAAAATGAAAATTTAATATAAGCTTCATCACACTGAAATAAGAAACTTTCTAAATACAATCAATTAAATATTCTGCATCATTTCGGAAATTATCAAGTTTTTGTTCACTATTCCTCTCTCAGCATCAGTTTTTCTTCATTCTGTCTTCATGCAGCAGGTGGGTGTCAGAGTCATTGATAGTTAGGGGCAGATTGACTAAGCTCGAGTGAAGGATTCGAATGATAAAAAATTCGAATTTCAAAGTATTTTTTTGGGTACTTCGACCATCGAATGGGTAAAAAAATGTAAAAATCGTTCGACTATTCCACCATTCGATAGTCGAAGTACTGTCTCTTTAAAAAATGCTTTGACTACATACTTCGCCACTTTAAACCTACCGAGGTTCAATGTTAGCCTATAGGGACCTTCCCCAGCACTTTTCTAAGTTTTTTGTGATTGAATAAAAATCCTTAGATCGATTGCTTAAAATCGTTTGAATCGTCCGATTCAAAGGATTTTATCGTTCAACCGAACGATTTTTATTCGATCGAAGTATTTGCGGAAAATCCTTCAAATTCGATATTCGAATTCGAAGGATTTTACTTCGATGGTCGAATTCGAGGGTTTTTTAACCTTTCCTAGCAGATGTATTAGAGCTTACTCAACAATAACTGCCTTTTGCACAAAGTCTGGTGATTTTAATAGAGTGAGCTCTAATAAATCTGATAGGAAAGAGGGATAGTGAAGATCAACTTGATTATTTCAGAAACAATGCAGAATTGTTAATTGATTGTATTTAGAAATTGTCTTATTTTAGTATGCTGAAGCTTATATTAAACTTTAATTTTTGCAACCTGTTATCTAGAATGCATAAATAGTAAATAGCTATGGAATGAAGTGACCTGCAAAATTCCTTCTGAATGCAAGACACACTATACTGAATATTTTTTTCACTATTTTATGCTTTGATATGTTTTGTACTTTTTACCTTTATTTATTAATTATTTATATCCTCTCAAAGGCACCACATTGTGGAAAGGTAGCAGATGTCCACTCAAAGTTCCAGGTTCTTTTATCTAAGCTGACCAAACTCACCAACGGGGTGGAGCTGAAAATAGCCAACGGAATGTTTGCGCAAATGAATTTTCCTTTTTTACAGGTCAGTTTTATTAAATAGTCTAGGTGTGGGTTGTTCAACTGAAGGTTGGGTGTGGCACTCCAAGGTATTTTTATGGGGTGCTGCTTG
The DNA here is from genome assembly GCF_017654675.1 of Xenopus laevis. NCBI lineage: Eukaryota > Metazoa > Chordata > Amphibia > Anura > Pipidae > Xenopus > Xenopus laevis. Next base: position 92,550,515 of record NC_054381.1, on the reverse strand, counting down.
CCCATGTGGTGCTTTGGGTGCAATGTATGAAATTATTTTGATACAATCAAAAGCCTTTAAATGTGTATTACAGGAGCTATTGTTACTACATGGAAGATGGTGAACCAAACTGGTCTAGGTTAATTAAAGGGGTAGTATTCCTCTAAATGAGCTTTTAGTATTTTGTAGACAGGAATATTGGCAACTGGTCTTCAGTTTAAAATTTTAGCTTGGTTACCAAGGTTCAATCTACCCCACAGCCAGGCAGTGTATTAAATGAGAGACTGGAAGGGGGAGGGGCCTGAATAGAAAGATAAGTAATAAAAAACTCCAATAACAGTTAAATTGGGATCAGTGATTCCCATTTAAAAGCTGGAAAGAGGAAGAAAATGCAGCAAATAATTCAAAACTTTAAAAGATAAAAAAAAATTCAATTGCCAGAGTATTTTTTTAATTACAAATATTCTGTAAACACATTTGCTGGATATCCATAATAAAATGGCAGTAGGGAAAAAAAAAAATATATAATATATATATTATCTTCGGCACTTCGGCATGCAAAATTTAACAAACTTTTTATGAAATGTTTTATTTGTATTTATTTTAATTCAATAAGTTTTATAAAATTTTTTACATTGAATATAGCAATATCTAGAATGCGCTCATGCTCTGTATAATGCAAAGCTACAGAATGTGGATTTTGAGAAAGATGAGACCAGTCAAGAAATCAACTTGTGGGTGGAGAGTACAACACAAGGTATAGTATGTATTTGGCATAAATTTGCTTTACTGCCCAGGTGTGCTTTCAATAGTAATTCCTTTACCAGCTAGACATTCCTTTATAATTTTTCATATTCTGATTTCATTTTTATTAAGATACTTTCTAATGTGACAATGAATAGTAAGGCTTGATTACGAACATAGGTGGTCAGTGGTGCACTGGCACTACAAGTATAGAATACTGTTAGAGGCATTGGGTACTAGCACCCCTAGTACAGTAATAGGCAGTAGGTAGTGATACCCCACACAAAATATATTGTGAGGAGCAGTGGGCACTCACACCTAAAGCACATTATACAGACATTGGTTATGGCACCCCGTGCACAATGTACAGTTAAAGTCAGTGGGTGCCCCCCCCTCAGTACATTATACAATAAGAAGCAGTGTGCACTGGTGCATCAAACATATTAAACAGAGGTTCTGGCATCATTGTAGCACATTATAAATTAAAGGCAGTGGAAACTGGCACACCAAGTACATTATACATGCAGAACAATTGATAATGGCACCATTATATACAGTAAGAGGCAGTGGGTACTAGCACTTAAGCATATTTTATACAATAGGAAGCAGCATGTTCTCTCACCTAAGCATATTATGTACAATGGGAGGCAGTAAGTCCTAGCCCCCAGCACAAATAAACTCCCTTGCTCAGCTATATAGCATTCAATTTTGCACTATAATGTTAGTTCTACTAGCTTTCTAATTTTGCACATTCAGTCTTTAAAACATCAGCAACTACAGACACTGCTAGGCCCACAGTTATATGTCATCATACATATATGCATGGAGCTCACCTTCTGTTATACAGTGGCCCCTACTCCATTATTGTTTTCTTATCTTCTGTTGCTTTCCATCCTTTTTTCACTTTTTTCTGGGGTTTTTTGGCACCTTTGCCTCTATCCTGCTTTTCTTTAACATTGTCCCTATTATTTACCTTTTTGTTCTCTTTAGCCTCTGTCTTATTGTTTTTCCTCTTCTAACGCCTTTCTGCTTTTGTTTTCCACTGCTTTTCCATTTTCCTTCATGTATTTATACCTACCACATTCCCTTTTATTTTTGTTATTTAATACACTATTCCTATTTTTCTCCCAATCTCCATTTTTTTTACCATCTGTGCAAGATATAATGAAATAAAGGTACCATTTTGTCTGTGCTATTTTATAAAATGATAATAACTGATGGGCAAACACCCTTCATGGTTAAGTACAAAAGTAATTTTTCACTAGGCACTGACAAAGCCCAGACTATTTTGAAAATAATATGCATAACACTCTTTTATTATCAAAATTCAGTTCTTCAACATTACTAGAAATCAGGGCTAACGATTGGGTTGTTTAACATTAAAGCATGTTTATTGGTTTACTTTCACATAAAACAGAAGGAATATGTTAACTGTCTGTAGGGCCCTATAGGGATACAGGCCCTATAGAGTTAATCTTTTCACCATTTCCTTGGGTTATTGGGTAGAATCCCTGTTACAAAATAACCTTTACAGTGATAGGCTGAGAGATTTGATGACACTGCTCTGACTCACTCCTATATAGTGTGTGCAGGGAGTGGCCACTTCCTCTTTTGCCTCTGGATGTGATTCTAGCTGGATGTGCTCAGGGGCCCAGAAGAAGGCATGTGTCCAAGTCGGGGACCAGGAAACCCCGTGAATAAGGAACAGATATACTAGGGCAGACTTGTCATAGTCTCTCTAGGAGAGAAAGGCAGATAGGATAGAGAGAAAGAGCAGCTGAAGCCCCAACAAGGATTTGCAGAAAGGGAGTAGCTTCCCAGAGGCTCTGTGTGTTGCCTCCAGTCAGGGACCTCAGTGAAGAGGGACTGTAGGGTAGAAGCTGCTTGCCTGACAACTTCCAGGAGGGAAAGGTTGTACTGCATTTGCCTGTGTACTCTCTGTGTGAGCCTGCCTGTGATCTGCTGTTTTCCTCAACTCCTGCGTGAGTACTGAAACCTGTGTTCATTTGCCCTTTTTGGCAAAATAAACCGTTCCTGATTGTTAAGAACCTCCTGGCGCCCAAGTTGGTTTTGTGTGCACAGTAGCCTGGGGGGATTTAGTTGCAATACACCATAGAGGGAACACTTCCACTTAGCGTAGGCCCTGCCCTGGGTGTAAGTCGCGTGTAACCCATGCTCTAGTGTTCTAGCTGGTGAATTAACCCCGAGTGGCCCAAATAGGTGTTACATGTCATTAATGGGAGATCTTATATATAGAAAGTATAATGCAGATATATTTTGGTCCCCTTGCAAAAAAACAGTAGCTGCCTTTTTGCTGCAGATTTAAAGTAATACAATATACCAATAGATGAGATTGAGAAAAAAAACTTGCATTCTACCATCAACACAATATTTGTGTGTAATTGAAAAAAGTCTTTGTTTCTGATGTTTCTGAACAATCTGAAAACAACTGAATTTAAAAAAAAGTGTTTTGAAGGTGAACAACCCCTTTGAGGAAACAGTCACCAATATCCGGTGAACTATCCAGAAAGTTGTTGAGTGAAACTCACACAGGTGTGAAAGATCTGTGGGTGAGATCTGGTCACAATGGTATCATAACGGCTGCATCAGGGGAGTAACTACAGAGGAAGCAGACCCTGTTGCTGCAGGGGGGCCCAGGAGATATAGGGGGCCCAGAAAAGGCCCAAATAATAAGTGATTTCAACATATATTGGTAAAACAGGACAACCTCTAGATACGTTGGGGGTCCTTAAATTAATTTGCTGAGGGCCCAGTAACACCTAGTTACTCCACTGGGCTGCATCACATCTTTACACTTTTCTCAGTTTCAGCTAACACCTACCAGAATAGATCAATAGAAGTTCCATCAACCATTGATGGTATTTATTTTTTTGCGCAATGCAAGTATGAAATAATCCCCTCATACCACACAGGCAGGTGGAGGATTAGCAGCTCATTTGTCTCTTGGCCCTGATCCATAGAACAAACACCCATCTTGGGTAAAGCTCGGTCACACCTACTCCCTAACTATGCTTGGCACACAGATCAGTTCATAAGATTTCCCATCTGAAATCTCACAAGATTTTTTTTCAGAAGAAACTAGTCAGAAGCACCCCCACCCCTCCCCCAGACAAGCTCAAATAGACACATAGGTCAGTCAGAGGACTTTTATTTTTTTTTTCTTTAAATTTTTCTTAAAAATGTTTAGGCAAACAGTTGGGGAGGCAACCCTTAATGAAAATCCACCCATGCACACAATATGATGTTGGTGCAAGAGAGGATTGTGGGAACCCAGAATAACCTGTTGCTTAATTACTATGTCAGCAAGATGGCAAAAGAAAGCCACTTTTACAAAATAGTCCTTCTGCCTCTCAGGGTCATGTGCATTGGTGTGCAAGCTTATCTTGGAATCTAATGATTTGCATACAGGAAGATACCCCACATTCAATCAATTTAGCTGCTAGATACACTACTGCTCAACCTTGGGTTACAGCTAGGTTGCAACTGTGTTAAAGTTGTGTGTGTGATGGATTAAAATGTATAAAAGTAATCTTTTTATTTATATAAAGCCACAACAGAAGCAGTCACCCTGGGCAGCTTACTAACTATCTGGCCTCCCACAATCCACATGTACTGTACTTCATGCCAGAGTGCCGTGGGGATAAGTATAGGCTTTTAGACATGGGTGTGCATAAACATCCAATCATGGTTGATGACAGATAGGCACTTGAACATATGTACCAAAACAAATGTGGGAAAACTCACCTACCATGACGCAAGCTCAAAGATACATTTCATTCCTCTAAGATGTGCGCTTGTGCTAGCACAAACAATTCAAGGCCAGCACACAGAACAAATTGTTGTGTGCACAAAATATTTTGTGCGGGATACTCAAAATGTTGCATTTATTTTGACCTGAACCTCATGGTTTAATAAATTCTGAAAAATTTGTAATTTTATAAAAATAAATCACAAATTTTTCGTGATTTTTGCATTGGAATTTAGTAAGTAACCCCCTAAATGTATATTGGAAGTCTATATTGTATGGAAAAATTACACATCAGAATTATTCTTTCATTCTTCTTGCAATGTAGGAAAAATCAAAGATATGATTGAAACTAATTCGCTTGATAAAAGGACTGCACTTGTACTTGTAAATGCAATCTATTTTAAAGGAGAATGGAGCAATCCCTTTCAAGATAGCAATACCAAAGATTCACCATTCTATGTGAGCAAGGTAATAATAACTCAATGATTTTATATACAGCACAACGAGGTAAGTGATTTTATATGATTATACATGTATTCAAATAATGTCTGTCTCTGGTGCTTTTTACCTTTTTTTAAATAAAATGTAAAGGTTGTATTGCACCCTTCATAAGTTCACCTGGTACATATTAGTCTCTCACTTGGGAATATATTCTACATAAAGCAGAATATAATACAATTCAAAATATCTATGCTTCACAAATATAAATTTTATGCAGTACTATATGATTACATTGTACTATATCGTACTACAGTGCAGATACTCTACTGTAATGCTGTCTTGTGCCTTTGGTTGGTTGTAATGCCTAAACAATGTGGCCAGGGGGGATTCTGTATGTTTTGTTATGCCACCCCCAGTGCTTACCTTCCTGTGCCTGAGGGGGTCCGGGGGGGGGGGCGCATCGCTCGTTCAGAAAGCACAATATCGTTTTCTGCACTAGAAGAGCCAAATTTCCAGTTTAAAAAATTTGGCTCCTAATGTTATCAAGAAAAGATTTTTGCTTCATCTGGTAACTTGTTTGGTTGGCCTCATTGTTGCAGTGTCCCTGAATCTGGCAGAAAATTTAAGTGACTTATTGGGACTCATTTATAAACACTTGGCAAATTTGCTCCTAGGCACATTACAACCAATCAGATGATTACTTTCAGTGTTAAGCCTGCAGCTGACTGAAAAAAGTTATTCACTGATTTTTTGCTATGGGTTACTACCCAGATACAAATTTGCCCAGTGTGATCTGTGTGTTATCTGGGCCTTTAAATTGCAGTTTTTTTCTGTGTACTTCAGACCCACTCTTGAACCCACTGTTGAAGCAAACATGTTTGGCCCTTGTTAACAAGAACCGAAGATGGATAAAACCTGAATGGAATTCAGACCCCTGAGGGTCTTGGATGATCTTGAATTAACTTAGTGTATTTTCACTTTGCTAACAGAGCATGCAGTTTAAGTGTTACTCAAAGATTCTTAATATGCAATGATAAATAGAATTCTGATTTTAAGGGGCACATTTACTAATGGTCGAATATCGAGGGTTAATTAACCCTCGATATTCGACCCTCGAAGTTAAATCCTTCGACTTCGAATATCGAAGTCGAAGGATTTAACGCTATTCGTTCATTCGAACGAACTATCGAATGAATAATCGTTCGATCGAACAATTCGAAGGATTTTAATCCAACGATCGAACGAAATTCCTTTGATCAGAAATTGGCTAGAACGCCTATGGGGACATTCCCCATAGGCTAACATTGATGCCCAGTAGGTTTTAGGTGGCGAAGTAGGTGGTCGAAGTTTTTTTTTTAAAGAGACAGTACTTCGACTATCGAATGGTTGAATAGTCGAACAATTTTTAGTTTGATTCAAAGTCAAAGTCGTAGCCGAAGGTCAAAGTAGCCAAAATAATACTTTTTTTGAACAAAATTCAAAGTATTTTTTATTCTATTCCTTCACTCGAGCTAAGTAAATGTGCCCCTTAGTGTATAAGTAATATTTTTTATCCTAAAAAAAATCTATATATTTTTATTTTAGGATGTGGTCAAGTCTGTCCCAATGATGTTTCAGTCTCAAAAATTTAATCTGGGTGCTATAAAAGAGCTGAACGCTCAAATACTTGAGCTGCCATATCAACTTGGAGCACTAAGCATGTTCATATTGCTGACAAATGAAAAGCTTGGTTTGGAAAAGGTATGAAATATTTAAACTTAAAGCAAAGTAGTAAACAAAGGATGGTTGAAAAGCCTTGCCACTGAGAAATCTATGTTTGTTGCTGAAGATTTAGGGCCCCATTTGTTACCTGGCCCCTGTGTCTGAAAAGTAACATTGAGCTTTTGCACTTTTAAACCATTGTTTAACACTATAATTAAATGTAAAATTCAAAGAACCAAAGATAAGGTGGTGTGTAGACCAGTTTTGTGCACACATCAGTTTTCTAATTACAGTAATATAAGAGAGGCCCTTGTTCAATATTAATGTGTCTGGTTGCAGTAGTACATACATGTAGATAATCCCCACCCCCCGAAAACACAACCGAATTCCATAATATATTCTATATAACTTTATTATTCCAAACTAAAACAAATGTAACCAGTACTAAAGAATTGAGCCCTTTAGTATCAAAGCATCTTCTAGGGATACTGGCATAGCTTAAAGGCATAGTGTTTTACCCTAGGTGAAAAACCAGATTTATTTTGGATAATATTTTCCAAATATAGCTGAATATAGTTTATGTTCACTTTTATAAATTACACTTATCGTTGGCATGAAATTCATGAGTTGTTGGTAATTTGCTTTATTAGATTGAACAGCAGTTAAGCTGGAAGACCTTGGCCAAGGGGATGACAAACATGGAAAAGACAAAAGTAGACGTATACCTTCCACGCTTCATGCTTGAGGAAAGCTATGACCTCAACTCTCATTTAATTAATATGGGAATGGTGGATGCCTTCAGTGAAGGAAAGGCTAATTTGTCTGGTGTATCTGATGTACCATTATATGTCTCAAAGGTGGTCCATAAGGCATTTGTTGAAGTTAATGAAAAAGGCACAGTGGCAGCTGCAGCAACAGGAGTTCAAATTGAACCAAAAATGCTTGTAATACCTCGTACCTTCAAGGCAAATCATCCTTTTGTCTTCTTCATCAAGCACAAAGAAACTGATACCGTTCTCTTTTTTGGGAAATATAAATCGCCATAGTTTTCCTCACTTATAATGTACTATACACAGCCTAAAATATGAATAAAGAATAAATAAGAATAAGATAGGAATTAACTATACTAATAGTTGGTGGCATTGTTTTATGGTTCTATAGTCAGAGTTTCAAGTTGTTATTCAGAAAATTCTGATTAGTTTAGGTATATGTTTACATGATTTACAGTCCAACAGGAGACCCTTGATTGACTTTGCCTTTCCAAGTGATTTTCATGGCCTCAGTCTGCTCATGGGCTCCATACTTCTCTTTCTGATATTATCTTTTTTAATATAATCTATCCAGTGGTGTAACTACCAGCACATCCTACAGCCATGGGGGGTGGGGCTTGAATGTGGGGACTGCTGTATGGTGTTACCTTCTACCTGATCATGCCTCACTCCTTTGTCTGTTTACTGCAAACTATTTTTTGTTGTCATGCACAAAAAATATTTGGCTGGGGTGGTTGGGTGAAACAGATTATGCCTCTGAATCCATCCCTCAAACATCAGTATGAGAAATAATCAGCACACTACATGTGACAATTTGAAGAGCATTGCTCCAGAATAAGGCTAACATAATTTTTTGGCTTCATTGTTTGCACAGAGGTTAAATGCAATCAGTCCATGTGTTAAAGCTGTTTTTTTACAAGTATCCTAGATGTTTTAATATCTTCTTGTAAGTGAACTAGAAATGACTCTTTAATGCCTGACACAACTCCTACTGTATACAATGAATTCAGTAAAGTAGCCTTAACCTTGCAATGACAGCTTACTGCTTGGTTTAGAACAAAAAAGGTGAATTTTAATTGCCAGTACCTGGTATGAAGGTGAGAAGTGCCTCACTTCATTTTCAGTCATAGATTTCATATACAAACAGTTAGCCCATGTTTAAATACCACATTGACCATCCGGGACAGAATTAAATTCTCTTCAGACAGAATTCATTTCTCTTCAAACCTCATGGCTCCCTGGATCCCTGCAGCTCCTATTTGTCAGAACCCTATGTTTGTACCAGGTCAATCATTTATCACATTCAAATGGTGGAATGACAATCAATTGACCAGGGTAACCCATTTCTTCAACCGCAGAGGCCCATTGACACAAGCATATTTAAATCATCAACGTCAGCTTCCCTCCAAAGAGGGCTTCAGAGTGACTCAAATATTAAATTTTATTGCCACTTTGAAAACCTTTTGTACTCAGACAAAGGTCCATGTTTCCTTTTTAGAAAACGTGTGCATTCACCCTTCTAACACCCTTCTAACCACCACTTATGGTTTTCAGAATCTGCCTTGCACCATGTAACGTGGACAATTGCAGGGTACACGCTTATGTTAAAGGAATTGTTCAGTATAAAAAAAAAAACTGTGTAAATAGGCTGTGCAAAATAAAAAATGTTTCTAGGCTTGAACACCTCACAATTGCTCATAATAATACTCTTGAGGATTTCTAATAGGTCATGTTATATTATACATACAGTACCAGCAAACGGCTTTGTTTTGTTTTGATCTTTTTTATATTTTTGCTAATTTTTTTTTTCTAATCCTTTGTAAATGCAATCATGTCTTGTAAAACCAAAAATCCTCAATAAAAATGTATTGCTGCAAAAAAAAAAACCTTTGTATTTATTAAAATATATTTTAAAGGTATACTGTTGCTTTACACCAGGTACACCAGTGGTTTGAATAATACCTTTATTTTGAGCTTACAACATTAATTTATACATGAACACTGCTTTTCCCAGTGAATGCTAACATTATAAATGTGATAAAAACAAAAAAAAACAGGGGGACATACAGTTTACCAGCTAGGGAGATCCATTTGATACAAGAAAAACAGACTAATAGTAACTTTAAATCTAATTCTCCATTAAATAATGTAATAATAAGAGGGTAAAATAGTAACCTCTACTGTATGTTGGCAAATACACAGTTTATCAGGTAAAACGGGAGAGATAGAATTATTTGCATGTGCTAATAACTGTGATATAATTGGTATCACTGAGACTGAGAGACCCACCATATAGCTGCACTGTTGGTTCAACTTACTCTAGTCACTGGCTGACTCAGGATATGGTTCATAAAGCTTTACTAAAAATGTTCAGTTCCTGGGTATTATACATGGAATTTCAGTTGTGTTTATGCTGTTAAATTCTTTTACTTGTCATAGCGAACAAATTAGAGCAAGAACTTGTTGTTTGTGTTTGCCTAATTCAATACTATGTTTGTATTATACTTACTTGCATGAAAATGTACCCCTCCCCCCCCTTTTTTCCTTCTGTACCTCCCCCCATGCATAAAACTATAAATAAAGATTATAAAAAAAAAATTCTTTTACTTGTATTCTGCTAAACTGTTTTGAAATAGCATCAGTGGCTTTTTTCTCATAATAATGAGTTTTATGTTTTAGGAAGAGCTAAAAGAGCTATCTATACAGTCACTCTTTCTCCCAAAGTGGGTGTTGTCTAAATTCTGCAGGAACAGCCCCTAAGTTTGCTCATGGCATGTACAGAGAGATATCATAAAACTATGTCAGCATAGGAATTCCCCTGTACTAAGCACAATGCAACAGGAACAAGCCCCTAAGTTTGCTCATAGCCTGTACAGAGAGATACCATAAAACTTTGGCAGCATAGGTATCTCCTGTACTAAGCACAATTCAGCAGGAACAGTCCCCAAAGTTTGCTCATAGTCTGAACAGAGAGATATCATAAAACTTTTACAGCACAGGTATTCCCCTATACTTAGCACGGTTCAGCAGAAACAGAGAAATACCATTCCAACCTTGGTTGAATTTATCTTTCCAAGTGATTTTTATGGCCCCAGTCTACTCACTGGCTCTATACTTTTCTTTCTGATATAATTTTTTATTATAATCCATCCAGTGGTGTAACCACCATACAGCAGATGCTGCAGCCATGGGTGGGGGGACTGGGGTCTGCTGTATGGTGTTACCCAGGCCCGGACTGGCAATCTGTGGGTTCTGGCAAATGCCAGAGGGGCTGCTATAAGGTGCCATAGAAAGTCAGTATTTAGTGGGCTGGTGGGGGCTGTTTGGGCCTCTGTATACCTGAAATGCCAAGGCCTATTTAAATTCTCAGTCCGGACCTGGTGTTACCTTCTACCTGATCATGGCCATGGGCGATCCTAGCCATTTTTCCACCTGGGGCAGCCTTCTTTCTGGGAAGAAGATATCGGCACACAAGGCATTAGCGTTGAAATGCATTTCCACACAATAAACGAGCAGGGTGCGCCCTGCATCGCTTATGCCTTGTGTGCCGATATCTTCTTCCCAGACCAATTGTGAGGTTGCTGATCCTCTAATATTGTGCACCAGGCTGATCTCTTTAAAGGTGTGCGATTGTTCTAAATTGCTTACTGCAGCCTTTGTTCTGCCCCCCCCCCACGGTACTCACATTTTCAGTGCTGATGGGGTTGGGGGCATCCACGTCGCTAGTGCAGAGAGAACAATTACGCTCTCTGCACTAGAAGAGCTGAATTTCCGGGTTGAAAAAAGGAAATTAGGCTCTTATCTACCAGGAGCTTTCTCAACTCGCCTCATTGGCGGAGCGCCCCTGATCGTGGCTAGCTCCTCTGCCTCCTCTGCTATTTTTCGATATCATGCATGAAAAGTTAGCTGGGAGCCCTAGATGAGGCTCATTATGCCTCTGAATCCATCCCTCAAACATCGGTATGACAAATAGCACACTGTGGGCATATTTATTATGCTGTGTAAAAAAACAGCAGGATAATACACCACATATCGTCAACATTTTTACATGTTTTCTTTACAGTGACCCACTGGAAGCAATGTAAAATAATGGAAGCAAATCTGGCATTCGCATAACGTACAATTACACACACCTTGATAAATTCTTCATTTATTTTACACAGTTTTTTACACCTTTTTTGGCAAATTTAGTTTTACACAGCATAATAAATAGGCCCCTACATGTGACAATATAATGTGGGGGGGGGCCCTGGCCACCAATTATTTTTTCTCATGTGGGGTCCTAGCCAACAATATTTTTTAATGGGGGGTCCTGGCCACAAATGTTTTTTTATGGGGGGCCCTGACCACCAATATATTTTTATTTTTTATTAACATGTGGGAACCCTAGCCACCAATATTTCTTTTGTTTTTTTACTGTGTGGTGGGCGGACCTGTGGGGTGGGCGGACCTGTAGGTGGGGCTTGCAGTGGGCGCAGCCCAGGGGGTCCAGGAAATTTTGTTGTATGGGGCCCTGTTATTTCTGATGGCGGTCCTGGCTGGTGGTGCTGCCTGCAACTGCAAGGTGCTGAGGGAGCCGTGACCAAGTGACTGAGTCTGTCCGAGTGAGACATTGAGGAAAAGCCAGGAGGCTAAGCAATCCCCAAAAAGGAAGTGTCATGTGTACAGGAGTGACCCCAACTTATCTGTTTTTGCTGGTAGTCCAAAAGGATCCCAGTTTAGTAAGGGAACTCATTTAGTTTTATGATTTGTGTTTTGTATCCTGAAATGGTCACCCTTGTGTGTAAATAAACTGCCTTACAGAAAAGAAAGTGTTTGTTGTGGATCCCTCAAGCTTACAAGGGGTATATATATATATATATTATATATATATATATATATATATATATATATATTATATATATATATATATATATATATATATATATATATATATATATATATATATAACTTTAAGAAAATGCTGTTGTTTATGCTTTAGATAGCCTGAAGTGATTAGGAAATCTAGATATGAAATTGTCTTATTTCACAATAATCAATTATGGGCAAGGTGTGGTCACACTTGGTGTAACGCCCACACCCTAGCTATTATAATCAAAGCATTTTCTGACAAGTCTGTACATATGTTGCTTAATATCATGATTTACAATTTGTGTGCACCACATGATTTATTCACAATTTAAGTATGTGTGAGAAATAGATTATACAATCTATTTGGTATAGGGGGTCATACATCTTGTCATGGGAGCCAGTACATTTTGGTTATGCCACTAGTAAGTATATACCCAGCCTTCTGAGGTCTTGGTCATTTTTTCCAGCTTCCCAAGTTTTTCAGTTGGCTTAAACTGATGCTATTAAGTAAAAAATATTAATCTACATCAAAAGGTATGTATAGGTCATGTTGATCGTTTTTTGATAGTTCTGCTTTTGTAAGTAATTGTCACTTGCAGTTCCTAAACCTGACTGTTTTGCCAACCTGACTGTCCCTTCTTAACCTGTCAAAGTTTCTAATGCTAACAGACTTTTGCTGCACAAATATGGCAGCCCCCCTCATACAGGAACAGGGTAGTAAGAAGGTAATGTAAAAGCATCAGGCAAATACTTTTATGGCAAAATTATATATATAATTCAAAGACAATGTTATGATAGATAATAAAAAAGGTTATTTTCTGATGTCAGTATCTCTTTAAGACATGTTCCTATGTACTGTATATCGACAATATGAGCAGCAGTTCCACATCTAAAGCACATTATCACAAAATATATTAGCAGCAGATTTGTCGTTTTGTGGAAGGATGATGGCAGTGTAAACTCAGGAATGGCAATCCTAATAAGGACTGATCTCTCCACAAGACGACCAGCTCCTATAGTAGAGGTGGTGATTTCAGGTCTGAGTTTAGACAGATTACGATTAGCACTTTATTTAGGGCCGGTTTTGCCCTAGGCATCGGACCTCAGCTCCCCCAATTGCAGAAGTGATATTGAGGGGCACTACATCATGTAAAGGAATATACGAGTCAGCACACACTCCTCCACTCCATAGGTGCACGTACCAATAGTGGCCACAATCCACTCAGTACAGCAAAATCTCGATGATGGAAAGCACCGTTTTGTATAAATAAAAAGCCTTTATTGTTGAATGGCTACATCAGATACAGTAACATTTTTGAGCCACATCAGTTTGACAAAGAACCAGGATGTGGCTCGAAACATTACTGTATCTTTGGTCGTAGCCATGCAACAATAAAGGCTTTTTATTTATACAAAACGGTGCTGTCCATCATCGAGATTTTGGGGCACGACATCATGTGCACAATGTGTGATGGCACCTCTGCAGTCGCTCCTAACCCCTCACCTCTGGCTGGGGAGATTTTTTTATTTCTATATTTAAAAAATGTTAATTTTAAAACATTTTAATGTTAAAATGTTAGATAGGCACATGTTTGATTCACATTAGGGTTGGGTTTGGCAGATACGTTCTGATACATACAGTATTTGTACCAATGAAAAAGTTTATGGTAGTAGTTCATGGATTTAGTATCTACAGTAAATAAAATGTTTTCCAAGACCATTTTTTTAAATTGTGCCTACTCCACATGCTATATTAGGAATTTTTTAACTAAAGTTGACCCTATAGTTCTCCCTCTAAATAAGCACCTAATGTTAGATGAATTTCATACCAACAGCTACTTTACACGTTTTTTTCAGTCCCCAGTTATTTTGTATTTTTCATCAGCCCACTGCAATAACCATTTGCAGCCAGACATTCTTCCATATACCCCAGCAGAACTATATCATCACATACAGCCCCAAAAGATCCTGAGCCAAGACTTTTCACTCTGCCTATCAACAAAAAAATGGGAAGCTAACAAGACAGTAGCTACCTGAAGGATTGTTTGCATTGTTAAAAACCCTTCTTTTTCCTGCTTGGGTGCTGTTTTCATGTGTACCACTAGGCTAGGGGCTATTGTATTCTTGGGTCTTGGGTTGCATCAAAGTATAATGAGAAAGGGAGAAACAATAACTGTCTCAAAGCAGTTCTGGCTCCTTCTCAAAGCTCAGATTCAGGCACAATGCACTGAGATACAGTGTAATTTAGAAATAAAAAGTAAACCATAAAAATCATGACATAATCCCATAAGGAGTTGAATGTTTGTCTTTGTATGAGAAAGAAGGTTTTAAGTTCATAGAGAACCAGATTTATTCATCCTTGTGGTGCAATTTATATTGTCATCAGGCTGGATTTGTGGAAAGGCCACCAAGGCCCGGCCTAGAGCGGCATGCTGGCCAACCACACCCACATTGGTTCAGAAACACTGGGGATGTACAGGATATAAAATAGTTTTTCTTTTAATTTCCTGTGCGCAATTCCCCATTGCTCTGGTCCCGATTATGAAAATTTGAGAGAATAAAGGGGAGGGGACAGGGGCGATGAACGGCAGCGGGCCTAGGGGCGCCCACTATGTAAATCTGCCCCTGAATTTGTCATAATGGTTTGCACCTAAGTACAAAGTAGACTGCTGTTATAGGGAAAGCATAGCAAAAAGGCTAATAAATAGGTTAGCACTGAAAGGACATGTCTCCCAACTGTTAGGACAGTCCCGATTTTGATAGCTCAGCCTACAGTCCCGGATTGTTACTGAAATGTCCCGCATTTAGATTTGATCTCCAGCACTGAACAACCAGATAAAGATACAAAGTTTCTCAATCTTAAATAAATTAGAAACTTTTCGCAGAGATCCCAGAACAGTTAGCACCTGCACTTAGATAATAGTAGCTATTTAAGATAAGCAAAGATACAATTGTAACTATTTAAAGGGATACTGTCATGGGAAAAAAAAAATTCAAAATGAATCAGTTAATAGTGCTGCTCCAGCAGAATTCTGCACTGAAATCCATTTCTCAAAAAAGCAAACAGATTTTTTTATATTCAATTTTGAAATCTGACATGGGGCTAGACATATTGTCAATTTCCCAGCTGCCCCAAGTCATGTGACTTGTGCTCTGATAAACTTCAATCACTCTTTACTGCTGTACTGCAAGTTGGAGTGATATTACCCCCCTTCCTTTTCCCCCCAGAAGCCAAACAAAAGAACAATGGGAAGGTAACCAGATAACCGCTCCCTAACACAAGATAACAGCTGCCTGGTAGATCTAAAAAAACACTCAATAGTAAAAACCCATGTCCCACTGAGACACATTCAGTTACATTGAGAAGGAAAAACAGCAGCCTGCCAGAAAGCATTTCTCTCCTAGAGTGCAGGCACAAGTCACATGACCAGGGGCAGCTGGGAAATTGACAAAATGTCTAGCCCCATGTAAGATTTCAAAATTGAATATAAAAAAATGTGTTTGCTCTTTTGAGAAATGGATTTCAGTGCAGAATTCTGCTGGAGCAGCACTATTACCTGATTCATTTTGAATTTTTTTTCCCCATGACAGTATCCCTTTAAGATAAGCAGGTTTCTTGGGAGAACTGAGACTTGCAGCTTTAAAGGAAGTTCAGTGTAAAAAAAAACTATGTAAAGAGAGCCTGTGCAAAATAAAAGATGTTTTTTATTTTTATCCAAAAAATTACATTTTTGGCTAAACTATATTAGAAACATTTTTTTTTATTTTGTACAGGTTATCAATTTACCCACTTTTTATTTTTAAACTGAGCTGTTCCTTTAAGCTGCTAGTCTCTGAACTGTACCAATATAAATATGCCCATATGTTTGTGTTATCTGAGCCTGTAATTACGTGCAAATTTTGCAAGTAAAGCAAAAAATTAAACACTGACAAAACCAGAACAACAGGAAAAGTTTAAAATAATATGATTTGAGCATATATGAGTTTTGTTTCTTCCTATTTTCTTCAGCTTTCCATAAAAGCTATATATTCAACATACATACTGTAGATTATTTTTAAAAAAAACAAATGATTATTTCTGGCTCGGACCTTTAGATATTGCAGAATATTCACATATACATTTCAGCTGCATCTAAACCTTACCATCAATAACTAATTATTACAGAGCAAACCACCTGGAATGATGCCATAGGGTGTGCCCACATACTGGCAGTATAAACTCAGCTGCCTTTTAGGCAAACTGCACTTGCATCAGATTTCCAACACCTCCTGTAAAGGTAAATGGGGAAGCTTATTACTGCATGATTATTGTATACTGTATGTTACTATAATTTATATATTAAAATAATGTTATAAAGTTCTGGTCATTCATTTGTGTTTAGAAGCAATGATCAAAATGTCTGGAACTGCTGCAAGGGAAGGCAGGGAAAAGTGCCACTTTTAGAATTTGGCATGCACGTTTGTAGATGTCTTCCCATTGCAGGAATTCACCTATGACAACTCCCATCATCTTTCTTAAAACTGCATTTTTGTAGAAAGTAGCAAAATCATGTAAAATGCTTTGAAAGTTTTAAAGTATTTTTAAAGTTTTAAAGTATTTCAATATTTGATAAATCTGCCCCAAATTTTTAAACTTAAATCTTATCCTAGGTTGGATCCTTGTGTAAAACAAAAATAAGCAGGTTTATTATCTAAAGAAAAGCCTTTTATGCAAAATAGGTCATTATAATATTCTTATAACATTTGTCATGAAAGCAGCGTTCCCTGTTTACATATTTCAGAATAAATGATAATATAGAATTTGAAAAAACAAAATGTATGCATATCTGTATACTATTTTTCACTGAACGATAATTATATTGTGAGTTTCAAGTGGCCAAAGTATTTTTATCATAACATATTTCTTAGTAAGTAATTTCCTTACATACACTTTGCATTAGTACAGTATAATAATATCTTGTGCAAATTAAAAAATACCAGACGCTGAGTTGTTTTGTATTGATGTACGTATGTATATTTTTATTTGCCCTCCTCGAGAGCAAAGCACTGTACAGCAGAACAATGATGACTTTTTTTATGTTCCCCCAATAACTATATTTTGCTTTATTTGTTCCAATTATCAAGCAATAACAGTTCATTGTTCTTAGTTTGACCTTCTCGTTCTCCTGTGATTAGGAGAGTTTGTTTATACAGATATAGTGAGCTGTGTTGTGTATAAACAAACCTAGCTGCAACCTGTGTTTTCAGGCTTACAAATGAGGAGTTCAGTATAATAGACATATACTGTACTGGGGAAATGTGGTTTTATTAACCACTGGGTCTCATTTACTATTGGTCAACAGAAACACTTAATATGCCATGCATAGCAATTGTGTCATTATTACTTTAAAAAATACTCAGTATTCACAAGTCGTAAACTATCTAGCGGACAATCTTGACTTTCCGAGAATAATTTCACCTACAGTTTGCCTTTTGGGGGTCCTAGAAGAGATAATCCCAGCTAATTATACTCGAATCTCTTTTCGTATCCTACTCTTTTATGCGAAAAAAACTGTAGCCCTTCACTGGATGGGTCACCTCTCACCCTCTCTTAATGCTTGGATACAACTGGTTAACAAAGCAGTACCCCTATATAAGCTCACCTACGAAGTTAGGGGAACACCAACAAAATTTGATAAAATTTGGGGATTGTGGAATGACATTGACCCGACCCCTCTATAGCAAGTCTTAACCAAGTCCATCTCCTATTATGAAATCCTTCATGGTTAGCTATCCTACATATCCTCGAAGGTCCCAACCTAGCCTTCAGATGTAAAGTTCACCTGAGTTTGATAGTGTTCATCTCAACTGCTCGATCACTGTATTGTGTTATGCTTGGTGATAGCCTGTGCCATGTTTTCATCCTGCCAAACTTGTACAGTTTAGCCTGCGAGTGTACTTATTTGTTGTATGTCTGATTGCTGTGTGTTTAAAAAAAGAAATAAATCTTACCTTTAAAAAAAAAAAAAAAATACTCAGTATTACTAAAAAACACACTTATGTGAGTGTTTGTTTTCCTTCTTTTTTTTTTATTTTTGCAAAAATCATCTCCCCTAAACAATAAGAAAAGCATGCATTTACCAAAATACTCACCAAACTGTCTTGTTCTTAATTCTTACCAACAATGAAACTGCTAAAGAGGTACTCAAGTAAAAAAACAAAAATAAATGTTTCTGCACAATTAATTTATGTTAAATATAAAATTGAAATGTAAGTCTTTTAATCAGCTTTGATAAACTGTTTTTACAGCTTTAATAGCATTTATATATAACTAAATGTCACTGAGCACATGGGGGAGGATTTTTCCTGAAAGTGCTTGCAGAGACATTCCAGCATATTTCCTCAATACTGTTACTTGGCATATGTAACTCTTTAATATACAGTGTACAGATAAAATTGGCATGTGGTGTCTATTTTATTGAAAGAAGGCCATATTTTTCTATATATATTCTATATATATATATATTTCCCTGTTCACCATGGCAGCCCCCACACTAACTGTGTTCCCACCCCCTCATGCTGATAGGATAGGTTTAAACAAAAAACTCCAATGAGGTCCCTTCTCTCCTATATCTCCTTTCCTCCCCCTTGTCCTTGTCTTTTTTTTCTTTACTCGCGCTGATAGGAAGTTAAGCGTGAGCAGGGATCCTTTTTTATTTATTTTTTTATAGATAAAAGGATTGGATGCTCATTACTAAAAGAAAATAAAAAGTTTATCTGGA
Source organism: Xenopus laevis (assembly GCF_017654675.1). Taxonomy (NCBI): domain Eukaryota; kingdom Metazoa; phylum Chordata; class Amphibia; order Anura; family Pipidae; genus Xenopus; species Xenopus laevis. The sequence goes on along the minus strand of NC_054381.1, from coordinate 92,531,499 downwards.
ATGGAGCTCTCTCTCTGAGAGGCTTAAAGATGTCTGCTTTCATAGAGACAAAGAAGCCCTTACATACCGGATTAGCAGCCCAAGTAAGGGTTGAGGTGCAGAGCAGATGTAATCTGATCGCAGTCACCGGAGAAATGCATGCGTGTTACACCTGGCAAACACACAAGGAATTCGGAGGTGTGCACTGTTGCTAGGCAACGCTAAGACACAAAGCGCCATTTTAGTTTTGGGCAATGGGGAAGCATAATTAGCTTCCTGTTTGAGCACAGAACTTCCAGTGCAGCGCAGCACACAGAGAGAGAGAAACGCCAAACACAGAGAAGTGTGTTTTCAGGTACAACAAGTATAATAGCTATAAAAAGGATGATTTTTCTTCTGCACTTAGAAAAGAAGTCTTGTAAATACAAGAGTTTTTATTCTATCTGTATTTCAATTGTTTGGTTGTAGGAATAGTAAAAACAACAGGAATGGAGTTGCAGGTGCCTAGTAGCCCAGACAATGCGGCCCATAGTGTTAGGAGGTGAGACATATTATCAGTTTCTAGAGCGCTACAATGCTGGGTACAGAATATAGAATCAGCAATAAAAGAAGGAGTGAAAAGGTCAAAGATAATAGATGCATTCGCAGAAGTGAAATTGACTACAGACTTTATAGCAGTGTCATCTGTGGACCTAGTAAAAGCTTCTTTAAGAGCTATGGCTCTTTCAGTAGCAGCAAGAAGAACATTATGGTTGCGGTCTTAGTTTGTATAACCTGCCTTTCGAAGGAGCTATGCTTTTTGGAGAAAAACTGGAAGATATCATTAAAAGGGTAACACGGAGGGTAACAGGAGGAAAAAGTGTTTTCCTACCACAAGAACGAACTCCAGCCCAAGAACTTCAGTTTCGTGAAACAAGACAGATGGGCAAAACTAGTCAGTGGAAAGGAGGACAATGTACACTTGCAAAGCCACAGAGAGGAAGAGGAGGTGCCAAGCAGTCCAGAAAATTATTCTGAGTATTTGGCAGTCCAGCCTTCAATTATACCCAGAAGATTAGAGAAGTTTGCGGAGGTATTGACAAAGTCAACCAGAGACCAATGGGTATTGAACGCAATAAAGAGGGGATATCATTTGGAATTCGAACAAGTTCCACAACACAGTCTGTTTCGATGGTCAGATATTCTGGACCAGCAGGAAAGGAGAGAGATATTAATGAAGTATATTCAACAGTTGCTCAAAGAAGGAGCGATAATTCCAGTTCCAGAGGAATACAGGAATATATTCAAGGTTATTTCTGTTGAAGAAGAAAACAGGGGATTATCGACCAGTTTTAGACTTGAGACCAATAAACTAATTTTTGAAAATAAGAAAATTCAAGATGGAGTCACTACAATCGATAATTACACAAGTGGAACAAAACGATTGGATGCTATCAATAGATTTAAAGGATGCTTATCTGAAAATACCAGTAGCAGAAGTCCATCAAAAATACTTACGTTTTGCGATACACAAAGAACTGCAGTACCAATTCACATGTCTGCCGTTTGGCTTAGCAACCTCTCCGCGAGTGTTTACAAAGGTACTTCAAGTATTGATTGTGGAGCTAAGAAAGTATGGAATACAGATTTACCATTATTTGGACGACATATTGTTAAACTAAGCAAAGAATTTGGAAGAACAAAGGGATTTTGTGATACAATTTCTGCAGAATCACGGCTGGCAAATAAATTTTGCGAAAAGTCAACTGAAGCCAACACAGGACCTTATATATCCAGGAGCCAGATTTTTGACAAAACAAGCATTGATTATGTTGCCAGATCAAAAGAGAAAATAAAAGAAGTAATAAATCATTTACTAACAGAGGCAGTGATGTCGGCACAAGAAATCAACAGTATTCTTGGACTCCTCAATGCCTCAATACCAATGTTGAAATGGGACCACTACAACAATGCTTTCTACAGCAATGGAAGAAAGTACAGAAGAACTGGGAACAAAACATTTATCTATTCCAGAAGGTGAAACACAACATGAGTTGGTGGTTAAAAGACGAAAATCTGAACAGAGGGCTATTGCTAAGACAGCCTCAGTGGAAAACCCTAACGACAGATTCCAGCCCATAGGGTTGGGGGCTCATCTGGATCAGAGAGTGATGCAAGGTACATGGGGACCAGAAGAGAAGTTTCTTCCAGCCAATGTATTAGAACTCAGAGCAGTGAAGAACGCAATTGGGAGTCTAGACCAATCACTGAGAAGATCTGCTCTACTGATAAAATCAGACAACCTGGCAACATTTACATAAAGAAACAAGGAGGTAGTGTGAGATTGTTGCTGGAACTCCAACCAATAATGGCATGGGCAGAATACCACCTGCAAGAGCTGACAGCTCTTCATATTCCAGGAAAAGAAAATCAATTAGCAGATTTTCTAAGTTGCAACTTGATAGACACACGAATGGGAGCTGAACCAAAGGTGTTTTTTCAAGTGAACCAGAAGTGGGGCCACATACAGAAAGATTTGATAGCAACGAAAAAGAATCGGAAATTAAAGAGGTTCTATTCCCCCTTTCAATGCTCTGAGTCAGAATTGGAGTCAGGGGTTGTTATACATCTTTCCTCCGTTTCCTCTGATACAGAGGGTCCTGAAGAAAATCAGGGTGGAGAGGGCCAATATAGTGGCGATAATACCAGACTGGCCCAAGAGGATATGGTACCCATCAAAGGAACCATATACAGTAGTACAAGAAGACAGAGTGTTGCTATGAACAGTGCCAGGGTTCTTACCAAAAGTGGTGACTGAACATCATTTGAATAGGGAGGTTATTCTACCTGCATTTTTTCCCAATCCTGAAAAAGAACAGACACATTGAGGTGTCTATCGATTTATTTTAATAGGACTTAGTCCTGCAGAAAATCATATAAGCTATTTGTTATTACCTCAGCAGCTACATGCACAATAAGTAGATGGATTGTTAATTGCATCAGAATGGCTAATCAAGAGAGTGGATTAAACTTTCCAAAAGGGGTAAAGGCACACTCCACAAGGGCAATTAGTACTTCTTGGGCATTTCAGGCAGATATACCAATGGAAGAAGTATGCAGAGCAGCGGCATGGAGATCGGCAAATACCTTTCTGAAGCATTATCATTTAGACATACAGTCTACAAACGGCAAAATGTTGGCCTAAAAGTTTTGGAAGCAGTTTGCAATCCAAAATAAATAAATATGTTTGTTTTCATTGAATGGTTGTTTTGGTCCCTCCCTTTCGAAGAGCTCAGGTAACTCACCCTTAGTGTGGGGGCTGCCATGGTGAACAGGGAAAAGAGAAAACTTAACATACTTACCGAAATTTTCTTTTCCTGGTTATCATGGGCAGCCCTCACACTAAGCCCTCCCAATAACAACAACGCTCAGACAAAAAGATAAGGACAAGAGGGGGAGGAAAGGAAATATAGCAGAGAAGAGAACTCATTGGAGTTTTTTGTTTAAACCTGTCCTATCAGCATGAGGGGGTGGGAACACCCTTAGTGTGAGGGCTGCCCATGGTAACCAGGAAAAGAAAATTTCAGTAAGTATGAAGTTAAATTTTCTCTTTTACACACATATATATATATATATATATATATATATATATATATAAAGCATTACCAGGCCAGCACTTCCCTAGTAAATCAAGTGATTTTATTTTTCACACATCACAGTGCTCCAACGTTTCAAGGATCCTTGAAAAAGGTCCCAAGAGGGACCGAAACGTTGGAGCACTGTGATGTGTGAAAAATAAAATCACTTGATTTACTAAGGGAAGTGCTGGCCTGGGAATGCTTTATTCCAAATTGAGAGTGTATATATATATATATATATATATATATATATATATATATATATATATATATATATATATATATATATATATATATATATATATATATATAGCCTTCAAATCTCTCTATACCTGCAAAGGAATTAAAATTGTTTAATTTCCATAGGATTCATAAACATAATTGTATCTTTTTGTGGGCAGTTTAGAGGTATTTAGAGTTTACAGGAATTTGATCCTAGAAAATGAAATTACCATTTATGCTAATTGTATGTCTCTCCTTTGCTTTAGCTTCTCATTAACCATCACCATGAGCAGCCTGAACAATTCATTCTTAGAATTCTCACTTGACCTCTACAAAGAGCTAAAACAAAACCCAGAAAGTAAAAACATCTTTTTCTCACCATTAAGTATCTCTTCTGCCATGGGCATGGTCCTCTTGGGAGCAAGGGAAAGAACAGCCGCTGACATTGAAAAGGTCAGAAAGTTGTGCATTATAGTTTCTAATATTACATGGTCGTTAGGTAGGAGAATGAGCAAGTTCTTGAGAGCCACAAGTTATCTAAGGCATAACTCATATAATGCCAGTTCTTATTAATAGCCATATTTATATAGCACAGACCTACTCCACAGCCTTTCCCACGTTTTATATATCATTCTCTGTTCCAGTTTAAGGCAGGGGCACCATCAGAAATCACAGGCCCCATACTGCTACATTAGCAGGACCCTTCCTTACCAAGAGGTCCCCAATTATTAAATCATTGGTCACCTAAGCCCCTGGGCAGTGGGCCCTGCCAAAAAGTAGAATGGAGACGAATGGAAAAAATGACCCACCAGATGCATGGCTATTCTCCTGATCCACCCCAGTGACAGTCATTATATTAAAACACTGCCCACACTTTGTAGTTGAAAGTGGTTGTGCTAAAGAGTGCAGAACTATGTATTACTATTACTATTATTTTACATATTGCCCAACCAATTGTGGAGTAGGGAATTGTTGTTTGTCTAAGAAACAGTAATATTTACTGTAAAATGTAACTAAATTATTTTGAAACATAGAATTGATTATTTTTTTTTATGATACTAGTGGGGAGTTTGTTGGCATCATACCATGTCATAACCTTTTTTTGAATGCAGATTTCTGTGTGCTATTTATTTTATTCCAGGTGCTTCATTTTCCTGCAGCTGTAAGCAGTAAATACAGTAAACCTGCTTGTCAAAAGGTATAAAAATCCAGTTACATTCTGTTCTTATCTCACTAATCAATGATATGATATGAACTAATTCCTCTAAAAACCCATTCCCTAGTATACTGTAGATTTAAAAAAAAATATATAAAATATGTATTTTGTACAGCATCACATAGACTACCAATATTAATTGTATGCATATTATATGTAATTTTCTGTCATGGGGAAATCATATATATTTTCATGAAGACATACATTCATGCAACTGAAACACAACCACCAGCTTACATCACGAATATCAGTATTCCAAACATTAAAGGGGCTATTTACTAAAACTCATACTTTTCTGGTTGGACTTTTTGGTGCAAAAAACTCAAACTTTTTGTGAAAAAAAACTTTTTGGAGATTTATTATACCCCAATGCTGCAAAAAGCCTGAATCTTAAAATCCGCCATCTCAAACCTGTTGAGGTCATGTATAAGTCAAATGGAGATGTTCCTATCCCAATTTGAAGATATTATGGTCTGCGCTGGATTTAGCACGATAATCTGAAAAATTCAGGGTTTTGGGGCAAAACCTCCCCAAAAAAACAGGAAAAAAAATCAGAAACAAATTGTAGTATTTATGTTTTCACTTGATTTCATCCAGATCCTATTAATTCAAGTTGTTTTAATGATGAATGAGGCAAAATCATGGATGAGAGTTCGACAAAGCTTTTTTTATTTAAAATAAGAGAAAAAAAATTGGATTTTAGTAAATAACCCCCTTAGAGGCCCATTTATCAAGGTCCAAATTTATTTCAATATCGGCTGCTGCAAACTCCGAACTATCCTGCTCGGGTTTTTAACGCTTATTTATCATTACATTTTCCAGAAAATTACCTTTGCGGGAAAAGCTCTGATTTTCAAAAAATTTCGGGAATTTTCCCCGAAATCTCAGAATTTTTCGGAGTTTTCACCCGAAAGCTCCGAAAACATTGTGAAATTGCCCTATATCCCAGACACAACCAAAAATCAATGGGACTGTTCCAATTAACTTTTATGCAACCATGACAGGTTTGAGATGCCTTGTTTTTATGTTCTGGCTTTTTAGCCCTCAGGGTTTAATAAATTAACTTGAATGAATGAAACATTGATGTTTGACCACCTGTATGGTGTGCACTGTGTGTTTATCCTGATGAAGGGTGGGTGAAAACCCCCCTGAAACGTTGATTTTTTGGTGGTGAAAAATAAATGGGGAAGCTCCCCACCTGCAACAAATTGGTGTTGTGCTGCTCTCTTCCATTCAACTGTGATTACTATGGAAAGCTACAGAGCCACCTACTCTGGCCTTCTGGATAAAGCTAATAGAAGTCCAAGGCAGAAACTTACATACTTAGCCCGGGGGGGGGCCAGAAAAATTTGGTAAAGTTTTGGACCGTTGGTTGGATGATGCACAAACTGGTACTGCAAACCAAGAATAAGAGACATTGGTTTATCGCAAAAGACTTGTGGTATATGAGAATTTCCAGTGGGAACACCCATCATTCTTCTCCTCTTCCTCTATACTTCTTCTTTCTTTCAACTTTCAATCTAAATATAAATGGAAAAAGTTAATAAAGAAAATCTTACAAAAAAAGAATACAAATATAAAAAACTCGAAATAACATGCTAGGAAAAAATCCAATACCTAGAATTTGTGAGTTTTACAAGCTCAAAAAAAAATCTAGAAATTTAAGCTCAATAAATAGTTGAAATTTTGCAGCTCCCATTGACTTCTTCATGACCTAGTGCAGGGAAATCACGTGCACACTCAGACCTTTTAAACGAATACCGCTGGTGCCCAAAGCCTAAGGGAGACGGCACTCCCAATGAAGAAACAAGAGGCAACAAGAGGCAGGTTTGACGCAATAAACACACCAGGGGCAGGAGCCCGGTTTAATTCGCTCCGTGTGCCAGCCTCTTGTTTCTTCATATTCTTCATGACTTAGCACACTTTTAGATGCCTACGGTTTACATTTGAGGATTTCATTTTTTTTAGCTTAATAAAAACTTTGATTTGAAGTTATAATTACAGTTTGTGAGTTTTAGTGCAAACAAAACTCAAATCACAGTTAAAATTCAAATTCAGACATCGTCCATAAAGTTAGTTTTGCGCAGCTGATAATCTATAGTATAGGAAATGTGCCATGAAGTAATCATTTCACTGATCTTATAGCAGACTTGCCAAACCGAAGGAGTTCATGTGCTATTTAAGGAGCTTTTCACAGCACTCAACAAGCCCAATGAACATTATGAACTGAATATCGCAAATCGAACATATGGCGAAAAGTCATTTACATTTTCCAAGGTAAGTTTTAAGGTTAACAGCAATTTGTTCTTATTTTGTTGGGAAAGCATCAAAAAATGTATGCTTTATTAGCTCCCTACCAATAGTACCAGTCAGCTTATCATCTAGGGTTGTTGCAACCCTATTGTCATCTTTGAGAGTTCAGATAAAAAATAAATATGTTTTAACTAAATTGTAAATTATCGCTTGCTTCTCAAGTGCCTTGATTAACACAGTCATTAAATAGTCATTACTTTGTGAGAAAATAGCTGCATCTTCAAGCAGGTCTTTATATTACAGGTATGGGACCTGTTATCCAGAATGCTTGGTACCTGGGGTTTTCTGTTTAAGCGATCTTTCTGCAATTTGTATCTTTATACCTTAAGTCTACTAGAAAATCATTTAAACATTAAATAACCCCAATAGGCTGGGTTTGCTTCTAATAAGGACTGATTATATCTTAATCAATGTACATGCTACTAATTTTTTTTTATCATATTAAAGGATTTAGATTATTTGCATAAAAAATTATATAGGAGACAACCTTCCCATAATTTTTCAGGAAAATTGGGTTTCTGGATAACGATTCCCTGTACTATGTACAATGTAATCTGCAATAATAGTAAATAAAATAACATTGCAAAATACTAAAAGAATTTTGTTCTTCATTTTGCAAATATTCATTCTGTTTATGATATTTTTTACTTATGTTTTACTTATTTCCAATAAGAATCCAGTGTAACACACATTCTGCCATAAGAGTTTTACATGGTAAGGGAAGAGTTACACTGAGAAGTTGTGTTTTCTGATGTTTCCAGTTGTCATATTTCTTATGAATGACATATTGTGCTAATAGTTTCACGGGAGCAATTCCTTTGTATAAATATTGTAATTATCTAATTTCAGCAATATTTATTGTGCCTGGAGCAATTATACAAGGCAAAGCTTGAACCTACAGACTTCAAAAACAATGCAGAAGCTTCCATAGTGAAAATTAATGCGTGGGTTGAGTGTAAAACAAAAAGTAAGAAAGAAAAATATTATTTTTGATTAACAGTATTAATTGTGAAACATGTTAAGGGGTTAGTATTTTGTGGGGGTATTGTTTTCTACTTGTACAGCTTTTGTTAATATTTGCTTGTACAGCAGCATCATCAGTGTAACCCGCACTGTGTCTGCTCTGGTCACCCATACCAGCACTGCTCAGTATTCCACCTTTCTTCTCTATGATGAAGACAACAAATACAGAAATCTGTTGACTTTTCTCACAGCACTGTGTAATCATACCCATGTTTGTATTTTTGTATCACTACAAGCTAAAATAACTTTTGTCTTTTTTCCAATTTAGGCTGACATTCAATTATAGTAGGTAGGATCTTTTAGTTTAGCATGAGCTGCAAACATTTCAGCATAGCTCCTTTGGATTGCTAAATATTCAAGTCAGATACACGCTGCAGACTACATCAACCTTTATCTGAGTTATTATAGGTATGGGATCTTTTATCCAGAAACCTATTATTCAAAAGCTCTGAACTACGGGATGGCTGTCTCTAATAGACTCCATTTCTTCCAAATTTCCTTTTTCTCTGTAATAATATAATGGTGCTTTGTACACAGGGTCGGACTAGGTGGTTGACCGGGGCTGCTGTCCAGGTCCCCCCTCCAGACCCATCTGGTGTGCCGCCACAAAGTCACAAACCACCCACATCACATTTTTGGGTTAAAAAAAAAAAACTTGAATTTTTTTCAAGATTTATTATACCCAGCGCCGATTCGGACCTAAGCGCCGCCTGAGGCGGCTCCTGCAATGCCGCCCCCCCTCGCCGACTTACTTGTCGGGAGGGGAGGCAGGAACACTAATGCGGAGAGCGCAATTGCGCTCTCTCGCATTAGTAAAGCCGAATTTCCGGTTTAAAAACCGGAAATTCGGCTCTTAAAGGTGCAGGAGCGGCTTTTTGCCGCCCCTGGAAACCGATTCGGCGTTGCCGCCTGAGGCGAGCGTCTCAGCTCGCCTCATTGGCGGCGCGCCCCTGATTATACCCCGACCGTGGAAATAGCTCAATCCCAAAAATACACCATCTAAAACCTGTTGAGGTTATGTAGGAGTTAATGGCAGAGGTCCCTTGAACCATGTGAAGATGTTAAAAAAAAAATAGAGGGTCTTTCCTGAAAACTTGATCAATTCAAACTATTCCAGTTTTTTCCTGTCGACAACTCGATTAATTTGAGTTTTCAGGTTGTTAACCCTGAACTCGTTTTTTTCATTCCAATTTTTTCTTAACTTCGAAACCATTCGAGTTGTGTTTTCTAACATTGACCTTTGATAAATAACCCCTTCAATGTTTAAATTATTTTCTAGTGGACTTTAGATATGAAGAATGAAGAAATAGAATGTATCAGAACTTATTCTTCACCAGCAAGGCAGCATAATTAATAGATATAGATATATAGATAGTTGGAGAGGAAAACAGTTATGGCAAAAGTGTGAGAAGAAAGTTATGCATGATAGAGATGAAAGAGATGAGATGGTAGACCTTACACAGAAAAACAGAAGTATAACAACGAAGAAGAACAAGAATTTAAAATATAGATGAGCAAAAGACAGCATGGGATATGAGAACATTGAAGCCTTAGTGACAGCATGCAAACAAATGGAATAAGAGAGAGAAAAAAGTAAAAGTGTTAAAAGAAGTAGTGAGTGAAAAGAGAGTCAGGAAGTAGATGGTGTAAGAGGTTTGCCATACAAAATACAGAAATGGGTGTGTTATAATGATACATTTGCATATGGTTAAGAAGACGATTGTTTCCAGTTTTCAGTGGAATTATCATTTACCATCAAGTAAAGCAATACAGTAATACAGAAAGATCCTAATATGTCACAAGGCACCAATTATTTCACTGAAGTATACATTTGCATGTCAATTATGCATGTTTCCACTGTGACTGTGCCCATACCACTGTGACTGTGCCCATATCACTGTGACTGTGCCCATATCACTGTGACTGTGCCCATATCACTGTGACTGTGCCCATATCACTGTGACTGTCCCTATAACACTGTGACTGTGCCCATAACACTGTGACTGTGCCCATATCACTGTGACTGTGCCCATACCACTGTGACTGTGCCCATATCACTGTGACTGTGCCTATATCACTGGGCTGCAAGATCCAGCAACATTTTATATAAGAAATATTTTTAGTAATCTCAATGTACTCCTACTGCTTAGTTTACGTTTATTTTTAATGTTTCCTTTTCTAAGGTAAAATCAAAAACCTGTTCCCTAAGGGTACCCTTGATGATTCCACTGTATTGGCCCTGGTTAATGCAGTGTATTTTAAGGGGCGCTGGAAGAAGCAGTTTGAAAAAGAAAATACGAAGGACGCTCCATTCTTTCTCAAAACGGTATGTTCTAGTGCGAGCTTGGGAAATTGTATCCATTGTAGCAATAGGCAGTTAGTTGTATCACTGCACCATCCCTGACAAAAACATCTATGCAAAAGGACAACACTCAAAGGGAACATTCAAAATAGTTTCACACATTACCACTGCTTTTATTACATGCAGTGGGTTACAATGGTCAGTAAACACGCTCTAGTTAATTACTCAGGGCAGACTGGCCCACTGGGACATGGGGGGGGCTGTCAGATAGTAATTAGTGGCAGCAACAGGTGGGGGGAAGAGTGAGACAACTGGTAGTAGGCCCTTGGCTCATGAATTCTTTTGGGGCCCTGGTATGCCAGTCCCACACTGCAATTACTTCTTTTATTTATTCTGTCTTTTTATGGACCACAGTTTCTGAGGGTCATGTCTAATTGCAAAACGTACAGACATTTGGTACTCACTGTATATTTTCTATGACTCTATAAGGTCTAATTTATAATGATGCTGTATTGTACAAAAACCAGTGCAATATGAATATTGCGCCTCTCCTTGCACCCTAAAGCTGACCATAGACGCAAAGATAATATCATACGAAACAAAGCTTCATACAATTTTTCAGACTGCGCGTGGAATGTACCGGACATTTTTCGTACCTTGGCGATTGGTCATTCAGTCAATTGGATAGGTTAAAATATTTATATCGGCTACTGATAAGATCTCTGCATATATTGCATATCTGACAATATCAACGGGAAATTGTCAAGTCTATGGTCAACTTAAAGGGATACTGTCAGGGGAAAACATGTTCTTTTCAAAACACATCAGTTAATAGTGCTGCTCCAGCCGAACTCTGCACTGTTTTTTAAAAGAGAAACATTTTTTAATATTTAATTTTGAAATTTGACATGGAGCTGGACATATTGTTAGTTTCCCAGGAGCCCTCTGGTCATTTGACTTGTGCTCTGAGAAACTCAGTCTTTACTGCTACACTGAAAGTTGAAGTGATATCACCCCCCTGCCTCCCCAGCAGCCCATCAGTAGACGATCAACAGAATAATAGGCAGTTAACCAGATAGCAGCTACCTGATCCTTTGCTGAAGAATTTGTTTGCATTGCTCCCTAGCCCCACATGGTGGTAAACATGAGAATAGCACCAAAGCAGGAAAACCCCAACTTTTTCCTGCTTAGGTGATATTCTCAATGCAAACACCACCTAGGGTTGTGGATTAATACAATGAGAAGGGGAGACACAATAACTGCCTCAAAGCAGTTCTATCCTGAAGTGCTGGCTCCTTCTCAAAGCTCAGAATCAGGCACAATGCTCTGAGATGGCTGCCTCCACACCAATTTTACAGCTTAAAAAATACATTTTGTTAATTCAACAATAAAATATTAAATGGTAGAGTGAATTGTTTGCAATGTAAACAGTGTAATTTAGAAATAAACACCATAAAAATCATGACAGAATCCTTTTAAGATACAACATTCCGTTCTTTTAAGAGTTTTGCCTTACTTGTATGCATTACTTCCCATTGTTCTGTTGTTAGGATGCTGGCGTGAAGGGGAGGGGGTGATATCACTCCAACTTGCAGTACAGCAGTAAAGAGTTTATCAGAGCACAAGTCACATGACTGGGGGCAGCTGGGAAACTGACATGTCTAGCCCCATGTCAGATTTCAAAATTATTCCAAAATCTGTTTGCTCTTTTGAGAAACAGATTTCAATGCAGAATTCTGCTGGAGCAGCACTATTAATTGATGTGTTTTGAAAAAAACATGTTTTCCCATGACAGTATCCATTTAAATTGCTCATTGGTTATTCTTTTTGCCACTTTGCTCAACATTTTCTTGTGTGCTGGTACATATTCATTTCAAAAAATGTTATACAAGGAAAGGAAAAAGAAACCCCACCAATAGTTAGGATTCTAAAGTTGACAGGAAAATTCTAATAGGTGATGCACCTTACTTATTTGATAACAATAATTCGTAAGAAAATGTGCTAAAAAAGAATTTAAAGTGCTAGTGCCGTTATAGTAAAATTAACTTTTCCTGAATAAATTGAAATTGAAAAATTGAAAAACCGAATTAATTCAATTCATCTGTGAGATAGTATTACTCCTTAAATTCATCCATAGATAGACAAAAAATTCATTATTTAAAGTGCGGTGCAATAATTTAAAGTAATAAGCCTGAAAAATGTATTAGTTTATTAAAAAGTAATTAAAAATGACCAAACATGGTAGGGGGTTAAAAGATGTAGTCACAATCCATAAAATTAGATAATAGAAATTGGAAAAAATAGATGGTGGAGTTGTCCCGTAAACTAGCTACCTGATTTTTTTCTAGAGCCTGGGACACCACAAAGATAAGGCAGGACAGGGTAACTGGGGCTGTGGCCTTGGTATTTAACTTGCCCTAGATGTTTTAAAGAGGCTAAGTAACCCTAAAAAGCCACAAACCGTCGGCCCCTTAGAATGGAAGGAAGATTAAAAGAGGTTGTATAGAGTAGTAAAGGATTTGACCCAAAAATTCTTGCCCCCACTTCCATGGAAAAAAGCAAAACCAGACTATTAAATGTAGACCAAATTTACAAAAGAGGAATCGATTTGAGCAGAAGAGGATTACTAAAAACGCAGACGTACGTTTCGCTAAACAGCTTTTAAAACATCTAGGGCAAGTTAAATACCAAGGCCACAGCCCCGGTTACCCTGTCCTGCCTTATCTTTGTGGTGTCCCAGGCTCTAGAAAAAAATCAGGTAGCTAGTTTACGGGACAACTCCACCATCTATTTTTTCCAATTTCTATTATCTAATTTTATGGATTGTGACTACATCTTTTTGACCACTACCATGTTTGGTCATTTTTAATTACTTTTTAAAAAACGAATCAATTTTTCAGGCTTATTACTTTAAATTATTGCACCGCACTTTAAATAATGATTTTTTTGTCTATCTATGGATGAATTTAAGGAGTAATACTATCTCACAGATGAATTGAATTAATTCGGTTTTTCAATTTCAATTTATTCAGGAAAAGTTAATGTTACTATAACAGCACTAGCACTAAATTCTTTTTTTAGCACATTTTCTTACGAATTATTGTTATCAAATAAGTAAGGTGCATCACCTATTAGAATTTTCCTGTCAACTTTACAATCATAACTATTGGTGGGGTTTCTTTTTCCTTTCCTTGTATAAAAATGTATTGTTTTTTGTTGCTCTGACTTTGTCAGACCTCAACTAATAGTTGTGAAAGATCTTTTTTGCGTTTGAATAAAGGCACCTATTTTTGGTTATATTTCACCTATTCATTTCACTGATACTATTTTCAGCAGGATTCAGATTCCGCTGAATCCTTCTGCCTGGCCATACCGAATCTGAATCCTAATTTGCATATAACAAATTAGGCATGGGAGGGAAATCGCATGACTTTTTGTCACAAAATAAGGAAGTAAAGAATGTTTCCCCCTTCCCACACCTAATTTGCATATGCAAATTAGGATTTAGTTTGGTATTCGGCCAACCGGACTTGCAGGGCAAAGATGTCTGATATCAGCACACGGCAATATGACTGGCGGATTTGGTTTAATACAGGAGGTGCAGCGTTCATGACCATGCCTAAGCCGAGGGATTTGGTTCTCTTGGCTTGGGTATGGTCATAAATGCTATACACAATTGTTTAATGAAAATTGTATCAGATTTAATCGACAGACTTTAAGGATATTATTGGATACAGGGTGTGGGTATTGGAGTAAATACCATAGGGAAAGGGGGTATGACACCCATAGGGCCCACATGGTATACCACAATACAATCCTGTAGGTAAGAAAAATGGCAGGTTTGCAGTGTACATGCAGAGGGGTGTGTTTGGGCAGTGTGGGTGCCTCAGTGAAAATTTTGTACCTGGGCCTGTGAGACTGTAGTGGAAGCATGGATGTTTTAAAGATATATTCTTAAAGGAATAGTTCAGCGTGGAAATAAAAACTGGGTAAATAGATAGGCTGTGCAAAATAAAAAATGTTTCTAATATAGTTAGTTAGCCAAAAATGTAATGTATAAAGGCTGGAGTGAACAGATGTCTAATAAAACAGCCAGAATCCAACTTCCTGCTTTTCAGCTCTATAACTCTGAGTTAGTCAGTGACTTGAAGGGCTATTCCACACGGGGAGATAGCCTTGCGTTTGCGGTCGCGGCGACAAAGCGCCGCGCCAGTCGCCGCGACCGGCGCAGGCGACAGTTTTGTATGGGCGCCTATGTAAAAACGCCTGTGCTAACCACACGAGGCGATGCGCTTTTCAACAGTCGCCTGAAAATGCCTCGCCAGGCTTTTTCAGGCGACTGTTGAAAAGCGCATCGCCTCGTGTGGTTAGCACAGGCGTTTTTACATAGGCGCCCATACAAAACTGTCGCCTGCGCCGGTCGCGGCGACTGGCGCGGCGCTTTGTCGCCGCGACCGCAAACGCAGGGCTATCTCCCCGTGTGGACTAGCCCGAAGGGGGGCCACATGGTACATTTCTGTTCAGTGAGTTTGTAATTGATCCTCAGCATTCAGCTCAGATTCAAAAGCAACAGATAAGACCCATGTGCCCACCCCTCAAGTCTCTGATTGGTTACTGACTGGTAGCCAGGGTAACCAGTCAGTGTAAACCAAGAGAGCTGAAAAGCAGGAAGTAGTGTTCAGACTGACATGTTATATATATCAAATCACTCCAGCCTTTATACATTACATTTTTGGCTAACTAACTATATTAGAAACATTTTTTATTTTGCACATACTATCTATTTACCAAGTTTTTATTTTCACACTGAACAATTCCTTTAAGATGATTGGACCTTCACATATGATTTAGACTGCTGCACAAAGTTTTTCCAAGTTTATTCAATTTGTATACCAATGTTCTAGTCATTGATGACCATGTTCCTCTATATAGTGTCCACTACAAACAATTGTTCTGTAAAAATAATGGCCTTTCTATCTTTTAAGCTATATTCACTATTAATAATATTAGCATTAAGGAAACCCTAATTATTAGTTGGTGCAGAATATCATTTCATATAAACACAATGCAAATTTGTATCTGGGCAGTAACCCGTAGTAACCAATCAGTAAATATTTTTTTTTTCTGCCAGCTGCAAATTGAACACTGAAAACAATCATCTGATTGGTTGCCATCAACCAATCAGAACATCATTACACAAAAAATATTTACAATAATATGATTTGGGACACTGATTATATAAATACAAACTATACATGTTTCTGATACTGTATATTCATGTGCAGTACTTTATTTTATATGCTAAAATTATTTCTCTCTCTTTCTAAAAGAATGATACAACTACAGTGAAAATGATGTCTCAGACAGGAAAGTACAAACTGGGCTCCCACCCAGAACTGAAATGCAGGATTTTGGAGCTTCCTTACGAAGAAGGCTTCAGTATGAAGATTATATTGCCAGATGACATTGATGGATTGGCAGAGGTAACAGCAATATTATTGTTAAAGGGGAACTATCTTGAAAATGAAAATTTAATATAAGCTTTATCACGCTAAAATAAGAAACTTTCTAAATACAGTCAATTAAATATTCTGTATTGTTTCTGAAATAATCAAGTTTATCTTCACTATCCATCTCCCAGCATCTGTTCTTCTTCATTCTGTCTTCATGCAGGAGTTGGGTGTCAGATTTTTATTGTCAGTTAGATCCAATATATCTTATAGGGGGGCTTCCTAGCAGATGAATTAGAGCTCACTCAAATAACTGATTCCAGTACAAACAAAATCTAACAAAATAATGGCCTGCATGTAGAGAGACAGGATTTCGGGTGATTGTAATAGAGTGAGCTCTAATACATCTTCTAAGCAAAAGGAGACCCCTATAATATATATTGGATTTCACTATCAATGATTATCTGACACCCACCCAACTCCTGTATGGAGTCTCAGATGCTGAGAGAGGAATAGTGAAGATGAACTTGATTATTACAGACACAGTACAGAATTTGATTGTATTTAGAAAGTTTCTTATTTCAGTATGCTGAAGCTCATATTAAATTTCCATTTTCGCGAATATAGGATCTGGGACAAACATGAAAAAGTAGAGTCAAAATCCGAATTGTATGATTTTTTTAGATATTCTACCCAAATCGGTTTTTTTCAGGCTTTCTCCCAAAAAGCCTGAATTTTTCGTATTTTTGCCCGAAAAGTCCGAAATAGTTGGATTTTCAGGCCAATTCCAGTGCAGACCACAGAAACTTGCAAATAGTATAGGGACCTATTTTCCACGCTCAGAGTATAATAAATCTCATAGAATTCGAGGTTTTTTTTTTCCAGTAAAAATTTGGATTTTATTGTTATTTTTTAGAATCGGATTTTGATAAATAACCCCCTTAAACATTTATATATTTAAAATAAGAATGCTCAATTTGAACCATGATTAAAAATGCTTGTTTTCTTGTCTGTGATTTAGCTTGAAGCTAACTTGACATATGAAAAATTAACAAAGCTGATGAATCTAGAAAATATCCGAGAAGTTAAAGTTGTGGTAAGGCTTCCACAATTCAAGTTTGGAGAGACATATTCTCTTAAAGAAGTGCTGAAGAGCATGGGAATGACCAGTGTCTTTCAGGGGGCTGATCTGTCAGGAATCTCAGATAAAGTTAGTTTGGTTATATCAACGGTGATACACAAATCCTTTATCGAAGTAAATGAAGAGGGAACCGAAGCAGCAGCTGCTACAGGCATTGGGATTGTTGTTACAAGTCTACCCCTTCCACCAGAAGAATTTGTAGCCGATCATCCTTTCTTGCTTACCATAGAACATAATCAAACCAAATCTATGCTGTTCTTTGGAAGGTTCACATCTCCAGAAATATGAATTGATTAATGCACTAAATAATGATTTGACAACAAATGTAACATACATTAAACTGGCTTTGCCTGTCATTATTTTTTTATCTTTTGAAATGTCTGAAACTGATCTAGTGATCTTATTTGGTTGTAAATTGCCAGTAATAGAATAAATAACTGTTGTTTTTTTTTGTTTTTTTTATTGATTCATTGATTCTTTGTTCATTTATCAGTGATAATTATATCCGGGAGAGCAGTCTCTATAATAAATAAGATGAAGGGAGCTGGTTAACTTTTTTAATATTTCCAAAAGAATATTCAAAGGTCCAAAATGAATACTGAGAATGTATTCCATGACATTCTGGTTTTATAGCTCCTAGATAAAAAAATTAAAAAAAAGTGCTTATTTTGTTGCTCAGTTTCACAGAAACATAATCGGTTTTCTACTGGCAGCAAAACATCTCCATTTACAAAGTGTTGTTATTCTGTCTTTTCTGCATTCATCTGTGTGCTCCTGTGGGTACAGACACATAGAACAGACAGAGATAAAGAATCAATGTAATGTATGGAACTTAATAAGCTGCTCATATATACAGTATGTAGGAATATATAATTGGTGAGTTCAGACAGGCATATCATGTTGTATGATATACTGAATTAGAACGGTAATTCTTATAATAAGCATTTACCTGTCCCAAACCTTATGTGTTATACAACAAGCAGACATTTCTCATACTGTACTTCCCCAACTACATATTGCTTTATTCATATGAGTTCACGTATGGAGGCTTTTTTATGTGTACCACCTCACAGGAACACAGACCATATTTTTACCTAGTGGGCCTGTACCAACTGGATCATGCTAAATCTGAACATGGGTGAGATTCAACATGTCCCAAATGAGAACATATATAAAACCCCATGTATAGAAGAAGCTGTTCCACATTCAGGATGATCTAAGAGGGTTGGCAAAAGAGATTCTTCAGTCCAGTAGATCAATTTTTTGAAAGTGCTGTAAAAGTTTCTCTAAAATATGTCGTTTTTTTTGTGCACAAAGAAATATACATCCATTTTGAATTCATCAGGAATCAAAAATTTTAATTTGCAGAGTTAAATGAGAACAAAACATTACATGATGAGACACAATTTTATGTGAATTAATGAGCGCCTATGTCTATGAGTGTGTTATTGTGCGAAAGAGTATGTGAAAGAATGTAAAACTGTGTTAGTGAGTGAAAATTAATGTGAATGTAAAAAAAGACATGTTATAAATTCATAAAAGTGAGTCAATTACAAATATCTTTGTGATGTGAGTGCATGACAGCTTGATTATAATTAAGTTAGGCAGAACACGACAGTATTAGCTGCATTTACCCATAAACACACAAGAACACCAGAAACTGCAGTGTAGGCTGATAAATAGCATATCACTAGATGCCAAGGTAACTTTGAAATCAGTGGCATAACTAGTATACAGCTGTCCCAGTGACCACAGATGGGCCTACCTGCAGCTGCCTCAGGTAAACACAGAATGGGGGATGGACTGTAGCATTCTTATGTAGACATGTGACTGTGGCTATTCAAGATTGAACATGGGCGGAAACCCAAAGTAACCAATAAGTTTTTTTTTAGCCAGCTGCAGGTTGGAGAAAATAAGGAATATAAGAAGAATATAAGGAAACATTGGGTCACTGCCCCAGGGGAAAATTGCCCAGTCTTGATCAAATAGTTAAAGGAGGAGGGAAAAGAAGTGAGAACAAGTAGAGAAGTACATAAGTATTTAGGGCTCACCTCCATCCAACCTCCTCTGATGAATTGCTTGCAATTAACACTTGGGAATCCTGAATCTACAACCACAGTCAAGCTTGTGGTAATTCTAGGGCTCCCTCTGCAGGCTGCAGATTTGCACTCCCATGAAGTAAGTGGAAGATATTTAGAAAAAACAGACCAGGCCCGGACTGGCAATCTGTGGGTTCTGGCAAATGCCAGAGGGGCTGCTATAAGGTCCCATAGAAAGTCAGTATTTAGTGGGCTGGTGGGGCTGTTTGGGCCTCTATGTGGACTGATTGGGCCTCTGTGTACCTGAAATGCCAGGGCCTATTTTAATTCTCAGTCCGGACCTGAAACAGACCATTTGTACATGATAGCAATAGCATTAGAATTTATACTTAGGGGCACATTTACTCTTTTTTTTACTCTATTTATTCTTAGGGTCGAATATCGAGGGTTAATTAACCCTCGATATTCGACTGTCGAAGTTAAATCCTTCAACTTCAAATATCGAAGTCGAAGGATTTAGCGATATTCGTTCGATCGAACGAACGAAATTCCTTCGATCCCAAATTTGTCAGAAAGCCTATGGGGACCTTCCCCATAGGCTAACAATGAGGTTCGGTAGGCTTTAGGTGGCGAAGTAGGGGGTCGAAGTTTTTTTTAAAGAGACAGTACTTTGACCATCGAATGGTCGAATAGTCGAACGATTTTTAGTTTGAATCGTTCGATTCGAAGTCGTAGTCGAAGGTCGAAGTAGCCAATTCAATGGTCGAAGTAGCCAAAAAAACACTTCAAAATTCGAAGTTTTTTGCATTCGAATCCTTCACTCGAGCTAAGTAAATGTGCCCCTTAGTGTTGACACTTGTGTTAACTCATTAAAATTTATTTTATTTGAAATAAAACACCAAAACTTCAAAATATAGTCACTTCAGCATCTCATGACCTGTAGGAAAACTTTGTATGGAACTCTGTGTCTTCTAATATATTTATATTTTTATATTATGGGTACATTATATCCTATATACCCAAGATCAGCTATTTCCCTAAATAGAACTATTCTCAGTGGATATTATCTACTCACTGATCATTGATTCATTGCTGCTACACACCACAGGCTTTTCAATCAATAGGAAGAAATGGGGGGTTTTCCCTGCCCCATGATTATTCTAATTTTAAAAATGTGCACACACACCTATTGTCACAAAGAAGTCAAGGAAAGTTCATAAGCTACAATTTAAAAGCGACACATTCCCTCTGGATTTGCCACTGCTGTGTCTAACACTACTCAGTATATGTTTCCTTTAAAAATCAAAAGGGTTTAATCAGTATTTTGAAAGCATAAATATTCAGTGCATGCATTATCCTTAAAAGCCTTCTGGAGTTAAATGTTGCTGCACTTCAGTATGCAAATACCCCTACTGTAAAAGCAGGTTTTAACAGTGTTTCCTTTTTTTAAATATGTAAAACTTCTAACATGACTTATCACTATCACTTATAATACATTTCCACTACACTACATATCACTCCATTACATTTAAGGGTATATACTACCCACTGAACCCACAGCTCATGAAAAAATCTATGCGTCATTGTCAAGTCTGTTTTAAGTAGAAGCAACCTGACTAGAAATCTTCTAGAAGGCCTCGTCCCTCCTATGGGTACATTTGGAGAGCCCTGGCCTAGATGAATTGCCTGGTGTTTTATTTTTGTTCAAATGAAAATTATTTTAAAACTCAAGTGAAAAGTTTTCTCACTCATTGAAGTGAAAGATAAACATACACCATATACTGCTGAGTAATAGCTGACCAAGCAGCTTTTCCAAAGTATTTCCAGATCATGTATCACCCACATAATGCTGTTCAATTATTCACTGGCTGCCCCCCCCCTTTTTAAAGGGATTGTTCACATTTGAGTAATCTTTTAATATGATGCAGAGAGTGATATAATGAGACAAATTTCAATTTGTGTTCACTATTATTTGTGTTTTTTTAACATTTAATTCATTAGCTCTCCAATTTGCAATTTCAGTCTGGTGGTATAAATTACCCTAGCAACCATGCCTCGCTTTAAATAGGAGACTGGAATATGAATAACAAAAAGTAGCAATAACAATGAATTTGTAGCCTTACAGAGCATTTGTTTTTAGCTAGAGGCAGTGACCCCCCATTTGGAAGATGGAAACAGTCAGAAGAAGGAGGCAGCTAATTAAACAAGAACTATAAAAAAATTAAGACCAATTGAAATGTTGCCATTCTATAACATACTAAAATTTACCTTAAAGGTGAAACACACTTTTAAATACCTGGTCTATTATTATAGCTTGAGCATGTGCTGCTTGTGTAATAAACCATGAGCAATCCCAGACTCTAAGGCTAAGGCCACACTAGGCGATAGCGCGGCGATTTGACTCGCGGCGACTTTTAAGCCGCAATCACTGTGGAAACTTTTGCGCTGGCGTCTATGGGGAATTGCCAGCGTAAAAACACACGCGACGATCTTTTTTCTATTGTCGCTCGAAATCGCCTCGCTAGGCGATTTCGATCGACAATAGAAAAAAGATCGCCGCGTGTGTTTTTACGCTGGCGATTTTACGCGATTCCCCATAGACGCCAGCGCAAAAGTTTCCACAGCGATTGCGGCTTAAAAGTCAATGATAATAAACTAATTTATAGGTTATAAATTATAGATCAATTAAAGTTCATTGTTCAAATATCTCAATAACAAAATTCAGATAAGGGAAATGGAAGGGAAGTCTTTGGTCAAGCCCAGGGTTGCCAGGTCTAATTTTCAAAACCAGCCAAAGTTGGCTACAAAACCAGCCCATAACTAGCCAAGAGGCACTTCAAAAGTAGCCAAAAAACAGCACAATATGTGCACTGAAAAAAAGTCTAAAAAATAAATGGATATATGTTTAAATATGCCCTTTTTAAATTTTCACTGTTTGGCAAATTTTTTCCAATTTTTGTCACCAGGGGCGTTACTACAGAGGGGGGCCCAGGAGGTATAGGGGCTGTATAAGGCCCTAATACACATACAATTTCAATAAATATTTGTAAAACAGGTCAACCTCTAGACATTTTGGTGGCCAGCTGATTTTTGCCCCAAAATTGTCTGAAATTGAGGAAAGTCACCAGAAAACTCTAATGCTTAAGAGGGACAGGAGACTGGGGTACAGAGCCCAAAATCTGGTAACTCCCGAGTCACTCCCATTGCATGCTGGGTATTGTATTGTTTTACATTAAACTTGGCAGTTGCGGGGGCGTGGTTGATGGCTACCTAGAGAGGACGTGTTCTGGCTGGGCTCCCGTTCTCTACGCTTGCCAGATTGCTCTACATTGCATTTTTTTTTGCCAGAATGAGGAGATCTCAGAAAACTAATCCTCCTAGTACTTCCCAGAGGACAACTCTTTCGAAGAAAGACAAAGAAATTGCTCAATTCTTCGCGAAGAACCCTCCGTCGCCAAGTGTGGACGGCAGCCCCAAGATGGCCGACACTGAATTGCATGAGGGAGACTTGCCCGATCCAATAACGGACACACAGTTCTCGACTACGCTACCAGATGCTACTAATTTGCTGCAAATGATTGCTGCTCTCCCACAAAAAGGGGATCTATCCGCGCTACTGGCTGATATCAAACAAAGTCAGCAACAGGAGACATTGGTGCTCCAAACTGAAATCCAGGGCCTACATACTAAACTCCAAGATTTGGAGTGCCGCCATTCGGATCTATCCCAAGTGGTCAAAGCGAACTCGGCCAGACTTTCTACGCAAGCACGCCACATCTTTAATCTACGCAGATTACAAGAGGACGCAGAAAATAGGAGCCGTTGCTGCAACCTCCGCATTCACGGTATACCGGCGAGTGTTGAAAACGCTGATCTACGCCATAATCTTATGGGTTTATTCCAACACCTACTTGACCAGGAGCCGGGCACAGACATCTCGATTGATAGGCTACACAGAGTTTCAGGCGGTCGGCCTAATAAACCGAAAGACGTTCTCTGCGCCTTCCACAGCTTTTCTGTTAAAGAAAAAATACTGCGCAGGGCCAGGGAGCTTAAGGAGCTACACTTGGAAGACACTGCCATTGAAATCTACCAAGATCTGGCCTACACTACTGTGTTACAACGTCGTATGCTGCGTAATATGGTGAATCACCTCAGAGAACTCAATATCCCTTACAAGTGGGGTTTCCCATTTGCGCTGCTTGCGCACAAAGACGGCAAGACTTTTATCCTGAAAGAACCAGCGGACCTCGTTCCATTCTCCCGCAACCTTGGCCTTCCACCTATTGACATCCAGGATTGGATCCGGTTCGTATGCCCTGATGAGCCCTCCGCTGATGCTCCCACTGTCTCAACCGAACCTCCCATCGGAGGCAAAGTCCTGGACCCACAGATTCCGGCCACCCCAGATTTGACCTGAAGGATCGTGACTCATCTTTACAGTTTTTTTTGCCACTTTGTATTGTGGGGCTAGCGCTCCCTCTGCATTTTCTGCCTCCTCACATCGGCTTTGGCTAATCTAGGCTCCGCACTTAGGCACCGATATTGAGATGCAACGTTATTGGTAATTGTATGACGACCTTACAATTCATAGATCTATATCTACCCTCTCCCCCACTTTAACCCTCTCCCCCCCTTCCCCCCCCCCCTTTTTATTTCCTTTTTTTTTTTTTGTGATTTGGAAGTTTTGCTTGTCTCAGCCCTCCCCCCCTTTTTTTTTTTTTTACTTGCTTTCTGACCTGCATGAATGACTTGTGTTGCTATGTTTAGACAGCAGCGGACAGACCCGATGATCCGCTACCCTATGACTCGTCAACCACTGTTTTGCTACCGGCTTACTATCCCAGGCTCTCTGGAACTTTACTACTTGCCTATCAGGATTTGATAATGTTCCCGTACATACTGTATGGGCTCATCTAATCTGATGTTATATTTTCCTGATTTTATGCAACGTTCCCCCATTATTTTGGAATGTTTATTGTGTTACACTGTTTTCGGTTGCATTATGGTTCCTTTAAGCCTATCCACTGCTTTCATGCCCCCATCGCACGATCTTTAGCATAACATATTGTGGGGCTGCAAAGCATATGTTCCCTCTCAACTCAACGTATTATCTTTATACACCTGTCTCACTTTTTCCCTTTTAACACGTTGTTTCACACTGCTCTGCAATTGTATTATGAGGTTAACCCCACGGGTCGATTATACTTGCATTATGTTATTGGCTTTGTTACGTTTATCATTAGATTGGTACCCCTAAACTGCTACTTGTCATGTCATTGCATAGCTCACGGCTCTACCTCAGCTCATCTATCCTGCAACATTTTATTACAGTTTTGACTTATACCTGCTGAGTAATCATTCGCCTTAGGCAACTTGGGGAAGGGAGGGAAAAGAAAAGGGGGAAAACAAAAAAGGGGAAACAAAGTTATAAGACGAAGAGGAATGAAGAGGTGAGGAGGGTGAAAGGGGAAGAGGAGGAAGAAGGAAGAAAAAAAAGAGAAAAAGAGAAATTTTTTTTTTTAAAAAATAAATAAATAAATAAAAAATACAAAATACAAAAAGGGAAAAAGGGAAAAAAAAAGAAAAAAAGGGAGGTAGGACAAGGGAAAAAAAAAAAAAAAAATAGGAGAAGGGAAGAGAAAACAAAGGGGGGAAAAAAAAAGGAAGAAGAGAAAAGAAAACAAAGGAAAAAAAGGAAAGGGGAGGAAAAAGGGGAAAAATTGGGAAAGCAAAAAGGAAAAGGAGTGGGGAGCCTATTACGGTCAACACTACTACGTGATTTCTTATGACCCATTGCTGATTTATTTGCTCAACTACTAAATTTACTCTGCCAGTTAGTGTACCCTCCCCCAGTTTACTACGTTGCTTGCTACATTTTCTACTGTTGTGCCAGTTGCTCCTCTTGCCCGAACCCACATCCTGATTCTTGTTTTTACGATCATTATACCACTCTACCTACCTGGGGATGTGGTCCAGAGACGCCTCTGGCCACCAGTATTTGGTATTTCCAATCACATAACCTTCTACTTACGAAGGTGAGGGACATGGAGTTGGGACAGAGGGAAAAATTTAGGATAGAAATTTAACTCTCCCCCCACCCCCTTTTTTATATATATATATATATATTTTTCTTTTTCTTGGATTCTGCTTTGTGTATTTTATGCTATCCTATGTTCCCTTACGTTAGCTGATTGCCCAGCTCATTTCGCTGATTGTTATGTTGATGTTGATTATGTCAATTTTCCTTCCACCTTTGTTTGGATAATTCAAGTACCAATACAATTGATATACTTGTCTTACAGCATGCCTCTACTTTACATTCTACTGCTACTGACACGTCTATACTCTACTATTTACTAGACATATATCCTTTCTCTCCCATCTCCCCTCACCTTACCTCTCTCCACCCTGGTTCCCCCCCCCCTTTTTTTTCCTCCTTTCTCTCTTTGTTCCCAGTCCCCCCCTCCCTTCCTGAGCTGGTTTCAGCTGTTGATCCATTTCTTACGATAATTTTATTCTGGTACCGCGGAGAGCGGGAGCCCCCCCGTGACCCTACTCTTTACTGTGCTAACTTCCCGACCCCCGCTTACTACGTCTTTCTATTCACTATAGCCGTAGTGCCTGTGGCCTACGCACTATAGAGACGTACTTTCTCCCCCTTTTTCCTTCCCCTCTATTTTACCACCCCAATCTAGACTCTTTCTCCCATCTGCATCCCCCACCAATCTCGATCCTATGCCATCCACCTTAACGAAACCTAAAGACAAACCGGATTCCTTTAAAGTTGTCAGTATCAATGTTAATGGTTTAAACTCCCCCCAGAAGAGGATCCTCCTCTCCTCTGATCTCCAAAAACAAAAAGCCAATGTGGCTTTTTTACAGGAAACCCACTTTAAAGAAGGATCGGTCCCTAAATGGAACAACAAACACTTTCCTGATCTCTATGTGAGTAAACCTCAACCCTCTAAAGCTAGAGGTGTTGCAATAGCTTTCTCTAGGAACTTTGGCTTTGTGGTGACGGACAGAATAGCTGACAGGGCCGGACGTTTCGTTTTAATAAAAGGACTCTATATGGGTCGCACTTATACGCTTGCCAACATTTACCTTCCTAATGTGGATCAAGCTCAGGAACTCTCCCATATTCTGGAAACCTTACACACATTCACTGATGGCACCTTAGTGCTGGGAGGTGACTTTAATTTGACCCTAGAACCACGCCTAGATTGCTCCACTGGCAAATCCAGCCTGCCAGCCAAACACTTCTCCCTTTGCAAACAATTGCTTCACTCCGTTCAATTAACTGATCCTTGGCGTATTTTGTACCCCAGCGAGAGAGACTACACTTACTATTCACACAGGCACAATTCCTACTCAAGAATAGATTATCTGCTTATTTCTCACAGCCACCTATCTGATGTCTTGGATTCTCAAATTCTGACTAGAACATGGTCCGACCACTCTATGATTACCCTTCTATTGAGGACACCCCTACCTTCACCTACACAATTTATCTGGCGTCTTAATGACACCCTTCTTAAGGATGATGCTGTTAAGACGGACCTACTACACCAGATGACAAATTATTTTGTTGAAAATTCTGCACCTGACATCTCTCCTTTGACGTGTTGGGAAGCTCATAAATGCGTTATTAGGGGCCATCTCATAAAACATGGGGCTAGGTACAAGAAAGATAAAGAAAAAACTAGGGCGGAACTAATAGCTAAGATCCAAACGCTAGAACGTAACCATAAATTATCCCACTGCGATAAAACTCTGAAAGACTTGACAGAAGCCAGGAAGTCCCTTTCCGCCCACTTTAATTTTTTTACCCAAAAAGCAATCACGATGTTTCGACATAGACTTTATGAACATGGTGACAAATGTGGACGTCTCCTTGCTAGAGTCCTAAAACATAAACAGACCAGGAACTTTATTCCTTCTATTAAAAGGGCAAATGGTGATCTGGTTCACACACCTGATCTTATTTCTGATACTTTCACAACCTTTTATAAAGACCTTTACCAATTGCCCGATAACTCTATTGATGACGGTCCTGACTACAAACAACTGTTGCATGACTTCTTACAGACTTCCAACATGAAAAGTCTATCCGCAGAGGACTCAGATTTTCTTGACCTGGATATTACTATGGTCGAACTAGAAACGGCCCTTAAAAACACCCCTTCAGGTAAAGCCCCTGGACCGGATGGCTTCACCACCCTCTATTATAAGTCGTTCAAGGACACACTTCTCCCTAACCTTCTTAAAGCTTTCCTAGCCATTCAACATGGCTCCCGCTTGTCAAGACCGCCGGGAGCGCGAGGAGTCGCGTCCGCTCCCGGCGGCGAAGAATCCAAGATGGCGGCGCCCAGGCAACCCACGTGGGTTCCGACGCCGGCGCTGTGACGCCAGCACGGCGCGACGGTCGCAGGCGCGCTGACGCTGGTGCAAGGGCGCCAAATTCTAAGTTAAAAGGACGCCTGAGGCGCCAAGATGGTGCCCGAAAATAGGATCCTGTTCCCTAAGGGATTCTTGGGTTCCCTTGCTGTTTCCCCTGCTTTATCTGCCTGATTCCTTGTTGTGACCCCCTGCCTGGACCTGGACTTCGCTGATACTCTGCCTGCCATTGACTCCCTGCCTGGCCCTGGATTTTGTTTGTATTCCGCCTGCCTTTTCACCTGTGCTTGGACTTTGTTTATTCTCTTGCCTTACCCCTGGATACCACGACCCTGATCCCTCCTGAGGGGCTTCCTCCTAGATCCGGACTACTCCCCAGAGGGGGCTCCCGGCTCCCTGACATTATTTTCGGGCCATGGATCCTTCTGAGGAAGCCACACCTGATGTCGGACGAGCGCTCCGCGGACTGGCATCCCGCATGGAGGACTACGAAAACCAGCAGGTTCGCATTGGGCAAGCACTCGATATCCTGCTTGCTCGAGTGCCTTCTGCGCCCTCCGCTGCTCCACCTACTGGAGATCCTCCCATGGCGGCAGCCTCTACGAACGCAAGCTACCCGACAGGTGAGCCTCGCATTCCCCCTCCCCCTCGCTTCAGTGGGGACCCACAAGCCTGCAGGGGATTTGCCACACAGTGCCAAATTCAATTTGAGTTCCAACCCACACAGTTTCCAAGTGAGCGTTCCAAGGTGGGGTATGTGATGTCTCGATTGGAAGGCAAGCCACTGGAGTGGGCAACGTCTCTTTGGGAGAAGAATTCCCCGGTGACTTATGCTGTTAAAGACTTTCTCCAAGCTTTTCGCATAGTCTTTGATGCTCCAGGTCGGGTCACGAACGCCCCTGCCCGTCTCTTGCAGCTCCGGCAGGGAAGCCGCAGTGTCAATGAGTACGCTATAGACTTCCGAACACTGATGGCGGAGACTTCCTGGTGTGATGACGCTTACAAGGCTGTATACTACCAAGGCCTATCCATCCGCATCAAAGATGATCTCGTCTCCAGAGAGACTCCTGACACCCTGGAAGGACTGATCGCTCTATCTATTAAGGTGGACACCCGCCTCAGAGAACACCAGGTGGAGAGAGAGCGCAGCAGACGATTTTCTCCCATGTTGGCCCCTCGCTTTCAAAGGCCGATTCTGCAAGCACCCGCTGTTCCTGTGACTCATGAGTCCACGTCTCCCCTGGAGGAACCTATGCAAATAGGAAAAGCTCGCCTCTCCGAGCAGGAAAGACTCCGAAGACGAATGGCAGGTCTCTGTTTGTACTGTGGTGGGCATTCCCATTTTGCCAACGCCTGTCCTGCCAAAGCCAAGAGTTTTGTACCCCGAGGTATGTCTCAGGTATCTCATGTAGGGGGCATCACTCGAGGGCCTCAGGAGAAGTATCAAGAAAATTCACGCAGACTTCTCCTTCCTTTGCAGATTCACCTGGCAAGTAAGTCCATCTTCGAAAGGGCCTTCCTCGACTCCGGAGCGGATGGCAATTTCATGGACGCCTTCTTTGCCGAACGCATGAAGATTCCCCTGCTCCCATTGTCTTCACCTCTGCGAATTACCGCCATAGATGACAAACCCCTGGAGTTTGAATTCGTCACAATGTTCACGGCGGAACTATCTGTACAAGTTGGGGCGCTGCATCAAGAAAAACTTTCATTCTTCATCATCCCCTGTCCTTCTACTCCAATAATATTGGGTCTTCCATGGTTACGTCTGCATAACCCCACCATAGACTGGTCCACTGGGCAGATCTCTCGTTGGAGTTTATTTTGCCTGCAACATTGCCTTCCGCCGAAACCCCTCGAGAAGGTGAATGTCTCCACTGCAGAACTAAAGACTTTGCCCTCCACTTACAAGGGATTTTCCGATGTGTTTTGTAAAAAGTCTGCTTCCTTCCTTCCCCCACATCGCTCCTATGACTGTCCGGTTGAACTCCTGCCAGGAGCCATGCCCCCCAGAGGGCGCACTTACCCTCTCTCTCCTGCAGAGACTACCGCTATGAAGGAGTACATCCAAGAAAATCTCCAGCGGGGGTTTATCCGCCCTTCTACCTCTCCTGCAGGGGCTGGGTTCTTCTTCGTGGAGAAGAAGGACGGAGGCCTTCGGCCTTGTATAGACTATCGGGGCCTGAATAAGATCACCGTGAAAAACAGGTACCCCCTGCCCCTGATTGCCGAGCTCTTTGACCAGCTGAAAGGGGCAAAGATTTTCTCCAAGTTGGATCTCCGGGGGGCCTACAACCTCATTCGCATCCGGGAGGGTGACGAATGGAAGACGGCATTCAACACTCGGGATGGGCACTATGAATATCTTGTTATGCCCTTCGGCCTATGCAATGCTCCTGCCGTCTTCCAGGAGTTTGTTAATGATGTGTTCCGAGATCTCCTAGGAAGGTTCGTAGTCGTATACTTGGACGACATCCTGATCTTCTCCAAGGACCTTGAAAGTCATCGCTCCCAGGTGAAGGAGGTACTCTCTCGTCTGAGGAAGAACTCTCTCTTCGCCAAGTTGGAGAAGTGTGTCTTCGAGGTATCCAAGATCCCCTTCCTAGGGTACATTATCTCTCCAGAGGGATTTGAGATGGACCCCGTGAAAGTGTCGGCCATCCAGGAGTGGCCTCTCCCTCTGAGTACCAAGGCGATCCAGAGATTCATCGGATTTGCTAATTATTATCGACAGTTCATCCGGGGGTTCTCTTCCCGCATTGCACCTATCCTGGCCCTCATCCGGAAAGGGGGTAAACCCAGCCTGTGGCCTCCATCTGCCATAGAAGCCTTTCAGTCCTTGAAAGAGGCCTTCACGTCCGCTCCTGTTCTCCGACATCCCAATCCTGCACTACCCTTCTGCATCGAGGTTGATGCTTCAGAAGTCGGAGCCGGAGCTATCCTTTCTCAAAGATACTCCACTGATGGAAAATTGCACCCCTGTGCGTATTTCTCCAAGAAGTTCTCATCCGCAGAGCAGAACTATGATGTCGGAAATCGAGAACTCTTGGCAGTCAAGCTTGCCCTTGAAGAATGGCGTCACCTCCTGGAGGGCTCTGAAATTCCTGTCCAGATTTACACAGATCACAAGAATCTGGAGTTTATACAGTCCCTCAAGAGGCTAAATCCCAGACAAGCCAGGTGGGCCCTTTTCTTTTCTCGATTTAACTTTGTTTTGACTTATCGCCCAGGTTCCAAGAATCTGAAGGCCGACGCCTTGTCTCGTAGCTTCACTCCGGTGGACCGTGACCCTGAGAGGCAGGAACCAATCATTCCACCAGTCAAGATCATTGCCTCTCTGTATCCCCAATTTGCCGACCAGATCCTGGCTGGGCAGTCCTCGGCTCCTCAAGATACTCCGATTGGCATGGCCTTCGTCCCTCCAGAACTTCGCCTGGCCATCCTGCAACAAACCCACTGCTCCAGGCAAGCTGGACATCCTGGTCCGGCCAAGACCCTTGAACTCTTGAGGCGCCTAGTCTGGTGGCCTGATATCCGCAAGGATGTAAAGGACTTTGTGGCTGCTTGTAATATCTGTGCCACTTCTAAGCCTAGCCATTCCCGCCCCAGCGGGTTGTTACAGCCTTTGCCGGTTCCCTCTCGTCCGTGGACGCACCTCTCTATGGACTTTATTGTCGAACTTCCTCCCTCCGATGGGAATACTGTGATCTGGGTTGTCATAGACCGCTTCAGCAAAATGGCCCATTTCATCCCTTTGAAGAAGTTACCCTCTGCGGTGGAATTATCCCAACTCTTTATTAAGTACATCTTCCGCCTGCATGGTTTCCCGGTGGAGATCGTCTCCGACAGAGGCACCCAGTTTACCGCCAAGTTCTGGCGTTCCCTATGTAAAGACTTGGGAATAACACTTCAATTTTCGTCTGCCTACCACCCACAGACGAATGGGGCAGCTGAACGTGTGAACCAAGCCTTAGAACAGTTCCTGAGGAACCATGTGTCTCTTTGCCAGGACGATTGGTCTGACCTCCTCCCGTGGGCGGAGTTTGCTCATAATAATGCATGTCATTCCTCCACAGGAAGGTCTCCATTTATGGTGGTGTATGGACAGCACCCTCAAGCCTTTCCTCAGGACTTCGTGTTGTCGGACATCCCGGCTGCAGATGATCTGGCAGCCCATATGCTTGCTATTTGGGCTGCAACCAAGTCTAATCTGGAGAAGAGTGCTCTAGTCCACAAGACTTTCGCGGATCGCCGTAGAAGGCCCTCTCCTCCCTACAAGGTGGGTGATTGTGTCTGGCTCTCGTCCAGGAATATTCGCTTGAAGGTGCCATCTCCCAAGTTGGGTCCGAAGTTCCTGGGTCCGTTCCCCATCTTGGAGATAATTAACCCTGTAGCCATCAGACTTCAACTCCCACCAGAGATGAGAATCCCCAACGTGTTCCACGTCTCCCTGGTGAAGCCCACCGTCTCCAACCGTTTCTCTGGTGTCCAAACTGCTCCTCCTGCCGTCTCTGTGGAGGGTCAACAAGAATTCGAGGTGGAGAGAATCCTTGATTCCAGAATCTCCAGAGGGTCCCTTCAATACCTCATCCATTGGAAGGGCTTTGGCCCCGAAGAATGCTCTTGGGAGGGACACCGTGATGTGCATGCTCCTCGTTTGGTAAGAGACTTCCACTCCAAGTTTCCCCAGAAACCAAGTCCCGGTGGTCCTGAGGCCCCCCGTGAGGGGGGGGATACTGTCAAGACCGCCGGGAGCGCGAGGAGTCGCGTCCGCTCCCGGCGGCGAAGAATCCAAGATGGCGGCGCCCAGGCAACCCACGTGGGTTCCGACGCCGTGACGCCAGCACGGCGCGACGGTCGCAGGCGCGCTGACGCTGGCGCAAGGGCGCCAAATTCTAAGTTAAAAGGACGCCTGAGGCGCCAAGATGGCGCCCGAAAATAGGATCCTGTTCCCTAAGGGATTCTTGGGTTCCCTTGCTGTTTCCCCTGCTTTATCTGCCTGATTCCTTGTTGTGACCCCCTGCCTGGACCTGGACTTCGCTGATACTCTGCCTGCCATTGACTCCCTGCCTGGCCCTGGATTTTGTTTGTATTCCGCCTGCCTTTTGACCTGTGCTTGGACTTTGTTTATTCTCTTGCCTTACCCCTGGATACCACGACCCTGATCCCTCCTGAGGGGCTTCCTCCTAGATCCGGACTACTCCCCAGAGGGGGCTCCCGGCTCCCTGACACCGCTTTAATAAACAATCTTTAGAAGCACAAATTAGCTTTCTATTAAAACCTGGAAAACCCCCCAATGAACCTAGTAGTTACAGGCCCATATCTCTGATTAATGGAGATATTAAACTCTTCGCAAAAATTATTGCCAATAGAATCAACTCAGTTCTTCCCCAACTAATTGACCCTGAACAAGTTGGTTTCATACCAGGTAGAGAGGGCAGAGACAACACCAACCGATTGATCAACATATTACATTGGACTAAAACACACGATACCCCACTCATGCTCCTCTCCACCGATGCGGAGAAAGCCTTTGACAGAGTCAATTGGTTTTATATGTTCTCCTGCCTCGAACACATTGGTGTTGGTCCCAAAACAGTTCAGTGGATTAAAGCCTTATATGACAACCCCATAGCCCGAATTCGCACAAATAGCCAACTGACTGACTACATTGACATTCGTTATGGCACGCGTCAGGGCTGCCCCCTTTCGCCAGCCTTATTTGTAATCGCGTTGCAACCTTTTCTATGTCATGTCAGGATGAATCAAGACATCAAAGGCGTCCCCATTGCAACTCGTCATCATAAAGTAGCTGCTTATGCTGACGATCTGCTCTTTTTTATTACCCACCCCACCACATCCATCCCGACTCTCAACCATTTATTAACTCAGTTTGGCTACCTTAGCAATTTTAAAGTCAATTTCTCAAAATCTGCAGCTCTTAATATCTCCCTACCACCATTAACAATACAATCCATGACTGCTACCTTCCCTTATAAATGGTCCCAACACAATATAGTCTACCTAGGAATTAAAATTACGAGAGATTACACTGAATGGGCTTCAAAAAATTTAAGGGATCTGCTGTTAACTATCAGGAAAGACTTAGATAGATGGCTGGATAAACCTTTGTCGTGGTTTGGACGCATGAATGTGGTTAGGATGAACATTATTCCTCGCATACTTTATATTTTTCAAACGATTCCTTTGCAACTCCCTGACTCCGTCTTAGACTTCTTACAATCTGCCATCACTAAATTCATCTGGCACAACAAAAAATCTAGATTGAGCCATAAACTACTTATAAAAGATAGAATCCAAGGAGGGGTGTCTCTACCTGATTGCAAATTATACTACTATGCTGCTGGATTAGGGCGCATCATTGATTGGTCGCACCACATTGACAATATACTCTGGATTGAAATTGAGCAACAAGCTACTTCTAGCTTTCTACTTCACCTACCGTGGCTAGACAAAAGATATAGGCGAATCAAATACGTGGACCATCCACTCCTTACTCATACTCTCTCGCTGTGGGACAAATGCCGCCTTAGATTTAAACTTACCCAATTCCCCTCCCCGCTAATTCCCATAATTAATAATCCAGCCTTTCCTGCAGGCCAACAAACTAAATATTTCTCCCACTGGCTGATAAAGGATAATTTACAACTTCTACATCTATTGGATAACCATGATTTTATAGTTAAAGAAAAATTCCAATTGCTTCACCCGTTTTCACCCACTGACCATTACAAATTCGCCCAAATTAAACATTTTTTCCAGCGTATGGGAGGTTCCTCTGCACTGGGACGAGAACTGACTCCGTTTGAATCCCTCTGCTCCACTGGGACGGCTCCAAGACACATCATTTCTATAATTTACAAACTACTGCGCCAACCTCACCAATTCATATCTCCATCCTACCTGGCTCGGTGGTCTACAGACCTAGGTGTTCAGTTCCAGGAAGAGACCTTAGCCGACTGTATGCTCAAATTATTTAAAAGCTCCAGGTGTTGTAGACTGCAAGAAACTAACTATAAAATAATCTCTAGATGGTACTTAACTCCTTCCAGACTCAAACGCATCTTTAGACACACGAGTGACAGGTGTTGGAGATGTGGAATTGGGGAGGGAACGTTGTTACATATTTTCTGGTCCTGTCCACTTATCGTTCCTTTTCGGAATACTATTAGACTAACCATGAGCCGTATCCTACAGTTTGATGTTCCCGAGGATCCGGCGTATGTGCTGTTGTTTCATATGGACAAATCACTTCGCAATTTCACTTCCACTATTGAACCTCTCCTGTTGAATGCAGCTAAAATGTTGATCCCATTAAAATGGAAGCAAACTACCTCCCCCACATTACAAGATTGGTTTCATAAGATAGAAGAACTACACAAGTTTGAACAATTATCATTGTTTGATACTGATCCAAATCTCAGTTATAATACTAAGTGGTATAGATGGATTTCATTTAAGGAGTCGGATTACTATAAACAATCACTCTCTTAGGAGTTTAACATAACCTTCTTTCGGTGTCATGTTCAATGTATAGCCTGGCAATTCCTGTTTCTCATTTGTCTCATTGCTGTTAACTCAGCGCATTTTTTATTTATTTATTTATTTATTTTTTGATGATCTCGCTATGTGACCCTATGTTGTCATTTATTATTGTTATGGAGATTCCAATGTGGCTTGTATCTACAGCACTGTATTTTCCTTTCTTTCCATGTCATACTCCCCCCTCTGTTTTACCCCCCTTTTTATGTTTTCTTTTTGTGTATAAAACTCTCAATAAAGTTATTTACAAAAAAAAAAAAAACTTGGCAGTTGCCAAATTGTTAAACAAAAACTACATTACCCAACATGCATTGGGAGACGCAGGCTCTAGGGCAGTGATCCCCAACCAGTAGCTCGTGAGCAACATGTTGCTCTCCAACCCCTTGGATGTTGCTCTCAGTGTCCTCAAAGAAGGGGCTTATTTTTGAATTTCAAGCTTGAAATTAAGTTTTAATTGCATAAAAACTAATTATAGTCCCAAGTAGAACCTCTTGTAGGCTGCCAGTCCACATAGGGCTACCATATAGCCAATCATAGCCCTTATTTGGCACCCCAAGGGACTTTTTCATGCTTTTGTTGCTCCCCAACTCTTTTTACATTTGAATGTGGCTCACGGGTTAAAAAGGTTGGGGACCCCTGCTCTAGGGCAAGAATAAACTTTGACTGGTTTCCAAACAACAACCAGCCAAAGGCTCAAAAAGTAGCGCAAACCTGTACCTTGGCTAGTACCTGGGCTTTAAATTAGTAGCCCAATTTCAATTTGGCTGTAAAACCGCCAGCCTGGCAACCCTGGAGCCAGTTTCATCATCTAAAAAATCTACAGTTGTAACTTTTTATAGTCAATTGAAGAAGAGGTCAAAAAGGGAGAAGGAGACCATTCAGTTGAATATGACTAGAGGAAATTAGTGTTACTAATAATTGTTGTGAGGTGTACATTGCCTTTGATAATTATTGTTATAGTTTTTTTCCCCTGTGTATTTGGGTTTGGTCTGAACGTGTTCCATGTTCCTCGCCTCCAACCCCATATAATGTCAGAGCTCCGAGCAGCATACATTTATAAAGAAACAATATTCTTCTATTTCCAGTAAACTCAACTTCCGTCTGTCGCCAACACCGCCTAACAAATTGCAGCAAAATGAAAAGAATTGCGGTTCCGGAAATGAACAGCAGAGAGCAGTGTTTATACGCAGCATATGTATGTTGGATGTACGGAAAGCAGGCTGGTACATTTTCTTCATAACGCACATTGGCCAGAAGCAAAGTGACAGGAATATGGCGCTGTCCCGTAAATCTCCACTGCTGCGCTCAGCCGTTCAGTTTCTGCGCGGTGTTTTTCTTCGACAAGGCGCTACTTCTTACTGGTAAAGAGAACAATTGCAGTGCTGCACTTTCAAGTCAACAATGAGAAGTAATTTGCTTTAAGCACAGGTGGTAAAGGTGATATAATGTAGGGCTGTATGATTGCAGTGCTCCCTGGTAGCTCTTTATAGGACTGGCCATGTAATGTAGTAACTGGAGATATTATCAGTATATGCTTCATGTAGGTAAGAAAAGATGTATTTCTCTTGCTAGTGACCGTTATCCGATTGAATAAAAACTATAATAATAACCACAACAAGCAACAGCTGTTTTATCTGTAGTAAAAAAACATTTTTAGGGATGGTTCACCTACTTTTATTATTTTCTAGCATGGCCAATTCTAAGTAACTTTTCAATTGCTCTTAATTATTCATTTTTATTTTATAGTTTTTGAATTGCTTGCATTCTCCTTCTGACTCTTTGCAGCATTCAAATAGAGGTCACTGACCCCATCTAAAAAGCAAATGCTGTGTAAGGCTACAAATGTATTGTTATTGCTACTTGTTAGTACTCATCTTTCTATTCAGACCCTCTCCTATTCATATGCCAGTCTCTTATTCAAATCAATTCATGGTTGCTAGGGTAAATTGGACTCTAGCAACCAAATTGATGAACCTGCAAGCTGGAGAGCTGCTGAATAAAAAGTTAAATAACTCAAAAACCACAGATAATAAAAATGAAAACCAATTGCAAATTGTCTCAGAATATCACTCTCTGCGTCATACTAAACGCAAACCCTTTAAGACACTTTGCCCTGTCCTTTATTCTGTCTGAAATGTTTCACCATCTCTAGATAAAAAGGATCTGCCCATATACACCATAATGATCTGTTTGCTTATATCATATGTTGTAAATCAATCAGCAGCAGCTGAACAGGTACCGTAACAAAGGCAAGTCAGTGATGCCTCCAAAGTAATTTGGGGAAATTAAACAGAAGGAAAATAAATACAAAATCCAGTCCTTATATTTCAATTAGACAAATCTGTTGGGATATAAAAATGATGTTGCGCTTGTCCTTTGTCTTGTTACAGTACTGCCACCATTTCTGAAAGAGTGAATGTAAATGGCATTAATCTGCATTATCAGCGCACAGGATGGGGAGATCATGCCGTTCTGCTGCTTCCTGGTGTTCTAGGTGTGGATCTACAGTATCTTTATATAAAAAAAACTAATATGACATAGACCAGCTCTTCTGTGAACAATGGCTGCATGTGGAGCATGGTGATAAAATTCGATTTGAACCATCATTTTACTGGATATTTCTAGCAATAGCAGCGAATAGACTCTACGCGTGACATCAAGTTAACAGCAGTAGTTGCACTGCAAGTGACGTGCCAAACTAACTTAAGAGATAGATTTATCAAAATGTGAGTGTAAAGCTTAATAAACAAAAACTCACCCACATTCTATTCATTCTTATGAGATATTTAGAGTTCAAATTCTGGCATGCAAGCGCGCATGCGCAAAGTCTGGTGCGCGGCTCTGCAATATTTATTTTGGGCCTGGGCAGATTGGGTTTCGGGTTCTGGGCTGGTGGAGTTGGGGCCCACCAGGTTTTTCCCAGTGTCCAGCCGGCCCAGTCTGACCCTGCATAGGAATGAATAGAACGTGGGTAAGTTTTTATTTGTTAAGCTCTTAACTCACGTTTTGATAAATATGCCCCTTAGTGTGCACAGTAGTTGCTAGTAAGAGCAACAAATACACCTTTCAGTGTATTTGGAAGAAAAAAAATGAAATGAAAAGCATGATTAATAAAGAGTCTGATAAGATTAAATACACAGCTGGGTTTGGGCTGGGGGTATATAACATGAGGGAGCTCATCGTGAAGAAAAATGAAATGAAAGAGAACGAGAAGGCCATTTCAAAACAAACACAGGTAGCTAAGTGATTTGTTTTTTTATTCTAAACATTAAAAAAAGAGATTGGTGCAGCAGATACGTGTCCAACAGCTCTGAAGATGGATCTGCTGCCTGCACCCCCCAGGTTAATGTAACACACAAAATACAGAATATACTTACAAACACTTTTTACATTAATACACACTTACACGCACACATACATTTTGGGGGTTTTTCACATACTCACATGCATAAAACACTTATTTTGCCAAGTGTACGCACACTTTTACACACTGCACAAACTGTTTTATTGCCATTTTTCACTAGCCACACTGTGCAATAACTTTAGTACTGTATGTTATTTTGGTGATTGTATTCCATTTTTGGTGCATTTTTTAGCCATTTTATTGCATTTTCAGTTATGCATAGTTGTTGCTTGCTTGTTTCCGGTCTGGACTGGGAGTCAAAATAAGCCCTTGCATTCCAAGTACACAGAGGCCCAAATAGTCCTCCACCAGCCCACTAAATAGTGATTGTATATGGGACCTTACAGCAGCCCCTCTGGCATTTGCCAGAACCCACAGATTGCCAGTCCGGGCCTGCTTGTTTCTGTCCGTAAAACTCATTTGGCCAAGCTAAAATATTCAAACTGTGATTCTGTGAACTTATTGCATTCTCCATTTCTTTGTTACTTGTTTTGTGCCCATGGAAATTTAGGTGCTGTATATCCATTTGGGTGCCTCTGCACACCACATAGTTTGGTAAATCTATGCATCAAACTGTTCAGTTGTCCTCTGGCATTCATATTTAGAATGTTTTATGCTGATACGTTACAATGTGGAGCATAACTGGGGTACAATGCAAACTTTGTGACCATTTTCAGAAATTTTATAAAAACAGTTATGATTAGAATGGCTTTGTAGTTTGCAGTACAAAGACGTATTTACCCATTTTGAAATCGTCAGAATGTGTACTTTTGGAATATATATTGTTTTCTAGGGTCTCTCTACTGTTAGGGGGTCTTGTGGCACATAATATACATACCAGGTGCTTATATTGCAGCAGCCAGAGTGTCAGCCGTGAAAATTCATATCCGCTGTTTTAATTTGAGGGTCTCTGTACACCACATAGATTGGTAAATCTATGCATATTGGGCATCAAAGTGTTCAGTAGACCCATGGCATTCATAGTTGGGATGTTTTCTCCTTGGTACCTTCTGCTATGTGGAAGATAAGCTGTTAGAATGTTGCAATTCTGCAATTTGGAGTAGAAAGACATGGTTACAAAACTGTGTACTTTCCAAAAAAATGTACTTCCAAAAATATTCTGAATGGTTTTGGGTGGGGTCAATGTATTGTTTTTACCAAGCAAAAATTCAAGGTATGGAGATTTAAAATTGCAGGAAGATCCCTTATACTGAAAACCCCCAGGTCCCCAGAAATCGATATAACAGGTCCCATACCTGTATTAATTACAACTAGGGATGGGCGTATTTTTTCGCCTCGTTTCGCCTAGAAAATAACGCCCATAGACTTGTATGGCGGCATGCGTAAAAAAAAGATGACGCGCGATAAAAACATTTTGACGCCCATAGACTGTAATGGGCATCGGCGACATTTCGCTGGTGGCAATTTTTTGGCGCAGCGGAACGGGTCAAATTCGCCTAACCCTAATTACAAAACTTGACTGTAATGAAATTTAGAGATTATGCTCAGCAGGGCCAAAGATAAGAAGCAATCAGAATGATTCTTAAAAAATCTAATGTCAGAAAATAGGTAAAAGCATAAATAAATGAACAGCCAGAGGAAAAGCTGCATGTGTAGTATGTGTGTAGGCTGCTATATATTGCACATGAATGAGGAAACTGAGCAAAAAAAGACTAAAAATATCTGATATTTTAAGAAGACTAAATAATGTACACCCTGTTGAAAAATGTCAGGATAATTTGTCAATGCTGAATTCCATGACCATATAATAGAATGAGGCAAAAGGCCTTAATATAATATACAATTTATAGTGACTTATGTTGTATATCTATCTGTATTCATAAAATAAACTATGTATAATCTGCATTGAGTGATGCTAATTTATGTGCAATCTGGTTCTCAGGAAGTGGTCAGACAGACTTTGGCCCTCAGCTCAAATCTCTGGATAAAGAAGCATTTACAATCATTGCGTGGGATCCTCGGGGATATGGCTACTCCGTTCCACCAAGCCGGGACTATCCCTTACATTTCTTTGAAAGAGATGCAAAAGATGCTGTGGATCTGATGCAGGTAATAACTAATATGCTATTCCATGGGCAAGTATTGACAGGTGCAATATCAATACAAGAATCTTTCATATTGTAGAAAAGGTGAGAAATTGTATTTAAAGGTTTACCACATGAATAAGCTATTAAAATCTGTCTATAAATGTCTTATGAATCTTCTAAACAAATTTTTAAAAATTATTTCCTTTTTCTCTGTTATATTAAAACAGTGGCTTGTATTTGATCCCAACTAAGATATAATTAAATCTTACTGGAAGCAGAGCCAACCTATCGGGTTTATTTAATGTTTCCATGATTTTCTAGTAGACCCAGGGGCGATTCTGGCCCCTCCGCCGCCTGAGGTAGCAGCAGTTGCCCCCCCTCAACCGGTTATTCGCTCTTAAAGTACCAGGAGCAGCATTTTTGCCGCTCCTGGTACCTAGTGGGGCGCTGCCGTCTGAGGCGACAGCCTCAACTTGCCTCATTGGCGAAGCACCCCTGAGTAGACCTAGGGGCAGATATATCAAAGGTCGAAGTGAATTTTCAAAGTAAAAAACTTGGAATTTTGAAGTAATTTTTTGGGTATTTCGACTAGGGAATAGTCCAACTGATTTGAATATGAAAAAACTTCTAAATTGGAAGGTTGAATTTTTTTGAAGTACTGTTTCTTTAAAACTTCGACCATTCGCCACCTAAAAGCTGCCGAAGTGCTGTTTTAGCCTATGGGGGACCATAGAACCTGTATGGAGGCAATTGGGGGAGTTTGGGAGATCGAAGGTCAAAGTAAAAAAACTTTGAATCGAAGTAGCGCTATTTCGAATCGTACGATTCGAAGTAGGCCCACTTCTACCTCAAAAAACTTCGACCACCATTCGATTGGTCTTTTTGAATTCGAAGTTCAAAGTTTTTTTTAACTTTGACCTTTGATAAATATGCCCCTTAAGGTACGAAGATCCATATTATGGAAAGATCCATTATCCGGAAAGCCACTGGTCCCGAGCATTCTGGATAACAGGTCCCATAACTGTATAGCATATAAAATATTCTACAGCTATAGAGTAAGCAGTTTTTTTTACTAACACATTCAAAGGTAACACACATGCACCCAGCATTGGTTGAATATTCCTGATTTGCACTGGTGCTCCGTCACAGGCAACCACAGGGTTAACTTCAATATATTGAGATAGCAAATCACGGAAAACAGCAAAGAGCAGAATACCTGCTATTCAATCTTTATTGTGCATTTCACACAACATGTTTCGGGCAGCAAGTGCCCTTTTTCCGTGATTTGCTATCTCAATATATTGAAGTTTTTTTTACTAGTCAGTGTAGTTCAGTTTAAACTTTACACTTCCCATGAACTGAAAGTTTTTTTAAACAAGTCACCTGAACTAACAGGATTGAACTGCACTTGTTCAGTCTATGGTACTTGGAGTTATGTAGTGACATGGTGTAGCTCTTTCCAATCTGATTGTGAGTGTAGATATGGCACTTTCCTTCATCATTTGCAGTTGGACTGCAAATAGACCATACAGTATGTTCACAAATCCAGTTCCTACAGGTTCCCACTTACTAAATAGAGGTCTCACAGTGGTGTATGAAAAGATAGCTTTGGGCACCTCTTGCAGCAGCATTGGTTTGTCTTTCTTATGTATTTGGATGTGATGCATTTTTACCATTATTAATATTTATAAACACATGACATATTTTTTTCCAGGCACTTAACTTCAAGAAATTTTCTTTGTTAGGATGGAGTGATGGTGGTGTAACTGCTCTCATTGGGGCAGGCACTTACCCATCCCTCATCAGAAAGCTTGTTGTTTGGGGAGCAAATGCATCTGTAACAGAAGAAGACTTAAAGCTTTATAATGGTATGTAACATTTGAAATGTCCTAGTTTTACCATAATGTTAGGTACCCCCCAGTGATTTTAATCACTTGCATGATACCCTGTAGCTGATGCTCCTATTTGAAAGCATTTCTGTAGCTGACCTTTAAGCAAAACTTTAGAGCAAAAACTCTACTGTGCACGCATTGGCCAGGGCCATTGACGACCCTGGGCTGGTGCAGTTTTCTGCTGGAGCACTGGCCTGGGCTATGAGGTAAGTGATTATAATCACTGGGGGGTTGCCTAACATTTCCTTCTCTTTTAAGATAGGTGTGGTTTATGCTATATTACAAGGTGTAACCGAGGTAGCGGACTAGACTTTCTATTTGCCCCTTTCTGTTCTGTCTTTAATGATAGTGCCACCTAGCAATGATTGGGTGAACTTCACCTGAAGTCAGGTTACAGTGGGATTTGAGGGGAATACCTGTTTGCTCTTCATATACTCCTGGAAGTCTATGAAGATCAAATAAAGTGGATATTTGGGTGAACAGTTGTTTGCTGTTCTATATATTGTTAGACCTAGGTCTGAATTACTGCTATAGTAAGGTTTTTATATATCTGTATCATGTTATGTGCTAAAGGGGGCTCTTACCCAAGGTTCAACCTCGATCGGTCACTTGAACCAAAAAAGTCACTAGTAGACAGTCAATAGCTGTCAGGGCCTGAAGGCTCCACTTGGATTTGCGGACCTAGGAGGAAGCAGCAAGTCCAACACAGTTCACGGTATCAATAGGGCTGAAGAAGAAGAGTAATCACGTCCAGGCAAAAGGTCAGTTCAGGCAGCAAGGTTCTTAGTCGGTATACCAGGCCGAGGTCAGTAACAGGAATCAAAATCAGTAAATCACACCCAGGAATACAATAAGTTGAATCTATAATTGGGCAAGGTCTGCAAGGCTCTGGCGTCTTTTATAGGCGCCACACGCTGACGTTGCGCGCTGAAGCGCACGTTTTGATGCATTGGCGTGGAACTCCTGGACGCCGCCATCTTGTCCATGGCGTCGGAGTGGCGGGTATATATAATAGTTTTAAAAAGTCTAGAAAAGCATATTTTGTTAACAGAAATTGGTGAGCATTGCAGAACCTGCTGTAAGCATTATTAATGTGAACATTAGCACTATGTTGCAGCTTCAAGGAATTAGTGATGATGATTATTATTATTAACAAGCATTTATAAAGCACAAAAATATTCCTCAAAACTTTGTAATAAAAGGGAGTACTTGAAATTTTATACAAGTACTGTCAGATAAGCCATGCTTATTAAATATTCCAACCTAAAGAAGAAGGGGGCAAAAAATGATTGGTTAGTCCTTTGGCTAGGTATAAAAGGACTATTTTGCTTACAGAGCACTGGATTTCTATGAAATCAAAACGCTTGACATTTGGTGACATAAATTGATGAGTATATTGCAATGGTTAGTCAGTCGGTGGTAAAGCCCTATTAATTCTTTTGGCCCATTAACATCATATTTATTTGGCTAACAGGCTTTGTAACCTAGAACTTCTAACTACAGTCTGATTAGATCTTACAGCTGTCCCTACAAATAGTCTTCTAGTCTAGTCTAGAGCTGGCAACCAGTGTATAACAACAGCCCTGCATCGCCCACAAACAGTTAAATTTTTAGATCACCCATTGGGGAACTTTCCATTATTCAGATATTAAATCACTTATGAATGGCTGTTGACAATTTAAATGCAACAAGCTGTGTTTTATTTTTGTCATTGTCCATAGCAGTGTAAAAGTTGTTGACCCTAAGGTACCCTACAAGTAGCCACTAAATGGGTAAAGTTTGGAAACCCCTGCTTTAATATTGTTTATTTTTGTGCGTTGTATATGCCTACCAAGCAAAATCTTACTCCAAGAGGAGTTCCTGTATGTCAGGAATTTATAATCATGTTATTAACAGTTTACAAGTTTGTTATTGTTCATTAAATGGCAAATGTAATATTATATGTAATATTTCTCTTGGAATCACAAAAGATACTTCTTCAATTCAAAAACTCTACAGCTATAAAGGATGTATCAAACTGGAGTGAGAAGATGAGAAAGCCTATGGAGGATCTTTATGGAAAGGAGTATTTTGCTGATACATTTAAAGCATGGTGTGAGGCAATGTGTAAGCTTGCCAGCAGAACTGATGGTAAGATTATTTAAAGTCAACCACAATGTTTATAAAACTGCTAAACCAGACAGGAACATGTAGGGTTCCACATTTCTTCTGTTTCCATGCAGTGAAGCAAGTGATGATGTGACTAAAACATCTCTGCCCCTGTGCTT
This sequence comes from Xenopus laevis, assembly GCF_017654675.1. Classification (NCBI taxonomy): domain Eukaryota; kingdom Metazoa; phylum Chordata; class Amphibia; order Anura; family Pipidae; genus Xenopus; species Xenopus laevis. Next base: position 92,486,624 of record NC_054381.1, on the reverse strand, counting down.
GGGAAAAGATCTAGCTCCAGGTCACATTCATTGGCACAAGTGGTATTGCCATTGTTTCACATTAGTGAATGAAGCTGAACATTGTGCTTATCTACCCAAAATATGTCAAATAATCATACAACAAATGTATTTATTGCGCCTAAAAATTATTAATGCATTATAATACAGGTATGGGACCTGTTATATAGAATCCTAGGGACCTGGGGTTTTCCGGATAACGGATCTTTCCATAATTTGGACATTCATTCCTTAAGTCTACTAATCACGTAAACATTAAATAAACCCAATAGGCTGGTTTTGCCTCCAATAAGGATTCATTATAGCTTAGTTGAGATACAAGGTACAGTTTTATTATTACAGAGAAAAAGGAAATCATTTTTAAAAATTTGGATTATTTGATTATAATGGAGTTTATGGGAGACGGCCTTTCTGTAATTCAGAGCTTTCTGGATTATAGTTTTCCAGATAATTAAAATACATAATGAAAACACAGTGAATTTGCAGATACCTGTTTCATTTAACATTAACTTGCAATACCACCCATAGATTTTTAGGGTGAGGTCCCTTGAACCATTTCTTTTCTTCATAATTTTTTTACAGTGGTTTTCGCTCGAATACTCAATCAATTCGAGGTATTCAAGGTTTTTTTTAGCCAATAAATCGATGAATTGAGGTATTCATGTTTTTTTCCCCCCTATTGCATTAAATCAAGTTTTTTCATTTGGGTTTTTTCATAAATAAGCAAATATTCGAGTTGTAAGTTTATTTGAGGTAGAAAAACCCTTACGAATCTTACAAAGTCAACCTTTCATAAATTACCCCCATAGTTTATCTAAAAATCTCCGTAATATTTTAGTTAATAATCACCAGCCATTATGCTACAGACAAAACAACCAATGTGTTAACTATAACCATCATGTTTCTAATTAGCTAATTAGACTGCCAGTCCTTACTGGGTCAGGGTCAGATACTTGCAGGTGACCTTCCATTACTTTATACATCAATTGGGAGTCCACATCTGATTTATATTTGATTATGCCTAAGGGACTCGCCCCAGTTCTCAGGCGATCACATATAAAAAAGTCCTTTATCCAAAGATAGCTGTCCCAAGGCTTTTGTTTTCATAAAAATATTGTTTTATTAAATTAGCATTAAAAATCAATTACAAACAACCCCACCAGGCCCACCTAAACCTTCCATTACTGACTGGTTCTTGCATACACACAGACAAATTACATTATTATTGGGAAACCCAAAACAGAAGAATATAGAATGAATAAGACAATTAAAGTTATACTTGTGTGGCAGACTCATTCTAAAATGAATGGCAGGCAGAGATCGTGATTACCTTTGTTTTGTATTATTCAGCTTTTAATAACACAGGCATGGGAACTGTTATCCAGAATGCTCAGGGCCTAGGGTTTCCCAGGTAAGACTGTTTCTGTAATCTGAATTTCCGTTACTTAAATGTACTAAAAAATTTAAACATTAATTAAACCCATTAGGTGTTTTTTCTTCCAATAGATTAATTATATCTTAGTTAGGCTCAAGTACAAGGTACTGTTTTATTATTATTACAGAGAAAATGGAAATCAATTTTAAAAATTAGAATTATTTGATTAAAATGGAGTCTATGGAAGATGGTCCTTCTGTAATTTGGAGCTTTCTGGATAATGGGTTTCCAAATGAATATGTAAAGCTGTAAAATTGTACCCTGATGACAATTCCTGTGTCAGCTAATGACAACAAAGACTAAAATGGAAGAGATAGTGTTTCAATATATAATTGTATAATTTATTTTTTCCTTTGCTGTTTTAACAAATAATATATTTTGTCAATTTCAGCTTCACAAACTGAAAAGTAAAGCTTCAAAATGGAAAGTTACGATATGTAAATTGCAAATAAAACCTGTTTTGGAGGCTTTCAATTGTTTTAAAAATGACATATATGGCTTATTGACAGGTAATATTTGCCGACATTTACTTCCTTTGATCAATTGCCCAACACTGATTATACATGGGGAGAAAGATCCAATGGTCCCGTCCTTTCATCCACAGTATATTCATCAACAGATCAAAGGTTCCAGGTAAGACCTGCCAGTGCTGACTATACTTATCATTGCTTAAAGGACCAGTAGCAATAAAAACTGAAAATATTATTGTACAATTATTGTTTGTGTCTGAATATCCAGCACTTATAAATAAACTATTTCTTTTACATGAGAAGTCTTCAGTCTTTACTTCTGTAGACAGACAATAATGACCTTAAAAAACCTTCCTATGTAAGAACAAAGCCCATTGTATTCTACAGAGCGCATCTGTTATCTGCTATATAAACCTGTGCTTTTATCTTTTGTGGCTGCTCCCATGGCTAAACAGCAGCTTTTTTTATATAAATTCTTTTAGCAGTGCAGGGTAAAAGCACATTATATTTAAATGCATGTTATTTTTTGCTGTTGCTGTTCCTTTAAGATCATCTCCAAAAACATAATAACAGATGTTAGAGAATTTACTATTGAAAATATTTCTTATTGAGACTGTGTCTTGCTTTCATTATACATATAGATTATTACAGAGATTATTGTGGGTTTTTATCGGCAGGATATTGTTATTAAACAACAGAAAGGAGGAGCTCGCATTTTTTGGTGCAGCTAACGTCGGTGAAAAAATTCATTAAGCTATATTGCAATAAGAAAGCTAATCTAATGTTCGTGTTTGTAGTTCAGACACAAATGGTTTAAAGGAGAAATAAACCCTAAAAATTAACTTATTGAGCTATTGAGCAGCTAAACTTAGGGGTTGTCGCAAATTTATCAAGCAGAAAATGAGGTTGGCTGATGCTAAAATTATTGCTAATTATGCTAAGATTATTCAATTCTGATGTTAGTTACACTGATCTGTGCTGCCATGTAGTAATTATCTGTTTTAATTACTAATCAGCCTTATAGTGTGACATTTATAGTCTTATGTGTAATGTATATTTAGAGTTGGTCCCTAAGCCCAGTAACTTGACAGCAGCACAGATTGTGTGCTGTGAATCAGCAGAAAAGAAGATGGGGAGCTACTGGGGCATCTTTGGAGTCACAAATCTTCCCTGCAAAAGGGCTGTGGTTGCCTTGGGCTGGTAGTATAGAAGCCCAAAACATAATATACAACATTTCTGCCCTACTTCTTTAGTTAAGCTTTAGTTCTACTTTAAAGGTCATGTAAAGGCAAACAAATAAAATCCCATTTTAACTTTGAAAAATAAACCATCACCAATATACTTATATTAAAAAATGTGTACCGTTTTTATAAGAAACCTGACTGTATGTAGTGAAATTCTCCCTTCATTTAGTGCTGTGGATAGAAATTGTCAGATGGTCCCTAACTGCTCTGCAGGGAAACAATCATACTTATGAACAGCAGGGGGAGCCCCCGCCTTACTTCCCATCCATGCAGAACTCAAGCAGCTTTGTTTGTTTCCCTGTAGAGCAGTTGGAGACTGTGAAGAGATTTGTACTGGATTTTATTTTTGCCTTTACATCCCGTTTACTGTTTCCAACTCCAACTCCAGCTGCAGGGACAAAGATCATGGAACCAGATTTAAACAGATAAACTGGGATTCTATTTGGAGGATTATTTTGCAGCAGCCACTGTTTCTGCAGAGTTGGAGAACATTTAAATTAAACAATACAAAAACTCTAAAATCCACATTAGATTACATGCTGTTTTGATAATTTATGACGATCCCTAAGTAGCCAAGACCACACTGAGCATTTGCACAGTCTTGGTCTTGAAAAGATGTTTAACAAAGTTACAAGATGGTGACCCCCTGTGGCCAACTTTGAAAGCATAAATCATTTCTTTGATTAGGCTTGTGGTGCAGTAAGTTCATGCTTATGTTTAGTATACAAAATACAGCATTTCTGGCCTTATTCTATTTTAGACTTGCCTCAGTTTTCTGAATCTTTCCAACTTTTGAAAGGGGGTCACTGACCCTATCTAAAAGCAAATGCTCTGTAAGGCTACAAATATACCGTATATACTCGCGTATAAGCCGAGATTTTCAGCACCCAAAATGTGCTTGAAAATCCTACCTCGGCTTATACGCGGGTCAGCTGCCTTACCGGTAAGCGAGGCTGCGGGTGAGGAGGATGAAGGGGGAGGGAACAGGCCAGTTGAGACGCGCCGTGTTTGTTATGGGCCGCACTTGCAGGGATGCCATGTTTGCGGCAAATCTGTTGTCCAGCTATGACTTACCGGTAAGCGAGGCTGCGGGTGAGGAGGATGAGGGGGGAGGGAACAGGCCAGTTGAGACGCGCCGTGTTTGTTATGGGCCGCACTTGCAGGGATGCCATGTTTGCGGCAAATCTGTTGTCCAGCTATGACTTACCGGTAAGTGAGGCTGCGGGTGAGGAGGATGAGGGGGGAGGGAACAGGCCAGTTGAGACGCGCCGTGTTTGTTATGGGCCGCACTTGCAGGGATGCCATGTTTGCAACAGCGCAAGTGTGTGCCTACGCTGACGTCACCATGGATATAGCATTGTAAGAAGCAGGATAGCTAGAGTGTGCTCTGTGTATCGGAGGACTGGTGAGAGAAGAAAAGTTACTGGTATGTTGATACAATCATGTAAGGACCTTCAGTGCTGGAACAGTTAACGGAATCATCATGTGCTTGGCACCAAAGTGGGAATAAATGAATATGAAATCCTGTAATACATAGTACAGAAAAACAGGTGGACTGTTAGAGAGCAATCTCTCAGTCTGAATTGAACTTGAACTTGTTAAGGGTTATTTTAAGGGTTATTTACTGCTTCGGTTGCTCATTTCTCGGGCCAGGTAATACATTTCAGTGATGCAGTGATGATTTCTGAGACTTCTGAGTTGTGTCTAGGCTTATACGCGAGTCAATAAGTTTTTCTGGTTTTCATAGGTAAAATTAGGTACCTCGGCTTATACGCGGGTCGGTTTATACACGAGTATATACGGTATTGTTATTGCTACTTTTTATTACTCATCTTTCGATTTAGTTTGTTACTGCTTTTGTCATCACAACAAACAACTGAACCAATAAAGGGACCTTACTGTAGATTCATGCAGCCAGTACGAGTACCAGTTCCCCTCATTTGGACAGTGCTTTATCATTTAATACATATTTCATGTATTTTGCAGACTTCATCTGATGTCAGAAGGGAAGCACAATCTTCACTTACGATATGCAGAAGAATTTAATGGACTTGTAGAAGATTTTCTTTGTGAAAAATAGCTTTTTTCCCATATTACCTGTAAGAGCAATCTACTTAAGTGCACCAAACGACTTCATATTTAACAAAATATGTTTTTGAATTTTACTTTTTATCAATTCCAACTGAATGCGAAAATAATCTGGATGTATGCAGAGGCTACATGAAAAGCCTTCGGGTATTGTCACAATGTGTTTTAATTCTACATTTCCTCTGGAAAATCACCTGGCACGGAACACTGTTATCTCCCAAGAACACTATAAAGTATTAGTTATGGCCAAACAACAGATTGTTTTGTTTATGTAGTGCCAGTGATATAATGTAAAATGTTATGCTTATTCATAAAAGAGAATCTTTAACCTTTAATTGTTCTCATTTCACTTAATTTCTATGAGCTCTGTCTAGTACAGGTATGGGATCCGTTATTTGGAAACCCATTATCCAAAAAGCCTGGATTTATGGAAAGGCTGTATCCCTTAGACTCCATTTTATATAATTTTAGAAATTATTTCCTTTATCTAATCTAATAATAAAGCAATACCTTATACTCAGTCCCAACTAAGATATAATTAATCCTTATTAGAGGCAAAACCAGGCTATTGGGTTTATTTAATGTTTACATGATTTTCGATTAGACTTAAGGTATGAAGATCCAAATTACAGAAAGATCCGTTGGTCCCAAGCATTCTGGATAACAGGTTCCATACCTGTACTGGGTACCCGTTATGTTGGCCTTGTCTCTTGCCCTCCAATATACTTTTTTCCCCCATTGTTTTTATTTCTTCGTTGACTGGAAGTTCTTCATGTTAACTCCATAAATGGCCTTCTGGTGCCTTGTTACTGATGCAAAGCTAAGATCTATGCAGGGGCAATTTTAGCTCAAAGCCATCTGATGCAGCTTTTGCCATGCTGCCCATGTGCTTACCTTTACAGCGCTAATGGAGCACATAGAGCAATTTGAGCTATCTGTACTAGAAGCCCAAATTTCTGATTTAATAACCAGAAATGTGTCTCTTTAAATGACAAGGAGTGTTTTTTTTCTGTCCCTGGCAACTTTTGGGATTCTCACCTTGCCTGGTGTGAGAAGCGCCCCTGGATCTATGGCACACATAGAGGCACATTTTTCAAGGGTCGAGTTTCGAATTCATGTGATTTCATAAAATCGAAATTTATAATTGAAATAGAATTTTTGAAAGTTGGGTGAATAGGATCGACATGAAAACTCAAATTCGATTCGAGGTCAGGGCACACGCTCAGATTCGGGGAAATTAGTCGACCCGAAGTTGACTCACGAGGAAACTTCAGGCGACTTCGGAAAACGAAGCGCTCCGAGTGCCATCCCACCGGCGATCTACATTCTAGCCGGCTTGGGGAGATAAGTCGCACCAAAGAAGATGAGATTTGTCGCCGAGCGACTCATCTCCCCGAATCCGAGTGTGTGCCCTGACCCTAAAGGGCCAGAGTATGATAAATTTCGAAAATCAATTTTTTTTAAAAACACAGATCGAATTCGGATAACTCCCTAGTCAAATTTGACAGTTTTAGCAATAAAAAAAACTCCAAAATTTCCGAATTCGACCCTTGATAAACATGGCCCATAGTGTTTGTGACCACTGTGATAGACTAAAACAACTAGGAGCAAAATGCTTCATTACAATTGTTTCATAAGATTCCGTTCAATAAGTTAAAGAATGTAAGACTTGGTAGACAAAACATCAGGGAAGCAGAATGCAAAGGCACTAACATTATCAATATTACACAACTCCCAAAATATACTATAAACTAGCTACATATTTGCTTGTATGGGAAACCCTGTTATCCAGAAAGCTCCTAATAACAGGAAGAGTCAGTTTTAAACAAAAAACCAATACTTTGTACTTATTCATAACTAAAATATTACTAATTTTACTTATGGTGATCAATGCTCCTGAGCATTTTGGATAACAGGTCCCATACCTGTACAAATGTATTATAACTGCCATGGTTACCACTCTAGCTACTATTGCATTTTGTTAATTGCCTGTAATTGTTTATGAATTTGCCCACAAACTCCTCTTCCCACTGTCACACTAGTGGTATACCTGTGGATATAGGATTTAATAGATATCTCAGTGAAAGTGATTGGAGGACATGTGCTACCTAGTGCTGTTATTTCATCTGCAATCCAAAATACAATAATACCTGTTTAGCCATGCCAAGATATCTCTGTGTATGTACCAAAGTGGGCTGAAAACAAGGTTGCTGTCTGGGTCTCCAGCTTAGAATTGTATAAGTGTGTCTCTCAGAGAAGCACTGCACTTTTTGTACCCGACAAAAAAAATGTGACTCCTCCATTTTGTGCACATAGAGAAAATGACTATGCTATGTACAATACATCATGCTATAAAAGTACATTAGAAAATACAAAGAGACAAGAATGAGCACAAATATTTTTATGATCTTATCCAATGGGGAGAAACATCTAAAAGCGGTCAAAATCACTTCTACCGTCATCCTAATCATGTTAGGGCATTTTGTAAAAGTTCGAAGAGATGCTAAAAACAACAACTGTTACTTTGACATTGTAAAGGTTACAAAAATTTGATTGTGGTATTATTGACAATAGAAAATGAAGAAGCATGCTGGAACAAAATTCTGAGCAAATGCTTTAGCTATTTAAAAACTGTGCCTTTTGATTTCTAAAAATGCTAGGAGCCTTTGTCATCAAGCTTCATCTTCCCCTTCCTCTTCCTCAAACTCGCCTTGCTCATCAGCTGTTGCATCTTGGTACTGCTGATACTCTGACACCAAATCATTCATGTTGCTCTCAGCTTCTGTGAACTCCATCTCATCCATGCCCTCGCCAGTGTACCAGTGCAAGAAAGCTTTGCGACGGAACATGGCAGTGAACTGCTCTGAGATTCTCTTAAAAAGCTCTTGAATGGCAGTGCTGTTACCAATAAAGGTTGCAGACATTTTGAGGCCTCTTGGTGGAATGTCACATACTGCGGTCTTCACATTGTTGGGAATCCATTCAACAAAGTAGCTGCTGTTTTTGTTCTGGACATTGAGCATCTGTTCATCTACCTCCTTCATAGACATTCTTCCACGGAAGATAGCAGCTACTGTGAGGTAGCGCCCATGACGAGGATCACATGCCGCCATCATGTTCTTGGAATCAAACATTTGCTGTGTTAGTTCTGGCACTGTCAGGGCTCGGTATTGCTGGCTGCCACGGCTTGTTAATGGGGCAAAGCCGGGCATAAAAAAGTGCAGTCGAGGGAAAGGCACCATGTTGACAGCCAGTTTGCGTAAATCAGCATTCAGCTGGCCTGGGAAACGAAGGCAGGTTGTTACCCCGCTCATTGTGGCAGATACGAGGTGATTCAGATCACCATATGTTGGTGTCGTTAACTTTAAAGTGCGGAAGCAGATATCATAGAGGGCCTCATTGTCTATGCAGTAGGTTTCATCTGTATTTTCCACCAACTGATGAACCGAGAGTGTTGCATTGTATGGTTCAACCACAGTGTCTGAGACCTTGGGTGAAGGCATCACACTGAATGTATTCATGATTCTGTCTGGATACTCTTCCCTTATCTTACTTATGAGCAGGGTTCCCATACCAGAGCCTGTGCCACCACCCAGAGAATGGGTCAGCTGAAAACCTTGTAGGCAGTCACAGCTCTCAGATTCTTTCCTCACCACATCTAGAACAGAGTCCACCAGCTCAGCTCCCTCTGTATAATGACCTTTGGCCCAGTTATTTCCAGCGCCACTCTGACCTAAAAACACAATTAGAGACTTTTTATAAACATCAAAGAGAGATAAGAGTTGCAAAAATGTTGTACATGGAGAAACAGTAGAAAATTGAATGTGTAAAGAATGTTTAGACAATTGCAATGATGTGTATAGGAGTTATAACGTAAATGATATATGGTTTTTCCACGCTGCATAAAAAGTGCCTTTGTACATAAAAAATTCTTGTGTGAGTCCTGACCTATTAAGACATGTGGGCATTAAAGTTTGTACATTCTGTATGGCCCAACAGACAACAAACTTATTTTAATATTTTTCTTGGGTGAAGATAACAAGGGGGTGGTAATGGACATGAGTGGAGAAGCCAAGCTGTCATGGCAGGAAGTCAGATGACATTTGGCTAGGGGGTTTGCTTTAAAGTCTTTAAAGGGCATATAAAGTCTAAAATAGAATAAGGCTAAAAATGCTGTATTTTGTATACCGGTACTAAATATAAACATGAACTTACTGCACCACAAGCCTAATCAAACACACAATTCATGCTTTCAAAGTTGGGGGTTACATAGTTACATAGTTAAATTGGGTTGAAAAAAAGACAAAGTCCATCAAGTTCAACCCCTCCAAATGAAAACCCAGCATCCATTTAACATCTTGTAACTGTTAAACATCTTTGCAAGACTAAGACTGTGCACATGCTCAGTGTGGTCTGGGCTGCTTAGGGATCGTCATAAACAAAGCTGCTTGAGTTCTGCATGGCTGGGAAGTAAGGCAGGGGCTCCCCCTGCTGTTCATAAGTATGATTGTTTCCCTGCTCAGCAGTTAGGGACCATCTGACAATTCCTATCCACAGCAGTAAATGAAGGGAGAATTTCACTGCATACAGTCAGGTTTCTTATAAAAACGGTACACATTTTTTAATTAAAGTATATTGGAGATAGGTTTCTTTTTCATTAAAGAAAGTAAAAATGGGATTTTATTTTTTTTTGCCTTTACATGCCCACTTCTTAAATTACACTGTATGCCTGTTTTATATATCATACATGTCACTACTATGTCAATATTGCCATAACTGCTCCCCAAACTTTTAGATCTTTCATTTATTCTTTGTTTCCCTATGAATCTATTTATTCCCTTGTGAGTACAGCTGGTAAGCAGACAAATGCAATGAGTACACCATGCGCTGGTATGTGTAGGCATGAATGCATATTAATAGTTCCCCAGTTGAAATCTTGGATTTGGGTCTCCATGGCAACAACCATATACAGTAATAGATGAAGAAGGTTTAAAGTCTGCCTTACAGGCAATGTCAGCTCACTGTGAACAAGAGGAAATTGTCTCTTCTGGCAACCTGATCCTCCAAGAACAACATATTGTTAGCTAACACTGAGTACTTTACAGAAATGCAGTATGTATGAGCTAATAGATAATACACCATGGAAAGTGGAATTCAAAACACCAAACACATTATTGAAAAAGTACTCCTGTAACATACTAGAAACAAGCTCATTTTCTGCTTGTACAACACATTATAAAGGTATTGCTCACTTTATATTTTATGCAATTTTGTAAATGTGTTTCTATAAGAGAACGGGAGGAATGCCTTTAAATATGCAATTATATCATTTTGAAAATATAAACAGAAAATGACAAAGTTAATAAGAGGGAAAGACGTTACTTATATCGGGGCCAAAATTAGCTAATTAGTACATTATGTGCATTGTTTGGAAACAACAATGTTTAAATGCAGAAGCCTTATTTATATGTTATAAGGAATTATAGTGGAGCTGCCGTAATGCTTTCTTATTGAGTTTAAATGAAATCTCATTCTAAGAATCGAATGAAACAGGACCCCTCCTGTGGGTGTAAAAGGCAAGCATTCCTATTTTATTTTGAGGCATTGCTCAAAAATCTAATTGTGAAATTCATCCTGTGATTCTTTAGGTTTCAACTGTCATGGGAGGCTTTAGGTTGTAGAATAACATTGGGAGGGAATGAAGACAGAGGCATATTGCTATATGCAAGATTATTTTTATTGGATTACAGTTTGGCTCACAATTAATAAATAAATAGTAAGAAAATAGATACATACCAAATACAAAGTTGTCTGGTCTGAAAATCTGCCCGAATGGTCCAGATCTGACAGAGTCCATTGTGCCCGGTTCCAAATCCACAAGGACAGCACGGGGTACATATTTGTTACCTGTTGGAAGAGAAAAACAAATCAGATCTAGTTTAAAAATCTGTTGATTCTGGGATGTCCCCCTTCGGATTTAAAAGTTAATGACCTGTGGCTTCGTTGTAGTATACGTTGATCCTTTCTAGTTGCAAATCACTGTCTCCATGGTAACTCCCTGTAGGATCAATGCCGTGTTCATCACTGATGACTTCCCAAAACTGAAAGAAAAAAAAAATGAATAAAATATCACTTTTCTTGCAAGCCTATATCAATATAAATATATAGTGCATACTGAATGAATAATCCTATTTTCTAAAGCACAATGGAACAGTGGGGTTTCTCCAAAAGATGTGTTTGCTTCTACAAAGCTGAACACCACACCCAGTATAATGAACTGAGGCAGACACTTGGTGGGCTTATTAAGTGATATTAAATAATATCTGGTATTACATACACAGACACATTTAGAATGTTTTGGTCTATTTGACACCAGTTTGAAGAATGTGACATTTCAGTAAGCAGGGGTCAATTTTTAAATAAATGGGAAACTACTATTATTACATGCAATAATGAGATACAAAAATAGTGCAATAAAATGTAAAATAAATTGTGATCTACAGAAAAATCAATGCTGTATGGAGACAATTCCAGGAATGTTGATAGATGGATAGATGGATAAATAGATAGATAGATAGATAGATAGATAGATAGATAGATAGATGATAGACAGATAAATAGATAGACATATATATATATATATATATATATATATATATATATATATATATATATATATATATATATATATATATATATATATATATACATGATAGATAATAGATAGATAATAATTGTTGTAAAGTGTGCCAAGTGACATTAATATTAAGGTTAATAAGAGACAAAAGGCAATGCAGAAGGCCAGACTGTCCAACCACCCCCACAATAAAAGCGGCTGTCACAGGGACCCCACCCACAGACTGATGTGCAGGACCCGCCGGCTGCTCGCTGTGATCCCTTAACAAAGGCAGAGCCCCCGCAATAGAACCCCCCCCCCATGCTTTGTTGTCTGGGAACAAGTGAAAAGAAGCCTAATGTAATATTTACACGATATGATGGTGTTACAAGGAAATGCTAATCGCGAGTCTATGGAATATTAATGAGAAACATTTGGTGACATGATGAGGCTAATGAAGTGTGGGAAGAAGAGCTGAGGCAGCGAATGTCTGGCACTAAAATGCCACAGAAAAGATTCCTTTCTCTGACCAGGCCGGACTGGATTCTGCAGGGAAGTGACTCGCCGATCTGATAAAGCGATTCCAGTCGCACACACAATAAGCGGCTGAATGGAAAGCGAGACATTCCTTGTGGCCACTCAAGCACAAATCATTGTGCCCTGTGCATGGGGATGAATTATTCATAGGGTGCCATTGCCACCGGCCACCTCCCGCTATAGTGATGCTTCCCTACAGCCAGTTTTATACCTGTTTATTACAAGCCTTTGCCTACGGTCATTCTGAAACCCGGGCTCACTGCTTAATGGACTACAACTACCAGCATTCCACACATATCTGGGGGTAGCACCGTGCGTAATGCCTTCTACTTACTTTAGCTCCAATTTGGTTTCCGCACTGGCCAGCCTGGAGGTGCACGATTTCACGCATGGTTCCGATTGGTGGATATTAGTGTTACAGCGGTATAATCAGTCTTGTTGCTTTACTTCCCCTTTGTACAACACCCTGATGGTGTCCGGCCGGCTAGGAATCTGAGCAGATGCGCGTTCTGTTGCCTTTTATACACTTGCTGCTAAGGGAGGGTGATCAGGGAGGAGGGTGATCAGGGAGGGGGCTACTCCCACCCACAGCTGCTCTCTCCCATTCACTGCCACCCGGATGATGTCATGGAGGATGGAGCCACTGGCCCTGTGCAACAGTGCATAGTAGGGATGAGAGCCAATCACATGGCTGGGGAGGGAATGGCAATGGGTGCTGCATTGTCTCCCCATCAGGCTGCACCCACCAAGAAGGTGGAAAGATGCTGCAAATGTGGTTATTGCATAATACAATAAAACAAATCTTAATTAAAACACGAATGAGGAGCCAATTAAGCCTAGATGAGCAATAACTGTGCTATTGATATTTGCCTAACAGTGTTGGACAGGTATACCAGGAAAACTCCCGGTGGGCCCAGGTGTTAGTGGGCACTTTTGCTTCTAAATGTGTCCATAGACGCAGAGATCCGTTTGTTTGCCGATGTTGCCAAATGAGCGTATCTCTCCCCCATATGCCCACATTGAAGTGGGCGATATTGGGCTGATCCGATTGTGGGCCCTAGGACCCAACGATCGGATCACAATGCATCCAAAACGGGCGGGCAGTTGGATCACGGGACAGCAGTGTAGGACTGGGACACCAGGGGCCCACCCAAAAACCTTTGACCAGGGGCCCACCAATTAATCTTAAACAAGGGGCCCACTATTATTCTACCTCTATTCACTCAACCTCTAATCTCCTAGTCTATTTTTATACATACTATAATCTATTATTCCATCTATTTAGTCTCTTTGATCTCATTGAAATAGGGAATGGCCATGAAATAGGCCAAATGTTTAGCAGCATGAGGGCCCACTGACACCTTGGCCCACCAGCACTTTTCCTGGTTTCCCGGTGGGCCAGTCCGACACTGCGGGACAGCATACACGCACAGATGCGGCCAGATATCGATCAGGGAAGCCCGTCAGATGGCCCCACACACAGGCCAATAGGTCTGTCAGCAGCTTTTATCAGCCCGTGTATGGGGGCCTTAAACCTTTAGCCTATTTCTTGGTCATTCCCTATTTCTTTATGGGAAAAAAATGCTTTATAATGGAAGAGAATAGTAAGTAGATATTAAAGACTAGGAGAATAAAGAGGTTAAAGGGATCCTGTCATCAGAAAACATGTTTTTTTTCAAAACGCATCAGTTAATAGTGCTACTCCAGCAGAATTCTGCACTGAAATCCATTTCTCAAAAGAGCAAACAGATTTTTTTATATTCAATTTTGAAATCTGACATGGGGATAGACATTTTGTCAATTTCCCAGCTGCCCCTGGTCATGTGACTTGTGCCTGCACTTTAGGAGAGAAATGCTTTCTGGCAGGCTGCTGTTTTTCCTTCTCAATGTAACTGAATGTGTCTCAGTGGGACATGGGTTTTTACTATTGAGTGTTGTTCTTAGATCTACCAGGCAGCTGTTATCTTGTGTTAGGGAGCTGTTATCTTGTGTTAGGGAGCTGCTATCTGGTTACCTTCCCATTGTTCTTTTGTTTGGCTGCTGGGGGGGAAAGGGAGGGGGTAATATCACTCCAACTTGCAGTACAGCAGTAAAGAGTAATCGAAGTTTATCAGAGCACAAGTCACATGACTTGGGGCAGCTGGGAAATTGACAATATGTCTAGCCCCATGTCAGATTTCAAAATTGAATATAAAAAAATCTGTTTGCTCTTTTGAGAAATGGATTTCAGTGCAGAATTTTGCACTATTAACTGATTCATTTTGAAACAAATTTTTTTTCCCATGACAGTATCCCTTTAAGTGAAGAAAGCAGTAATAATAGCTAGGAATGTGGGCTCACCGTATAAGGTTTTCTGGTGGGCCCCGCCCCCTGGAATCCCAGTCCAACACTGTAGCCTAACAATTATTCCGAAACCTAGAAGATACTATTCCCCACACAACCCACCCATCCAATCATAGTGAGCTGTGTAGGTAGGGTGAAGGAAGGTGCAGTGTTGATGGGTGGAACCCTATGCAGCTGCCTCAAAATTTCATTTTATCACACAATACTGTTCCATATCCATTTCTGCCTCAAATCACTCTCTTGTGGTTTCCTAGAGTCAGTGTATCAATATCCCCCTCCATTTAACTGGAAGCAGCACATTTGGCTCAGACACAAACTAACACACACAAGCACTGGTGGCAGGATATAGCCCTTGATTTATTTAATTGCTTCCGTAAAGACCAGTGACCGTATTAGAAGAATGAGGAGGTTGAATAATATTTGTCAATACAGAGGAATGCTACAGGGCCGGATTTACATAGTGGGCGCCCCTAGGCCCACTGCCGTTTGTCGCCCCTGTCCCCTCCCCTTTATTCGTGCAAATTTTCATCATCTGGACTGGAGCAATGGGTATTGGTGCAGGGGAAATTTAAAAAATGAACCAATGTGGGTGTGGTTGGGCAGTATGCCGCCCCCCTAAAATCCTGCCGCCCTAGGCCCGGGCCTAGGTGGCCTTTCCACAAATCCAGGCCTTGGAATGCAGTTCAGCACTAACTGCTGTGTCACATAATAAAGATCCCTCCAGTTTCACCTTAGTTTCTCTTGAAAGGTTTTGCTGACATATAAAATACAAGTGTGAAAAAATTCAATTTACATTTAAGTAGATATTTATGTTGACCAGGCTGAATGGGGATGGGTAACCACCAACCCGTGCTATTGGAATTATCATTACCCTGGATAGTCCCTTCCAAATGTACATTAAGTTTGTGCCCACATGATACTAGGGGCCCTTCTAGTAACATTAAACCACCAGGGCATAAGGTTCTCACCACGTAGAACAGGTGGTCCAGGTTCACCAGCCCCAGCCCCTCAGCTTAGAGAGCTACTAACCTATGATTAAGTGCCTTGGAGTGCACAAAAGGTGTAAGACCAATGGAGATATGGTTCCTTTTTTAATGAATCTATAGTAAATATTATATTTTTAACTTTGATTTTGGCAGCCGTTGTGGAATTTTTCTGTGTGCCCGATACCAATTCTTTGTATGCTGTAGGGGCATTTCTACCCATTGCAATCTGAAGCCTTTCTGCCTTGGTAAGAAATAAGTAGCGCCAGGTACACTCTTTATGTAGCCCATCTGCTCTCTAGTTACACCCACATAGAGATACTTGTAAGTGGCCCTTGTTATGAGCTAAGCGTCAGAATACAAGTGGATTCTGGGAGTAAACAGCTGACTTCTAGAAAATGCAGCAAAATGTGTAAAATGCTGTTGAGCATTAGAGTCAGCATGACAGCCAGGAGTTCTTTGCTTACTGTAGTGTTGATGTGCTGATTAAAGCTACCAGAGCAGCATGTGGATTGCAAAGGAGATTAATAGCCAATAAACCGGTGTCATTTCCTTACAATATATCATATTTATGCCACTTTTGTTTGGATTGGGTATTGATTCTATACATAAAAAACACAGTAGATATTAAAGTACATGATGGAGTTTAAAATCAAATTTGCATCATGCTTAAATATACAGTATACCTATTAAACAGGCAGACACCAAATCCAGAAATTAGAATTCGGCATTTGGCCAAAAAAAAATTGAATCAGTACATCCTTATAGTATGAGCTGCCAACTCAGCCCTTCCAGACTTAGCTGGCAGCTAGGGTTACTACCTTTTCTGTAACAAAATACCAGTCTTCCTATATTTTGTTTTTATTATATGTTTTTTTCCCTATTAATAACATTGGCATAAAGCATTATTTTAACTGGCCAGGCTGGTATAATACCAGCTAGGTGGCAACCCTATTGGCAGCTCATTGCCCCATGCATGGGGCCTTCTCAATGGCCTGCCTGACCAATACAGGTATGGGACCTGTTATCCAGAATGCTCGGGACTTGGGGTTTTCTGGATAGCGGATATTTCCATAATTTGGATCTTCATACCTTAAGTTTACTAGAAAATCATGTAAACATTAAATAAACCCAATAACCTGGTTTTGCCTACAATAAGGATTAATTAGATCTTAGTTGGGGTCAAGTGTAAGGTACTGATTTATTATTACAGATTAAAAGAAAATCATTTTAATTATTTGATTATAATGGAGTCTATGGGACATGACTTTTCTGTAATTTGGAGCTTTCTATATAATAGTTTTCCGGAAAACAGATCCCATACCTGTATTTGGTTATCAAACAGATACTGTAAATCTATCAGGCAGGTTGGATAATCCTATTGGGTGAGGACCACATTGGCATGTTGATGGTGGTCCTCTCCAAATGGGTCTCCCTAGACCAGCAATTATGATCTGATTATCATCCTGACTTAGCCCAGTGCATTGGTGATTCAGTTGGTCAATATTGTTTGGTTATGTTTGCATTTTAAGAGGACTACGAAGGAACTTGAAATGATTAAAAAAAAAATACAGAAAGCAAAGTTTATATTACTGAAGATGAGTATTGCAACATTCCAATGCCTTACTGCCATTTTTTGAAGGTAATGTAGTGACTGCTATAAATGTCAGTAACAGATCCACTGCCAATAAATGTGGATTTCAGTGGTAGAGTTTCATGTGCAGAGGCCCATGAGACAGGCATTCTTCCTCTGGAACGTGCAGCTTTTCGCTTGATATGCAGACACAGCTTTCTCCTTTCTGCCTTGTACTGCATCAGGGGAGGGGAGCGCATGGTGAAACTCACACAAAGCATGAGGCAATGCTAATGAAAGTGTCACATGGTACCTGGAGGGGGAGAAGATGCTGCTTTTGGAAGAGAGACATAGACGTTACTCTGTCAAGGGAAGGGACACATTTGAAATGGTGACAAACATAAACTGGCAACCCCATATAATAGTCTGTGCGAAGTGATCAAGCAAATCCAAGCACTGTGCCCAGATGAACACCTTTAAAGGAGAACTAAAACCTAAAAATGAATATGGCTACAAATTTCATTGCACCATCCGAAAGTTTCTGCTTCTCAATGGCAACAATGATCCAGGACATCAAACTTGTCACAGGGGGTCACCATCTCGGAAAGTGTCTGCGACATTCATATGATCAGAGAAGCTAAGCTTAGGGGTCGTCACAAATTATCAAGCAGAAAATTAGGTTTGCTTGTAATATAAACTGATGCTACAGGGCAGATTATTAAAAATAATAATCTGATGGTAGTTGCACTGGTTTCTGTGCTGCCATGTAGTAATTATCTATATTAATTACTAATTAGCCTTATATTGTGGCATTTATATTCTATGTGTACTGTATATTGTGAGTGGCGCCCTAAGCTCAGTAAGTGACAGCAGCACAGAGCATGTGCAATGAATCAGCAGAAAAGAAGATGGGGAGCTACTGGGGCATCTCTGGAGACACAGATCTTCTCTGCCAGAGGACTGTGGTTGCCTTGGGCTGGTACAGAAGTCTAAAACATAATGTACAACATTTCTAGCCTACTTCTTTATTTATGCTTTAGTTCTCCTTTAACCAGATTCTCACATTATATCTGCATGTGTCTAAGCCAAATGCTTGCTTCTAATATAACAAAAATGCCAAGACATCCTATTGCATATCCATGGCATATACTGCATTATTTAGTCTCAATCCACTAATGGGAACAGGTATAATGCTTAAGACTCCCCCCAAGATTAAAGTGTATGTATTATACAGTATGTATTATACAGTATTAATAATAATACAGTATTAATAATAATAATAATAATAATACAATTTAATATAATAAAATCTGTTTACTCTTTTGAGAAATGGATTTCAGTGCAGAATTCTGTCTTCCCATGACAGTATCCCTTTAAAGGAAAACTATTCCCCCAAAATGAACACTTAAGCAACAGAAAGTTCATATCATATTAAGTGGCATATTAAAGAATCTTACCAAACTGGAATATATATTTAAGTAAATATTGCCCTTTTACATCTCTTGCCTTGAGCCACCATTTTGTGTGCTGCCTCAGAGATCACCTGACCAGAAATACTTCAACTCTAACTGTAACAGGAAGCAGTGTGGGAGCAAAAGACAGAACTGTGTCTGTTAATTGGCTCATGTGACCTAACATGTTTTTTTTGTTGGTATGTTTGTGAGTACAGTGAATCCTACGATCCCAGAGGGCGGCCCTTATTTTTTAAAATGGCAATTTTCTATTTATGATTACCCAATGGCACATACTACTAGAAAAGTATATTATTATGAAAATGGTTTATTTACATGAAGCAGGATTTTACATATGAGCTGTTTTATGCAATATCTTTTTATGGAGACCTACATTGTTTGGGGGTATAGTTTTCCTTTAAGGCATGAGAATAATGTAGCCAGTGAGTCCCTCAGTTTCTCCCCTAAGTATCTGTTACATTACTGAATCCTTGCCATGGGCTTTTGGCTGCTGTTGTCGTGTCTGTCTGGCACAGGGCACACATATCAGGATCTGCTCCTGGCAAGAGAAGCATATTTACTCCATGCTGCGTATCCATTGAAACGGACATTATGCTTTAAGATATGTGGAGAATAAGAATGGATAAAACACATACATATTCTTGCATCTTCTATAGTACCAAATAAGTGCTAAATTGTATTATTGTTAATTTATTCACCTTATTTGCCATGTTTTTTATAAGCTACATCCTAAAATCTCAAATACTGTAATAAATCTGGATGATTTTTAAACCTTATTTTCACCACGGACAGCCTTCCAATTTCACAGGGCACCAACGAAAAAAAATAGTAATGTCTTATGGAAGCTGCAGTGAATGTGTATGGCAGCAAGAATTTCTGATTGTGCTGTGCTGCAGAATGTAATAAATGTTTAAAGGCATTTGACACTTACCATGTGATAGACCAATAAAAGATATAAAGGCTAATACAAATTAATGCAAACAAGGCTCCAGGGCCTGATGGCATACACCCCCGGGTTCTAAGAGAGCTTAGTTCAGTTTTAGACCAGCCCTTATTTCTGATTTTCTCAGATTCACTGTCATCTGGTATGGTGCCTATGGATTGGAGAAAAGCTGATGTTATTCCAATATTTAAAAAGGGATTACGATCTCAGCCTGGCAATTATAGGCCAGTAAGCTTGACATCTGTGGTGGGCAAATTATTTGAAGGCTTGTTAAGGGATCACATTCAAAATTTTGTCCTAATGAATGGCATTATGAGCAACAATCAGCATGGCTTTATGAAGGATAGGTCATGTCAGACGAATTTGATTGCATTTTATGATGTGGTAAGTAAGATTCTGGATAGTGGGGGGGCAGTAGATGTGATCTATTTGGATTTTGCCAAAGCGTTTGATACTGTGCCCCACAAACGACTGCTTTCTAAACTAAGGTCTGTTGGGCTTAATGAAGTCATTTGCACGTGGATAGGAAACTGGCTACAGGATCGGGTACAGAGGGTGGTTGTTAATGGGACATTCTCTACTTGGAGTAAGGTTCTTAGTGGGGTCCCCAGGGCTCAGTATTGGGTCCACTTTTATTTAACTTGTTCATTAATGACTTAGGGGAGGGTGTTGTAAGTAATGTATCAGTGTTTGCAGATGACACAAAATTATCCAGCCCAATTAATTCCATCCAGGATGTGGCATCCTTGCAACATGATCTTGACAAACTGGCAATCTGGGCAGCTAAGTGGCAAATGAGATTCAATGTTGATAAATGTAAAGTCATGCACCTGGGATGTAAAAATATCCAAGCCACTTATACCCTTAATGGGACTGCACTAGGCAAACCATTATGGAAAATGACCTTGGAGTCCTTGTAGATGATAAACTTGGCTGTAGCAAGCAATGCCAGTCAGCAGCATCAAGGGCAAATAAGGTCTTGAGCTGTATTAAAAGGGGCATAGAGTCAAGGGAGGAGGGGGTCATTCTTCCACTGTATAGAGCACTTGTAAGGCCCCATCTAGAATATGCCGTACAGTTTGGTCTCCATCACTCAAACAGGACATTATTGTATTAGAGAGGGTACAGAGAAGGGCAACTAAGCTGGTAAAAGGTATTGAAAATCTTAGCTATGAGGAAAGACTGGCCAAATTGGAGATGTTCACGCTGGAGAAGAGGCGCTTAAGGGGTGATATGATGACTATGTATAAATATATAAGGGGATCATATAATAATCTCTCTAATGCTTTATTTACCAGTAGGTCCTTCCAGCTGACACGAGGTCACCCATTCCGATTAGAAGAAAAGAGGTTCCGCCTAAATATTCGGAAGGGGTTTTTTACAGTGAGAGCTGTGAAGATGTGGAATTCTCTCCCTGAATCAGTTGTACAGGCTGATACATTAGATAGCTTTAAGAAGGGGTTGGATGGCTTTTTAGCAAGTAAGGGAATACAGGGTTATGGGAAATAGCTCATAGTCCAAGTTGATCCAGGGACTAGTCCGATTGCCATTTTGTAGTCAGGAAGGAATTTTTCCCCCTCTAAATTGGAGAGGCTTCAGATGGGTTTTTTGCCTTCCTCTGGATCAACTGGCAGATAGGTAGTTAATAAAAAAAGAAAAAAAAAAAAAAAAGGTTGAACTCGATGGATATGTGTCTTTTTTCAACCTTACTTACTATGTAATGTATGAATATAGTGTCATGTGCAAAGTGCAATTTCAAATGGAAATCACCATATTTTTTTCCCCTGAATGTAGTGTCTGAATGCCACAGTCATTGTGGCTGAGCGCTAAATTGAATCCATTGCAATTGCACATGATACATCCAAACTAATGAAGTTGCATGTTTTCTTGTGAATTGGTTTTAATTTTGTCTAAATTTTTATTTAAATCTGTTGTGGCTATTGACTCAACCTGCTGGGAGAACCTACTGGGGTTTCCCAGCGTCAATAGGTGCACTTGTGCACAATTAAGTTGATGGACATATTAGTGCTCAATGCAACTTCAAGGAAGTGCAAGGAGCATGTTTGGACTCATACATACATACATTTAATGAATGGAATCAATGCACAAACTAACTTGCATCAATTTTAGCACAACCACAACTGGAGTCATAACTGAGCCTTATTGTACTTTCTGCAACATCTACATTTCTGATCATTTTAACCAGACAAGACAAAACATATTGCACATTTGGATGGGACCATTTCAGCATGCCAAGGTGACCCTCAGCAGATGGGATTTTCTGGTCTGTCCAATTTTCTGCCAGATATAAGTTGGGCGGGCCATAGTCAAGGCTCCATACATAGCCAATGTTGAATCCTGTAAGGTACCTGTAACCGCAGCCGAGGCGCAGACACGGGGGTGCTTAGGTTCCTGAGGATTCCCGGCGTCTGTCGCGCGCGCGCGTCTTTGCGCCGCGATGGACGCGGGCGCGTTGACGCTGCGTCATTACGTTTTTGGCGCCAAACTTGTCCCTATAAAAAGACGTCAGCAAGAGCAAACAGTGCTTGGTGATTTCCTTGCTAGTGCTTGTTACTGTGTTCTCTGATTATTCTTTGGATTTGTCTTTCTTGTTACCGACCTCGGCATGACCTGGACTTCGATTACCTTCTGCCTGCCTTCGACCTCGGCCTGTTCCTGACTACGAGTATTTTTGCCTGCCTACTGACCTATTGCCTGATTCCCGTCTACGAATATCTTCTGCCTGACTCCGACCTCTGCCTGTCCCTGACTACGTTTACCTCTGCCCGCCTACCGACTCTCTGCCTGTTCTCCGACCACGCTTTTGACTTGCATCTATTCCTTCGGGTCAAGTTCAGCAAGCTGTACACTAACAGCAGTTCTAACTGCTCTTCCTATTGAATCTCCAAAAGAGCCTGACAGAATCACCAAGCCAAAATGGAGCATTCGGAAGAGTTGCCTACCCTGGTCGACTTGTCTCAACAAATCGTTTCACTCACCCAGGTAGTGAGAGAACTGCGGGGAGATTATTTGCATGTGCAGGAACAGTTGCAAGATTTACAGATTTCTGCGATTCCTTCAGTCGCTCCCACATCTGGGCAATCAGGTGCTGCCGCCGGAGGAGCAACTTCTTCTTCTCATGAACCTAAGGTAGCTATGCCTGACAAGTTTTCTGGGGACCGAAGGACTTTTAGAACCTTTATTAATAGTTGCCGTCTTCTGTTTACATTGAAACCTCAGTCTCATGCTACCGATCAGATCCGGGTGGGAGTGATGATTTCTTTGCTTCAAGGGCAACCTCAGGCGTGGGCTCATCGTTTATTGGAGCAAAATAGTCCCCTCTTGGCTACGACAGATTCCTTCATTCAGGCCCTGTCTAAAATCTATGAAGACCCTCACCAAGTAGATACAGCTGAGGCAGCTCTACGAAACCTTCGTCAGCTCCGTCGTCCAGTAGAAGAGTATGTGGCTGAGTTTCGCTGCTGGGCTCCAGATACCCTCTGGAATGACAGAGCCCTTCGACATCAATTTCGTATGGGACTGTCCGACACCCTAAGGGATGAATTGGCAAGGGTTGGTTTACCTTCTTCCCTGGAGGAAGTGATTTCCCTCGCTATTCAAATCGACCAGAGACTCAGGGAGAGGCGCCAAGAAAGAGGTGTCACCAGAACCCATGCAACTTGGTGTGGTCCGTAAGGCACTTTCGGTGGAGGAGAGACTTCGACGTAGACGTCTAAATCTATGTTTGTACTGTGGCCTGGCTGGACACCTGCTTAAGAATTGTCCCACACGACCTGATGGTAAAATTCCTTCATCTCAAACTTACAAGTTGCCCTGCATTCCTTCGCTGCAATCTTATATTCTACTTCATCTCTCGTTTCAGTGGAACCAAAGAAGGTTTGAAGTGGATGCCGTGGTGGACTCAGGAGCCTGTGGATGTTTTATTAATCAGGCTTTTGCAGATCTTCATTTGATTCCGCTCATTCCCAAGACCCAGCCCATTCCTGTCAAGATGGCGGATGGAAATTTTGTTGCTTCAGGACCAGTATCCTTGGAGACCCCACATATTTCGACCTTTTCTGTTCAGGGGCATTTTGAGTTATTAAAATTTGATGTGATGGAAAATCTTCTCTTCCCTGTCATTCTTGGAATTCCTTGGTTAAGAAGTCACAATCCCTGTATTGATTGGCAGTCTGGGACACTTGTTTTTAATTCTAATTACTGCCGTGAAAATTGTCTTCCTTCCTCACAAGTTTTAGGCCTCACCACTGTGGATGATGAGACTTTTCAGTTGGTCCCTCATGTGTATCACGATTTTTTAGATGTCTTCAGTAAGAAAGCAGCGGACTCCCTTCCTCCACACAGAAGTTATGATTGTCCTATCGATTTACTTCCCGGTGCAGCCATCCCTTTCGGAAGAATTTATCCTTTATCCGAACCTGAACTGGCTACTTTAAATGATTACATCGATGAAAACCTTGCTAAGGGTTTTATCCAACATTCTACTTCTCCCGCTGGAGCAGGCATCTTCTTTGTCGAAAAGAAAGACCATTCTTTAAGACCATGCATCGACTTCCGAGAACTCAATAAAATAACTATCAAGAATCGTTATCCGTTACCCCTCATTCCTGATCTTTTTCAAAGACTTTGTCGTGCTAAAATCTTTTCAAAGTTTGATCTCAGGGGAGCCTATAATTTGGTTCGTATTCGTGAGGGAGATGAGTGGAAGACTGCTTTCCGTTCTCGTTATGGTCATTTCAAATATACTGTTATGCCTTTCGGTCTTTGCAACGCTCCTGCCACTTTTCAGCACTTTGTCAACGACATCTTTCATGATCTGTTGGACCAGTTCGTCATTGTCTATCTTGATGATATTCTAATTTTCTCTAATTCCTTGGAAGAACACCGGCTTCATATAAGAGAGGTGTTACTTCGCCTCAGACAACATCAACTTCATGCCAAGGCCTCCAAATGCGAGTTTGAGAGATCCAGCATTGAATTTTTGGGTTTTTTAGTTTCCGATCAAGGTTTCAAGATGGATTCCAAGAAAGTAGAGGCAGTTGTTAATTGGCCCCCGCCTGTGGATCGTAAGGGTATTCAACGTTTTGTAGGGTTTGCTGACTTTTACAGAAGGTTCATCAAGGGTTTTTCTTCTATTATCAAACCTCTCACCGATCTTACAAGCAGTAAAATTAAATTTTTCTGGTCTCCGGCTGCTCAACAAGCTTTTCAATGTCTAAAGAAGTTGTTTGTCTCTGCCCCCATTCTTGTACATGCTGATGTATCCAAACCCTTTATTCTTGAAGTTGATGCCTCGGAGGTGGCCATTGGAGCAATTCTTTCCCAACGCACAGGACTTAAGGACATTTTACATCCAGTAGCCTTCTTTTCTAAGAAATTATCCCCGACTGAAAGAAATTATGACGTGGGAGATCGGGAACTGTTAGCTATTAAAGGAGCCTTAGAAGAATGGCGACATCTTTTAGAGGGAGCGGTGCATCCAATGATCATTTTTACTGACCACAAAAATTTAGAATATTTACGCACAGCAAAAAGATTAAATCCTCGACAAGCAAGATGGGCACTTTTCTTCTCTCGTTTTCAGTTCCATATCACATACAAGCCTGGTTCTAAGAATATGAAGGCGGATGCTCTTTCCAGAATTTTTCCTGTAGAAAAAGATGATTTGGCACCTGACACGATTCTTCAGCCTGGACATTTTTTACTTCTTCAATCTTCTTTTATCGAAAATTTAAGAAATTTTCCTCAGTCACTTACGGATTATACTGGGGTTAATGACTTGTCACTTCAAGATAAACTTCTTTTTCGAAACAACAAGTTGGTTGTTCCTCCCAGTCTTCGTCTAGAGGCTCTTAAACTTATTCATGATCATCCTTTAGCTGGACATTCGGGGATTCGAAGATCTTTGGATTTGGCTAGAAGATTCTTTTGGTGGCCTTCTTTAGTAAAAGAATGTATCTCTTTTGTACGTTCATGTGAATCCTGCGCAAGGTCTAAACCATCTTGTAACAAACCGGTAGGGTTACTTCGCCCCTTACCTTTACCTGAGAGACCATGGAGTTCTATCTCGATGGATTTTATTGTGGAACTTCCCGCTTCAGACAAATATAACACTATCTTTGTGGTAGTAGATCGTCTTACAAAAATGGCTCACTTTATTCCGCTTCCTCGGTTACCTTCTGCAGCAGTTACTGCAGAGGTATTTATTAAGGAAATTGTGAGACTACATGGCTTACCCAATGAAATTATCTCCGATCGAGGGTCACAATTTACCTCTAAGTTCTGGACTGCTTTATGTAAGGCTTTAGGTATTTCATTGTCCCGGTCTTCTGCCTATCATCCACAGACTAATGGCCAAACCGAGAGAACCAATCAGACTCTTGAACAATATATTCGTACATTTTCTTCTTATCTCCAGGACAATTGGTTTTCACTCCTTCCCTGTGCTGAGTTCTGTTATAACAACTCTATACATTCTTCCACAGGTCAAACACCATTCTTCTCTAATGTGGGATTCCATCCTATAATGTTTCCAGATATCTTGCCTGAAATAACCCTTCCTTCGCTCCAGGATCGTTTGAAGTTTTTGAAGCAAAACTCTGAGACTCTGAAGATACACATCAGCAAGGCTCAACAAAACTTTAAGATCTTTGCAGATCGAAGACGAGGGGAGGATCCGGAATTCAAGGTGGGTGATAAAGTTTGGCTGTCTACATTGAATCTACGCCTTTCTAACCCCTCCAAGAAGCTGGCTCCGAAGTTTCTGGGACCCTTTTCTGTTAAAAGAGTTGTTAACCCTGTCTCTTTTGAACTTGATTTACCAAAGTCCTTGAAAGCTTATCCTGTTTTCCACTCTGCTCTGCTCAAGAGGGTTGTTCCAAATACTTTTCATGGTCGTATCCTTCCTCCTCCTCCTGTGGTTTCTTGTCAAGGCGACGCGGAATTTGAGGTGGAGAAGATTCTAGATTCAAGGCTTCGAGGCAGGAGATTACAGTATCTTGTCAAGTGGAAAGGATTTCCTAACGAAGAGAATTCCTGGGAACCAGTGGAAAACGTTCATGCTCCGAGGTTGGTTTCAGCTTTCCATAGGAGTCACCCTGAGAAGCCTGCTGAAGACGTCCTGAGGCCGCCCCTCAGGGGGGGGCAATGTAAGGTACCTGTAACCGCAGCCGAGGCGCAGACACGGGGGTGCTTAGGTTCCTGAGGATTCCCGGCGTCTGTCGCGCGCGCGTCTTTGCGCGGGCGCGCGTCCGTTCATTCGGACGCGCGCACGTCGCGATGGACGCGGGCGCGTTGACGCTGCGTCATTACGTTTTTGGCGCCAAACTTGTCCCTATAAAAAGACGTCAGCAAGAGCAAACAGTGCTTGGTGATTTCCTTGCTAGTGCTTGTTACTGTGTTCTCTGATTATTCTTTGGATTTGTCTTTCTTGTTACCGACCTCGGCCTGACCTGGACTTCGATTACCTTCTGCCTGCCTTCGACCTCGGCCTGTTCCTGACTACGAGTATTTCTGCCTGCCTACTGACCTATTGCCTGATTCCCGTCTACGAATATCTTCTGCCTGCCTCCGACCTCTGCCTGTACCTGACTACGTTTACCTCTGCCCGCCTACCGACTCTCTGCCTGTTCTCCGACCACGCTTTTGACTTGCATCTATTCCTTCGGGTCAAGTTCAGCAAGCTGTACACTAACAGCAGTTCTAACTGCTCTTCCTATTGAATCTCCAAAAGAGCCTGACAAATCCATTGTTTTATTCAAAGACTATGAAGTAATTTTTCGGATTAATGAGATGTGAGGCCCCAAGGCTACATCCACAGGCCCCCCTTCTAGGCTGCTCCTGAGCACCTGAGCTCTCTGTTCTGGGTTGGATTAGACATGTGCCAGTGATGTCAATGGATCTGCACATATCTGGGCACATGCATGTACCTAGACTGCCTTCTTCTCCCGGCAGGTGAGCCTGACTGGACCCAGCAACGCAAATAAGAATATTAAAAAACATTAAATATTAAAAAATAATAAAATAAAAGAGATCCCACTGGCCCCCTAGACTACAGCCTAGGGAAGCCTGTGCATTAATCTGCCCCTGTATGAAGTTTCTTACCCACAATAAATAGGCCGTTCACCTAAATACAACTTTTCTTTTACTTTCACAGTGTCCTATTAAACTTTCTGCCTCCAAGTCCAAAATGTTATATGGCATGACTAATGCCTGGCATCAGTATTACTCATGCATCTCCCTGCTAATAACAAACGCATCCTATTTTCTTTTACAGCCTATGACTCCCACTGGCAAATTTTCTGGAGCCCTTAAAGACAATTATTTGGTAGGCAATTATTTCTAGTAGAAACACCTATGACTGAGCGCCGGAGGGTGCGAAACGCGTAAGGTGGGGTATGTGGGGTAGTATGTACTAGTTACTGTTTTAATGTGAATAACAATAAATTAATATTTTTTACTTGAAGAGGCCTTGGGACTTATATCGTTTTTGATATAAACTTTTCTGCAGTTGAATGCCTTTTTGAACTGAGGCAAGTCCCTTGGGCCTGGCTGAATAACTATATGGACTCCCGATTTTGAATTGAATTATTTCTAGTAAACAAATGCAGTAAGATATTGTCTTTTGTGTACACTGCCTAGCTGTCTGTTAAAGGAAAACTATACCCCCAAAATGAATACTTGAGCAACATATAGTATATATCAAATTAAGTGGCATATTAAAGATTCGTATCAAATTGAAATATATATTTAAGTAAATATTGCCCTTTTACATCTCTTGCCTTGAGCCACCATTTTGTGATGGTCTGTGTGCTGCCTCAGAGATCGCCTGACCAGAAATACTACAATTCTAACTGTAACAGGAAGAAGTGTGGAAGCAAAAGACAGAACTCTGTCTGTAAATTGGCTCATGTGACCAAACAAGTATAGTTTGTTTATGTTATGTGTGCACAGTGAATCATACGATCCCAGGGGGCGGCCCTTATTTTTTAAAATGGCAGTTATCTATTTACGATTACCCAATGACACATACAAATATAAAAGTACAGGTATAGGATCCCTTATCCGGAAACCCGATATCCAGAAAGCTCCGAATTATGGAATGGCTGTCTCCCATAGACTCCATTTTATCCAAATAATCCAAATTTTTTAAAATGATTTCCTTTTTCTCCATAATAATAAAAAAAGTAGCTTGTACTTGATCCAAACTAAGATATCATTAATGCTTATTGGAAACAAAACCAGCCTATTGGGTTTATTTAATGTTTAAATTAATTTCTAGTAGACTTAAGGCATGAAGACCCAAATTACAGAAAGTTCCATTATCCGGAAAACCCCAGGTCCCGAGCATTCTGGATAACAGGTCTCATACCTGTATATTATTATGAAATGGTTTATTTACATGAAGCAGGGTTTTACATAGGAGCTGTTTTATGCAATAAATTTTTTTGAGACTTACATTGTTTGAGGGGTATAGTTTTCCTTTAAGGTCCCTACATGCCAGTGTATTGCTATGTTCATAAATTTCCCCTTACCAGGCAGCCAGTATAAAAAATATCTTGAGAGGTTAGTTTCACTAAAATACTAGAATTTCTCAAGAGTTATTATTCCCCGAAGCTGCTAAAATTCCAAATCCGAAAATACTCCAGATAAAACCATTAAATTAATGTAAAATCCAATGGCAGAAGTCCCTTTAACCATTTGAAGATGTTTTTTTCCTTCATGATTTTTGCTTGTTTTTTTGCTGGTTTGCGATCGAAAACTTGATAAATTTGAGTTATTCTATGTTTTGTAGCCAATAAACTTGATAAAGGTATACTTAGTAGGCTTGGGCGAATTTGACCCGTTTCGATTAGTCAAAAATTGCTGCCAACGAAATGTCGCAACACCCATTAAAGTCTACGGGCGCCTAATTTTTTTGATGCATGGCAAATTTTTTTTTGACGTGCGAAGGTCATACAAGTCTATGGGCGTCTTTTTAGCGGCGAAACAAGCCGAAAAAATTTGCCCATCCTTAATACTGAGCTTTGCGGACCTTGTCATCAGCAAACACTGTGCATTTTATTTCTGTTTTTAAGATCTGTTTGCCCTAAAATACACAATAATCTTTGAGGAATCTAAGTAAAGTTTCAAGAGATAGGTTGAATAGGTACCCCTATGCAACTGAAAAGTTTTAGATATTTTACCCATAAACAATGTTTGATCCATAATTTTATAAGCTCAATAAAATTACCCATAAAACCAAAGGGGTTCTCAAATTCCTAGCTCCTGATCTATCTTTTAAAAAATCCATTTTGTTCAGTAGAAAGTATTTTGGTAAAATATATGAGAAATGTGAGGCAAAGATATTTTATTGAAAAAAAGTCCCTTGCATTTTTATTTGGACGTGGTGGGGAGTGTAAAGTTAGGTAGAAGTTTTGAAAAATTTTCTTTGAATCATTTGTTAAGACATTTTTCTCATTAAGTAAAGCCATATTACTCTTGGGATTTTGCCAAACTGTAGTTATATTTGATAGCAGTCTGTTTACATGTTTTGCATATTGGGCTCTAAAATTAAAGGAATTCTGTCATGATTTTTATGGGGTCGTTTTTATTTCTAAATTACACTGTTTATATTGCAAATAATTCACTCTACAATGTAAAGTTTAATTCCTAACCCAACAAGTGTATTTTTTTGTTGTAATATTGGTGTGTAGGCAGCCATCTCAGGTCATTTTGCCTGGACATGTGCTTTCAGAAACAGCCAACACTTCAGGATAGAACTGCTTTCAGGCAGGCTGTTGTTTCTCCTACTCAATCAGCCTCCCCCAAACTGACAGGTAATCTGTTATTTTTAACCTCCCTGCCACTATGCTGCAATAATCAATCAGTCTGCACAGCACACAGTCTAAGCAGCTACAATCAAAAGTTCCAAGGAGGCTGGAAAGGAATCGATACAGCTTTCGCTGCTGTGGCATCACCAAAATGAATAATCTGATCATGATCAGCTACTTGGAACTGTGTGATATTCTCTGTGTCAATGGATCAGAAGAAAATTCACTGGCACCCAGGTACTGCTAGCAGGGTAAACCCTTGCTGATTTATTAAATGGTTTGCAGCATGCAACGTTTCAGGGTAACCCCCTTTATCAAACAGGGGGTTACCCTGAAACGTTGCATGCTGCAAACCATTTAATAAATCAGCAAGGGTTTACCCTGCTAGCAGTACCTGTGTGCCAGTGAATTTTCTTCTGATCCATTGTTACAATGTGGGATGCCGATTCCTCCATTGCTGTGCACCAGGGATTATCCTAATTGAAGGCCAGGGTGTGCGAGTGCAACTCGATTACTTTCCAGTTGATATTAACTGTGTAGCACTGGGCATAGTAGCAGAATTAGAAACTCTGCAGTGCGCCAAGTTAGAAGGGACTATTACATGGGTGCAAGAAAACCCAGACTGGTTACTAAAACATCAGTTTGGTCATGGGACTGCAACCAGCCTGGCACCTGAAAGAACACTGCCCTGTTGCTCCCATCCGCTCATGCATATCCATTCTCCATAAGAAATTATTGTTCATATGTGCAAAGGCACTCAATATTAGTATGTATATGAATAATGTATAACTATTCTATTGCAGAACTTGTGCCACTTCTTCCCTGTATATAGCCTATATGGAAAATGTATGCAGGGTCGGACTGGGCCAGCAGAACACTCTGCGATTTGCAGGCTCCTTGCTGCCGCGTCCGCCGGAAAAACATAGGTGTGCATGCACTCTGCGGTGTGACGGGGGGCTGGTGCGCACGCGTCTGCTAGCGCGGCAGCAGTGGGGGCCGGGGTCCAGAGGCGGGCCCCTGATAGCAGCCCCGGTGGGCTCGGGCCCCCCCCAGTCCGACCCTAAATATATGTCATATTTTGTTATTCTCATCCATTTTTTATTAGGAAAGGGGATAAATCTAAATCAGTGGTTGTGAAATTATTTCCTTTGTCGACAAAGAAAGTTGGCTGATAGGAACCCAGCCTGAAGTCAGACTAAAACTGGGAAGTCTCTGGTCAAACTAATTTTCTACACATCAAAAAATCTGCAGTTAATACATGTTAATATTAAATTATTAAATAACATTTCTTTGTATGATTCACATAGAATCTGTGCTGCGGGAATATTAAAAATTTTAACAAAGAGTTAAAAATCTGCACAATGTTTTATTTTCTCTCTTTTTGTCCTCTTTTCCACTTTTATTCTTGGCACAGAATTGAATATAAAAAGTTATTTACAAATGAGCAGATTTTTCAGATGGAGAAAATTGGTTTGACAAGAGATTTTCCATTCAAACTAACATGACTTGTGGAAGTTTTATAGAGATATTTGAAACATAAACTTTAATTAATCTGTACAGTAATATGACATGGCTGATTGTCTGAATAATCGAATGTTTTTATGTCTTAGGGCAGTGCTGTCCAACTTCTGTGGTACAGAGGGCAAGAATTTTTCCGACCTACATAGTGGAGGGCCGATAATGGAAGCCAGTGTTGACCACTCCCTGTTTTTAAACCACACCCAGGTTACCACAAGACCATGTCCACATTAATTGTGGTGGCACACCAAAAAGCCAAATGGTTGGTGCTCACTGCAGGGATATCACTTATCACTGACTTATATCTTAAAAAAAGTTGCCATATTAAGACATACCCTTAAATCCATATGCCTCCTTTTCCCCTTGGATAACACAGCACCCCCAGCACATGATTAAACACCTTAGGGGCCCCTAACAATAATTTATTTTCAGATGCTAACAAACCCCCAGAACAAATACCAGGCTTATGTTCCACAGGCAGAGCAGGGCACACACAGGCAGAGCAGGGCACACAAACGTAGAGCATGGCACACACAGGCAGAGCAGGGCACACACAGGCAGAGCAGGACACACACAGGCAGGGGCAAGGCACACACAGGCAGACCAGGGCACACACAGGCAGAGCAGGACACACACAGGCAGAGCATGGCACACACAGGCAGAGCAGGGCACACACAGGCAGAGCAGGACACACACAGGCAGGGGCCAGGTACACACAGGCAGAGCAGGGCACACACAGGCAGAGCAGGGCACACAGAGGCAGAGTATGTCACACACAGGCAGAGTAGGGCACACACAGGGAACATAAGGCCGGCAGAGCAGGGCACACACAGGGATCATACGGAAGGCAGAACAGAGTAAGAGACAGGGAAACCTATCAGGACCACTCTACTCTACATACAGTGACACAGTGCTGGTATCCCATTAGCATTTTGTATAAAGTGTGAACAATGAGGACAGTTTCAGTCTGGGTCTCAGGTGTGAACAGTACAGGGCTTTAGGGAAGTGAGCAATAGAGGTGTCACAAGAGTGAACAACGTAGGTGTGAACAATACAGGGGATTAGTCTGAATTTGAGGTTTAAACAATGCAGAGGCCAGTTAATCTCTGTAGTGATACCATTTAAATTTTACACATGGTCAGCAAACACAGCAGGTAGGTGAGGGGCCATACAAGGGGGGGGGGTTGTGGGCCATATGTGGCCACCGGTTGGACAACCCTGGTTTAGGGTATTTTAACAATTTATTCGGGTTAATTCATTCATAATATAGTACTTTGTATCATGATTTGAATAATGCATTACTTAGGGAATTAGTCTCTTTTATGTATTGAAAAAAAATGTTCAATAAACAATATGAATAAAATTGTTTCTCTAACCACACATTACAGTAATTGGAGCATGATATATAAGTTCATTTCTTAAATCAAGAAACAAACATTAAAGATCAGGCAATGTGACCACATTGTTAATATGTTACTGTATGCTCAGTAGTTAGCATGGTAAGGCATCCCTGTAATTATATCAACAGTAGCACCAAAAATGTTGTATACATTATGCATATATATGCCAGGGATCACTAACTTGTTTCTCTAAATGATTTGCAAGCTTGGGGGCAGGTAAGGGATGGGATGGTTCTTGTCTACCTATCTCCCCCAGCCTGCCCCTCATTTTCACAGTTTTGCCACGTGCAGGTGTTGCTGTATTCATCTGGTAAGCTCAGACCCTTGTGTTTCATTTTGGATGGGATAGAGCGCAAAGTGGAAAATATGATGGTTGACACCATTTTTAATTCAAATGCTATCTCCACTTTTGTGAATTCTCTCCCCCATGATTCAAGAATGAAACATTTTCCACCAAACATTTGTGGTGTTAAGGGACCAACTCATAAGAAAACATGGGATAATAGTGTGTGTGTGGGGGGGGGGACCAGTATTGGTATGAGTGTGTATAGTATTGAAGTCTGGAAAGTCTCAGGCCCACCATTGGCTATATCACTGTAAATAATAACATTTTTGAAGAAATGGACACTTTAGTTAATGACCTAATAATTAACAGTTTACAATTCTACATCGTGAGTGATCAAGGGACTTGGCAATTGAAAAATCAATGCCCACGTATAATTCAGTCATTCTGTGTTACAGTCTGTTGTTAGCTGAAATGGCTGCAACTCCTTACAGGGTATCTGAGCTAATGGTATGGCTGAAACACAGAGTAGGGAGCACAGGCATTCGCCAGGGCACCAGAGTGGTGCAAGAGGGGAAGGGATGAACTTCCTGAGGATTAAAGATGGGCGGCAACCAATGGCGTAACTATAGAGCAAGCAGATGCAGCAACTTTCCCCCAGGGTTAGGCACGCATGCACATGCAGGGAGGTTACAATACACACCAGGTCCCTTCAAAGAATTTATTGCAAGGGGAACCCTGACATATGTCATTACATTCTGGCAGAAACAACTAACAAATATCCAGCTGCATCAGAGGTTGGAGATAGTGGGGGCATCAGCCAAGAAGCATTGTCTCAGAGGCAAATACTATTTGGCACAGCTCTGGTTATAGGCAAGTGCAATATGGTCTTACTACTCACACTGTTTGCTGGGGGACTAATGGTTTTAAATGCAGCACAGAATTAGTATAGTAATAAATAGGCAGTGTAGGACTCACATGCAGTGAGGGGCCTTGACATATTTGGCCAAAGTAAGGTACAAACACATCACTTTTTGTAACAAGTATTTAAAAGGCTGGAACTGTAAACTGGGAATCATTCTCCTTCTCTTTGTGTAAAAAATATACTCACATTCATATCAAATACCCAATCTAATAACTGATATCATGACAGTCATGAAACCTAAGGCCACATACAGTATAATATCTGGATTTTCAGAGATTATGTATAACATGGTTAGTACAGGTAATGGATCTTTTATCTGGAATCTGACCCGGGTTATTCTGAATTGGAAAAGCCAGTTGGGTGACTAGTAAAACGTTTTCAAGAAAAACACAGCAAGAAAAACAAAAGTCCAGTTGATTTGAATTATTTATAAAGATATACCATGACCTGGATGAATGAGAATCTTCACAAACAATCTGACCTGGGGTTTTCAAACAAGGTTTTTTTTTCTTGTATTTTGAATCACCATATCTTAAGTCTACATATAAACATAGAATCTGTTTCATGGATGGATGGATTATTGCAGCTTAGTGACCATTGGTTTTAGTTATTTGTGATTTTTTAGTTATTTACCTTTTTATTCAGCAGCTCTGCACTTTGCAACATCAGCAATCTGGTTGCTACGGTCCAAATTACCCTAGCTACCATGCACTGATTTTAATAAGTGACTGGAACATAAATAGAAGAAGGCTTGAATAAAACGATAGAGTATTTGTTTTAGATGGGGTCAGTGACCCCCATTTGAAGGTTGGAAAGAATCAGAAGAAGAAGGCAATTCATTCAAAAACTATAACAAAAGAAATAATGAAGACCGATTTAAAAGTTGCTTAGAATTGGTTATTCTATAACATTCTAAATGTTAATCTGCTAAACATGCTATAGGAGATGACATTTTACTTTGCAATATCTTGTACAGTATATTACATATGGGATTTAATATTCTTTGGGATATGAAAGCAAGCTGTACTGTATTTGAGCAAACAGCTTGAGTCTGTGATTGCTCATTCTGACTGTTTTATTACACAAGTAGCACATGTTCTAGCTACAGTAATAGACCAGGTGTTTAGAAAAAAAGGGGGGGGCAGCCAGTGAATAATTGAACAGCATTATGTGAGTGATACATGATCTGGAAATGCTTTGGAAAAGCTGCTTGGTCAGCTATTTCTCAGAAGTATATAGTGTATGTTTATCTTTCACTTTAATAAGTGAGACAATTTTTCTCTTGAGTTTCAGGGTCAGGCTACACTGGGCGTTTTGAAAAAACGCCGGCTCTATTCACACACGGCGGTTCGTTTTCCGAAGTCGCCCGAAGTGTTGACTTTGGAAAACGAACCACTGTGTGTGATTAGCGCCGGCGTTTTTTCACTTTAGCCGGCGCAGAGTGAGAGAAGGCGTTTGGGGAGATTAGTTTCCGAAAAAACGAGGCTATTAGTCGCCAGGCGAACAAATCTCCCGAAAACGCCCAGTGTGGCCTGACCCTTAAAATAATTTTAATTTGAACAAAAATAAAACACCAGGCAATTCATCTAGGCCAGGGCTCTCCAAATGTACCCATAGGAGGGACGAGGCCTTCTAGAATATTTCTAGTCAGGTTGCTTCTACTTAAAACAGACTTGACAATGACACATACATTTTTTCATGAGCTGTGGATTCAGTGGGTAGTATATACCCTTAAATGTAATGGAGTGATATGTAGTAAGCCCTGAATATACAAACCATGTGCTGATAATAACATCAGTTCAATATATTCTTTTCTATGTATTTTAAGCTTTTTTTTTGCTACATTTTGACTAAATTCTGGACTTCACAACAAGAACAACTCTTCATAGGTGAAAGTGACAAATCATACATCCAGAACGTTAGGAGTTTTACATATTTCTTAGATATAAGAAGGAACAGCTGTTAAAACCTGCTTTTACAGTAGGAGTATTTGCATACTGAAGTGCAGCAACATTTAACACCAGAAGGCTTTTAAGAATAATGCATGCACTGAATATTTATGCTTTCACAATACTGATTAAGCCCGATTGATTTTTTAAAGGAAACATTTACTGAGTAGTGTTTGAGAAGACATAGCAGTGGCAAAGCCAAAGGGAAATGAAGCTTTTAAACTGTATCTTATGAACTTTTTTTAACTCAAACACAATCGGAGCCTTTTTAAAAATGTTTTAAGCTATAATTATGGAACAGAGAAACCCCCAATGCTTCCTATTGATTGATGGAAACGCCTGTGGTGTGTAGCAGCAGGGAATCAATGATCAGTGAGTAGATAACATCCACTGAGAATAGTTCTAATTAGGGAAACAGCTGATCTTGGGCATATAGGATATAATGTACCCACACTATAAAATATAATTATAAGACACAAAGGTTCCATACAAAGGTTTCCTACAGGTCATGAAATGCTGAATTGACTTATAATATTTTGTAGTTTGGGTTTTTTACATTTAATCTTCCACTTCACACTGTTCTAGTTCCATCTGTTCATCCTTGATGAATTTATATCCATACTTGACTAAAAGGGTACCTGCCACAATCGCACCCCATGCATCAAAGAGAATATAATTTCAGGTGCATATTTTGGTTAATCGGAATCAACTGCGCCCCAAAGTTTGAACTAGTCAGAATTGGGATTGGTGATTTATGGTGGTCAGTATAAATATGACGTTTGCACGTTATTCACTGGGTGTGCATATCTGCAGCCTCCAGAGGGAACCCCAGAATTACCACACACTTGACTGCGGCTGTAGATTCAGGATTCCCGAGTGTCAATTGCAAGCAGTTCATCAGAGGAGGTGGGATGGATGCAGTGGTGGTAAGTGCTTTGGATGCAAGTACCTTTAAAGAATAGCATCAATGCGCAAAATTACTGTGTCCATTTTCATGTGACCGCAATTGTGGGTTCAGTTGTAAATACACCCTAAGGGACATGTTTACTAAAATTGAAGACAGCCTTTGTATGTAGAACAGCATCAGACTGTGAAACTTTAGTGTTTAAAAAGCCTTTATTTCAGCTTTGGGCATCACCACAACGTTTCAGGCCATGCGGCCTTTTGTCAAGCTTACTGACACTCCATTAAACATGCTTTTTATACTCTCCACCACCATCTAGTGGTCATTTACAAAAATAGAACTATAACTCTCATAACAATCAGAGTAGTGTAACAATACCAAATGAACACAGTGTCCATATATATATTATAAATAGGTGCTCAAACCTTAAGGTGAGTATTCGACAGCATGTGTATATAACAAACATTTGTAAAACATAAATGAATAAAAACACATTAAAAAGATTTTTTATGTTAAAATACAGATTATTATCTTTTTGACATAAACAAATAAGGTAAATATATTTATCTAAAAATAGGGCTCAAGTCATATTCTTTATTGAGATGAAACTCCAGCACACGGATGCTTAAGGGTTCATAACCCGTGTTTATTGTCAATGCCAAACAGGAAACAACGTTTCGGGGGCGTACCCCTTCGTCAGGTGAGCTGTGCAGACCCCACCTCCACCTTAAGTAGAGGGCAAACCCGTGCAGGTGTGCCTTTCAATCCCAAATCCAAGGTTAACCCCCAATTAACCACATAGTATCAAAAGATTAACATATCAATGTACAAATGCAATTAGCAGAAATATCAGTCCACATTTTGATCAGAGATAATAATCTACATATTTGGTCAAAAAGATGTCAAAAAAAGTCCATAATAATCATTGGAAAAACGTCCATATCTGAATACATATTGATCCTGAAAAATGAAAAAAGTCCAATGAAAAATATTCAATGTTCAGTGAAGGCAAAATTCATAGCAACATAAAATGTACAAAAAGCTCTATAAATATGGCTATATAAGGAAGGATTAGATATTACCTTTCCTTAGATACTTTGTATCGAAACAATAATCAACTTAGGAGAATCTGTAAGAGAACAGGAAATAAATTAGCAACAAACGTATTTAGCAACTTTGTAAATAGTTATAAGAAGCAAGCCAAACGGGAGGAGGTGGGTAAGATACCACGAGCTAGTTTACTGGTTAAACAGAAAAGAACACAGGATAGGGACAAACGTGTACCATTCATTTCTACCTACGATACTAATTCTAAGTATATAAGAAAAACCATCTTAAAACATTGGAAGTGTCTCAAAAACGATGTTAAATTTGGCAAGTTATTCAGCCTACCCCCAGTTTTTTCCTATAAACGTGGTAGGAATGTGGGTGACATGATTAAGAAGAAAGGTATGCCTACCCCTGTGGAAAATACATCTAAGGTGGGTACCTATCCCTGCCTTAATTGCGGGCATTGTACCGGCATTATTAAGGGCGATTACGTGGTACACCCCTTGAGTGGTACAAAACACAGCATTAAGGGTTTCCACACCTGCAACTCTCAGGGGGTAATATACTGTTTAAAGTGCCCATGCGGCTTGGCATACATTGGCCAAACAAGCAGACAAATTAAAATACGGTTGAATGAACACAAGGCGGCTATCAGGAATTATGAACCACAGAAGGAACCTATCAAAGGGATAGGTGAGAAAAAGAGAAAATTTGAAACATTTCTGTATAAACATTTTTTTGAAAAAGGTCACCGAGTGTCCCAATTAAGGTGGCAGGTCTTAGAAAAGGTTAAGGCACCTGAGCACATTCTAAAACAAAAATTGGCACAACGTGAAGCATTCTGGATCTGGTTATTGCAGACACAGGTTCCTAGAGGGTTAAACGAGGAGTTCAGTTTGGCTTGCTTCTTATAACTATTTACAAAGTTGCTAAATACGTTTGTTGCTAATTTATTTCCTGTTCTCTTACAGATTCTCCTAAGTTGATTATTGTTTCGATACAAAGTATCTAAGGAAAGGTAATATCTAATCCTTCCTTATATAGCCATATTTATAGAGCTTTTTGTACATTTTATGTTGCTATGAATTTTGCCTTCACTGAACATTGAATATTTTTCATTGGACTTTTTTCATTTTTCAGGATCAATATGTATTCAGATATGGACGTTTTTCCAATGATTATTATGGACTTTTTTTGACATCTTTTTGACCAAATATGTAGATTATTATCTCTGATCAAAATGTGGACTGATATTTCTGCTAATTGCATTTGTACATTGATATGTTAATCTTTTGATACTATGTGGTTAATTGGGGGTTAACCTTGGATTTGGGATTGAAAGGCACACCTGCACGGGTTTGCCCTCTACTTAAGGTGGAGGTGGGGTCTGCACAGCTCACCTGACGAAGGGGTACGCCCCCGAAACGTTGTTTCCTGTTTGGCATTGACAATAAACACGGGTTATGAACCCTTAAGCATCCGTGTGCTGGAGTTTCATCTTATTGATCAATTGTTGGAGGTGCCGTCCTCCTTTATCCCCAAGCACCGGTGAGGATACTGAGAGACCAGGTGTGCTACTGCTTCTATTTGTTTGAATTCTTTATTGAGACCCCTTGGCTCCAGGGTCTTGAATTTACGGATCCAGTATGCCTCTCTATACAACAATTCCTTTAATTTATTACCTCCACGTTGTTTAGTTTCAATAGTCTCGATTATCTGAAATTTAAGTTGGTTTACTCTATGTGCACATTCAATAAAATGCCCCGCCACCGCCTGTTCCTTTTTACCTGTATTAATAGCTGATTTATGTTCCCTGATACGCTCACGGACCGTCCGCTTGGTTTGCCCCACATACGCTAATCCACATGGGCATTTAATGATGTAAACTGCGTATGTGGAACAACACGTGTATTGACCTCTAATTTTTATGGGGTAACCCTTCCTAGGGTGAAAAATACAATCCCCTTGTTGCACATTGGAGCAACAATTACAATTGTAACAGGGAAAGGTCCCCATTTTTCCTTTTCTTCCTTTCCTTGGATCTGTATTTTGTCTTATGTCTGAGTGTACCACCATGGATCCCAGTGATTTACCTTTCTTATAAGCTATAACAGGTGGTCTAGCAAATAATGTAATTTGGGGTAGGTTCTCTTTTAATAGGGGCCAATGCCTCCGTAAGATGTTTGCGATTTGTTTACTTAACATATTGTATTGTGTCACAAATGTGACCTTACTTTCTCCCCCTTTCGGTTCCCCCTTTAGCATTTCTGCCCTATCTTGTTTTTGTATTTCCTTCAACTGTGTCTGTAATAGATGATCAGGATATTCCCTCTCACTGAATTTTTCACACATCTCCACCAGTCTCTTGTCTGCTACTTCATTCTACGCCACTATCCGTTTAACCCTACTTAATTGAGATTTGGGTAATGCTTTTTTTAGTTGTGGCGGATGAAAAGATTTAAAATTAAGTAGCAGATTTCAGTCTGTGGGTTTAACATACAGATCTGTTAGAAGACCCTCTGTAGATTTATACACATTTGTGTCCAAAAATGGAATCTCTTCCAAATGTGCATTCAGGGAAAACTTTATAAAGGGTAAAGCATTGTTAATCTCCTGAACAAACAATTCTAGAGTCCAACGAGGCCCCGCCCACAACGCAAACACGTCATCGATGTATCTCATCCATTTCTTACAATGTGTTTTAAATAATTCATTAGCATACACAAATTTAGTTTCGAATTGGTTCATGAAGATGTTTGCGTATGCCGGGGCCACGTTGGACCCCATTGCCGTCCCCCTAATCTGCATATAGAAATCATCCTCAAACTGAAAATAATTATTATTACAAAGGCTGTCGTGATATCAGTGGAAAGTGGCCACTGAGGAACGTGCACCAAGTCTCTACAGGAGAGATAATCGTTGTGCTGACTACTTTTCCAAGATACTAAAATTGAAGATACA
Organism: Xenopus laevis; assembly: GCF_017654675.1. NCBI lineage: Eukaryota > Metazoa > Chordata > Amphibia > Anura > Pipidae > Xenopus > Xenopus laevis. The sequence continues at coordinate 92,445,080 of NC_054381.1, read as the reverse complement.
TATATGGAGAGATTTGTGGAGATGTTGCCCAATCAGATCTTTGCTTTTGTTTTCTAACTTATAGTTGTATAATTGCTGTTTGGTTGCCATGAGCAACATCTCCAGAAATCTCTCGAGATATTTATTTCCAATGTTAGTAAACATGCCCCATGGGCATTTCGCCATGCATTCCCCTGCAGTCAGTTTTTCTGCATCAGGCAGATCTGGTCTTGCCCCCAAACGGCCTTTTCCAGAGGTGGAAAGACGAGGGGCGACGCTCTGGAACTCTTGTTATGTGAGCCCCGAAAACATTTTCCTCTACGAAAGGAAGTCCTTGTTTTAGGTTGTGGAAGTAGTGCTCTTGCCACCTGTGACCTGGCTAAGTTTTATAAAATAGTTTTTTTGTCCAGATCAGGACCGAAAAGTAGTTTACCCTTGAATGGAAGTCAAGGATCTTTTGGAGGACATATCAGCGGACCATAGTTTGAGCCAAAGTGATCGCCGAGCGGCTACCGTTAAGGCAGAGGTCCGGTTGATTACCTGTTTTGTGTCCAGGGAAGCCTCACAAATGTAGTCATTTGCTTCTTTGATTTGTGACGCCAAACTTGTCAGTTCATGGTGTGGTGCTCCCTATTGAATGGCGTCAAGTCTGACCATGACTGGACTGCTCTGCTAACCCATGCCTTGGTGAGAGCCGGGCGAAGGGATGTGCCAGAAGTGGAAAAGGCTGAGCGTAGAAGACCTTCCATCTTCTTGTCCATTGCGTCCTTGAAGGACAAGGCATCAGGGACTGGTAAATCAGTGTTCTTGGAAAGCCTGGACACAGGAGCATCTACTGAAGGAGGTGTGGTCCATTTGTCTGCGGACTCCGTACTAAATGAATAGTTCTTTAGGAACCTCCTGTTAGCTTGAAAGCGTCTTTCGGGCTTGTCCAACTCCTGTTGGATTATTTGATCTAGTTGAGAATGGGAGGGAAATACTGGGGACACTTTACCGTCTCTTGAAAAAGGAGCTAGAAGCGCCTGAGAGCAGTTACTGGCTCCTGAAGATGTAAGGTGTTTAGTACAGAATTGACTAGAGAGTCTATGGCCTCAGAAGAATGAGAATGTGAGCCCTCCTCTTCCTCCTGATCACTCTGAGACAGTTCTCCGTCTGAGAAATTGGAGTCTGGGGGAGGAAGGGACTGGCCGTGGTCTTCTCCCTCGCTCTCATTTTCTGAAGAAGAGATTGGAGTCCTCCTCTTATTAGTCCTAACAGCAGCAGGGCTTTCAAAATGAGACAGGAGCCTATCCAGAGACTGAGCCAACCGTGGCATCCCTGTTGGTAATTGGGATGCCCACTGTAGCATATCCTGAGTGTCTTGGGAAGGAATGTCTGTGAGAGAATTTCCTGACTGCCCCTGGGAAGTTTGAGCCCCCTGGGGATGAGCAGTCTCTGTGGAATCTGACCCAGCGGTTGATGTCCTACTGATGTCCTCACTGAGGCCCCTCCTCTAAGAAAAGGGCCCTCACTAGCCCCCTCAGACATGGTAGTGCAATACCTGGTAAGCCTGAGGGCTTGTAGAGAGAAGCGACCCACTCCTTTGTTAGGAGCTATACGCTGTTCTGGGACCTGCCTGCAGTGGAGGGTGTAGGAAGCAGGTGTGGAGGTAAGGCCCCAACCGGAGTGTTCCTGCTGATCGTATGGCAGCAGCTACCCCACCGTTCACCGCACCGTTCTCCAGACCAGAGTGGGAGATTTGGCGCCAACCTGGTTGCACACGGTAAGGAGGTAGTGCGGAAACCCATGAAGTAAGGGGCCTCATCCTGCATAGAGCACGCTTTTCAGTGTGTGCATGAGGCAAATAACAGAGTCATGGTGCCGGTAATAGATGTATCGCAGTGGCGTGAACACCAAGAGTAGCGCACAGTTCTCGCCCTGCTTCTACCTGAGCATCCCCTTGAGTACCCTTGGTAAGAGTAACGGAGGTAGGGTAAGGCGGAGGGGAGCCTAGACACCAGGAATGTAGTGTCATAACTGGGAGGGAAGCTAGCTGCACATACTTACTGTTGCAGTCTTCTAGCTCCCTCCTGTCATCCAGCCAGTCACATCCTTGCATACATTATAGGACTGGGTGGTTGGTGGCAAACACACACCTACATAACCCCAGAGACAATCTCACGTTGGGAGAATGCCTGCAGAGACCAGCTTCTCAGTGTAGGGGTCCTGGGCCTCTTCAATAAATATATAGAAGTTGAGTATGAATAATCACCTCCTCCTCCTGAGGACACAACAAAAAACTGAACTGCGCTCCGCCTGCTGGGGGTTATAGCTGGCAGGGGAGGAGCTAGTTTTTTTACTTTGTTGTGACCTGCCTCTTAGTGGTACCAGCTATACCCCACTGTTTCCTGTGTCCCCCAAGCCGACAATGGAGAAAATAATACAAGCTTAGTGAGCTTAAGACTCAGGAGGCAATCTTTTAAGTTTTTGTAAATTTTGCTGAGTGGTAACAATAGTTATGCTCAGTTTAACCTTACAAAAGGTTTTGGATTTAATGTAATGTTCTCGTATAATCAATAATATGAGCAAGAATTGTGGTATATGGAGAGGTATTTTCCTAATGAAAGCTGTGGCGCATATAGTATATACTGTATATATATGATCAGTGAGTGTAGAAATATATATATATTTATATATAAATATACACATACATACACACGCACACACACAGGGGCAGATTTATCAAGGGTCAAGGTGAATTTTCAAATTAAAAAAATTCGAATTTCGAGCTAGTTTTGTGTACCCCGACTAGGGATTAGTCAAAATTCCATTTGAAAAAAATTATCATGTACGGTCTCTTTAAAAATTCGACTTTGTCCATTCGCCATCTAAAACATGCCGAATTGCTGTTTTATCCTATGGGGGACCTCCTATCTGGAGTCAATTGGTGGACTTTGAAAAATCGAAGTTTATTTTGGGGAAAACTTTGTTTCGAATTCGACCGAATGCGCTATTACTTTGATTCGTATGATTCGAATTTGGACCTATTCAATCGAAAAATGACCTATTCGGCCAAAAAAAACCCTTTGACACTAGTCCTAATTGGAAACAAACCCAGTCCTTTGGGTTTATTTAATGTTTACATGATTTTGTAGATATATAGATCAATATTACAGAAAGATCCATTATCCAGAATACCCCAGGGCTCGAGCATTCTGGATAAAAGGTCCAATACCTGTATATCTACTGTTGTATCTTAAGGTATAGCCAGTGTCGGACTGGGACACCAGGGGCCCACCCAAAACCCTTAGACTAGGGCTCCACTCTCAGTACTATTATTCTTTCTCTCCTCACTCAACCTTTATTCTCATAGTCTCTTTTCTTTACATAATATAATCTATTATTCTCTATTTAGTCTCTTTGTTCTCATTGAAATAGGGAATGGCCACAAAATAGGCCAAATGTTTAGCAGCACAAGGGCCCACTGACACCTGGGCCCACCATGTAAATGGTTAACTTAATTATTAATATTTTATTTGCAAAAAGTAATCAAGCAATGGTGGGGAACTGAAGTACAATGCTTTTCCAATGAACGGTTTTCTAGTTCCTCTTGAGCTGCCGAATAGAAGTGTAGCAGATGGATGCTGAGGGCTAGAGGCAAAGTAATGAAGACACTGAAAACGTATCCTTGAACAAAGCAGCTGAGGCAAAAGGTTCAGCTATAGAGATTTATATAGTTCAGTATGGAATGGAAGCTTTAGGCAATCAACGGGCTTTTGTAATGCTAGGCTAATGTACAGCAATAGAAAGGGGCAGCTAATGTGTGATTGATATATATGACTAATACATGCATAAATAGATACTTATATCCTTTATTAGTAATAACATGACCCCGGTCAGTTACACCCTTTTTGTAGAAAACATACAGTGCACCCTTTACTGTGTGTGATCAGAAATAGATCTAAATCATTAGAAACATGTTTTAGTACCTGTGTATGGGCTCTGTCCATGTGCAAGTTCTGATCTGTTTTTCTCTGGCTGTCAGACTGTGCTGGAGCCAGGGTCTTTTCTTTAGCAGCACTGCTTAGCCACCTTACCTGTCTTTCCAAGTGACCCCAGGACTAGTGCATGAGCAGTATACAAAAATCATAACTGTTACTATACAAGTCTCAGTGTATGCTAGAGATATGGGCAACGATAAATAGAAGGCCAAGTGGACCTTCTACAGAAAAAGCCTGTGCCTGCCTGGGAAAAACAATATCTACAGCCCCTAGTTATTTAGTATGTCCTTATTCTTTTACATATTATGCAATTACTTAGTATGTTTACTTTACATCAGTTCATGGTTTAGGGGCAATGGCACAATTAGAGAAATCTCAGTGTGTGTTATCGCCCTTAAAGATGATTTATTTATGAAAAAGCAGATGTTAAAACTTTTAGTTGGGTTTATGCAACAAATAACCCAAAAGAAATGTAAATGTATATAGTGAATAAAGTAGCCCCTCTTGTAAAATATAAAGATGTTATAAGTTACAGAGGAGTTCCATGACCATATAAAAACACAAGGTTGAAGGCCGCGAGTTTTTATACAGGTCATGGAAGTCCAAAGTGACTTCTAATATTGCATATTTGCAACATGGGTTCTTTATTTATTTATAATACACAAGTTTCAGTTAGTCATGTGACAGAAATTATATCACTGAGCTCAGATTATAACAGATTGCATAGCTAAATTTATATGGATATAATTTAGAGGATATATATATATCCCAACTGTGTAATCCAAGCCCTCGTGCAACTTTGTTCCATTGTAAAGTGATGGATGTAGTTCCTTTGCTTTCCAAAGAACCTCCCACCCGCTATGGAAAGCTGAGGGGTATTTAGTTCTTCATAATAGAACAAGGTGAGGAAGGGGTAGCATTACATTGTGAGACTAGTATTGTGGTTTCCTCTCAATTGATGGCATTAAAACAAACAAACAAAAAACAAAAACAAAAAACAGGTAGTATATATGCACCTTTGTACATTAGCCCAATTTAAAAAACTTATTTCAAAATGGGGGGTATATCTTCCCTTTAATAATCAATATAACATGATTTATTATCTAACATTACCAAGTCAGTCTATTGTTTAGGCTGCTAATGGTAATGCCTAGCACAATGTCTATGCCTCTGTTTATCAGCCAAGGCATAAAAGTGCTTTAATGAGACAATGACATAATATTTTTACGAAGGGTTGGAAAGTGCAACAATTTAGCCCATTGTTCCATGTTTTGTTCCCCAAATTTTAATGTAATTGCACTTGCTACATTTTCACACATCTTGGCATGCACCACAAAGTGCAAGCTATAATGTAACACAGTAACACAACATGCACCCTTGCTCCCAAGTGCACACACTTTACATAAGGGGGTAAATTTATCAAAGAGTGAAGTTCCGCCACTAGAGTGAAATTCCGCAGCTCTCAATTCATTTCTATGGGATTTTGAAAGGCGTATTTATCAATGGGTGAAGTGAAAGTTCACCCTTTGATAAATACGCCTATAAAAATGCCATAGAAATGAATGGAGAGTGGCGGAATTTCACTCTAGTGGCGGAACTTCACTATTAACTTCAGTCTTTGATAAATATACCCCATGGCGATTTAAAATGAACAGTTTTGAGCCTGCAGTACCATTTACAATGTAAATGTAATCATCAAGGAAAAATGCATTCATACTTGAACCTATGAAATAACTGATACAGATATATATGTAGGATTACCTATCATGTATAGTATCAGCTATGCAACAAATTAGCAGTGAATTTACAGGGAAATATTTGCTTTGTACTTGTTATCCTTGCTATGTATTGTATGTCTGGCTTCAAGCACTCTGCCTGGTTAATGTACAGACACTGACCCCATTTGCTTTTGTGATATTGCTAAGGGCAGAACTGCATACTGAAATGTTACTATAGAGAGAGTTACAGTAGGTGCTGCAGTGCTTTATATTACACACAAAATAGATAACAGCACTCATGGAATCTCAACATCATCTAATCTTATTCATGACAACAGGTACTTTTATTTTAGGCTAAACAATTATTATTTAGTCTAACTATATTTTTAGTTTCGGGTCACATATCACTGAGCAGACTCTACGTTTATAACGGGGGGCCCCATACAGCGGCTAATAAGCTTGGTCTGTTGGCAGCTTTTATCGGCCCATGTATGACCACCTTTAGGATTAGCTTTAGTGTGTGTGATGGTTTGAAAGTATGTAATATAAATATTTCTAGCTTCGTGTAATTGCAGTTGTTTACAGCCTATACAAGAAAAAGACATATTCAAATGAATGCGTTCTATAAGAAAATGTTTCATCTATCTGGATGTGTATGAAAAAACAAAACAACAATAACATTCAACCAGCATTAGAAAAATTTTTTTGCAGTGTTCTGTGGTCTGGCAAGAACATGTTAATAGCATTATACTAGTGCTTCTACATAGTCTAATGAGCAAAGCAAAGATCAATCAGCTTGTCAGATTGCATAGCTAGGAATGGCTTCTCTGAGCATCTGCTCACTGGACTGTTTGTAACACAGTGTAATTAGAACATGAAAATACTGTTTAACTGCAGAAAGAAATCTATTCAAGAGACCAGCTTCTCAGGTTCCAAAAGAATCTTTCTTGCCCATTCACAGAGGTCTGCGGGAAGCCTGAAAGGTAAAATATTCAAAAGACAACTATCAGTATATCACAAACACAATATCTTATTCAAAACTTAGACATTTATCAAGGGTCGAATTTCAAATTCATGTGAGTTTTTTAAAACTACCATGAATTTGAAATTCAAACAATCTAAATGTATTATAAAAATCAAATTTTTTTAAACTCAGGTGAATAGGATTGACCCAAAAACTCAAATCAAATTTGAAACTCGTTTGCAGGAGGGCTGCAAACAACTCCAAATTGATCCCTGGACATCTCCCATTGACTTAAACAGGTTTTAGGTGGCGAATAGTCGAATTCGAGTTCTTAAAGAACCAGAGTATGATAAATTTCAAAAATCAAATATTTTGAAAAACTGGAATCGAATTTGAATAACTCGCTAGTCGAATTTGACAGTTTTGACTATAAAAAAAACTTGAAAATTCGAATTTCAAATTTGAATTTTCATAAAATTGATAAATCTGCCCCTTAAAGGGATCCTGTCATCGGAAACGTACCAGTTAATAGTGCGACTCCAGCGGACTTCTGCACTGAAATCCAATCTTAAGCTCCCCATAGAAGCGACGATTCTTCTTGCCGAACGACCGATTTTAGGGAAGCCCGACCAATTATCGTGTGGTTAGTGGTATTCGAACGATCGTACATCTTACGATTTTTCGGCCGACATCTGTCGGGAAATTGATCGGCCAGGTCAAAAAATCTTTGTCGGTCCCAGTGCAATCTCTCTAGGTTTGCAGGACCAAGCAGGCAGCTCCCCTTTGTTTTCCTGGTAAATTGGTCTTTTTAGTTGATGGTAAATTCGTACGATCGTACGATCGTTCTGAGAAGATCGTGGTCTCACGATCAGGATCTGATCTTTTAAAAATCTCAACATCTATGGCCAGCTTTAGATCTACCAGGCAGCTGTTATCTGGTTACCTTCCCATTGTTCTTTTGTTTGACTGCTGGGGGGGGGGAAGGGAGGGGGTGATATCACTCCATTTTGCAGTACAGCAGTAAAGAGTGATTGAAGTTTATCAGAGCACAAGTCACGTGACTTGGGGCAGCTGGGAAATTGACAATATGTCTAGCCCCATGTCAGATTTCAAGACTGAATATAAAAAAATCTGTTTGCTCTTTTGAGAAATGGATTTCAGTGCAGAAGTCTGCTGGAGTCGCACTATTAACTGATTCATTTTGAAAAAAATTTTTTCCCATGACAGTATCCCTTTAAAAATACATCGGCCACAAAATAAACATTTCAATTAAAAATCAGTTTATAAGGGAACAGAGAGTATAAACTTAAACATAACAATCATGGCATATAGGAGAAGGAAAGTAATTTTATACTTGGGGGTGCCAAACATTAGGCACTCCCAAGTGATTGTATTTACTTAACAGACACTCTGGGCTGGTGTTCAGCAGAAAACTGCACCAACCCAGGGTTCTTCCAGAGAGCACCACAAAGTGATCCTCTTCTTGCTTCTATGCTTTTCAAATTTCCTGGGGCAGACACATGCTGAAAGAAGAAGCAGGACGTCCATCGCTGGGCAGAACCCTGGGTCGGTGCAGTTTTCCTGTTCCTTCACATGGCAGTGGGCATCCAAGCCATGCCCACTGCCATGCTACAGTCCAGGAAAGGAAAATCTCGGTAAGTATGATATGATTTTCACTTTTCTGCTGATAGGAGCACCAGCCTAGAGTGGTGGGCTGGTGTGGTTATATAGTGTATACGATGCAGAACAATTAATTATAGCACCATATCTTCAGCAAATAATGGATAATAACGGATACAAGTTTTGGTTCTATAACATAAACCATAGGAATAAGTGCTAGCCAACCATATCAAGTATCCCCATGCTCTATCTAGATCTGTCTGTCTTATTATATGTATATTATTATATGTATAATAGAGAGGACCCTTCAGTGAATAATTGACAGTATTATATATACACATGTCAGAATAACATGGCACTCTGTACAATTTTTACTAGTACTATATAATAATATGTCCTATCCATCCTCCCTTTTTTAATACTGTATAGCTAGGGTCACATGTAGTAAATCTTGGCCAAATAAGAAACACAAAGTAATTTCCAGTAGTTACGTATAATCTGTGTATGTTAAAGTGGGATTTCTACTGTATTATCATCATTTTTAATAATGGTAAATCTTATGTTTCTTCACAGAATGGAAGCAAGTTGCAGACCATTTAGTTGCTATTCCATCTCCTCCTCATTGTTCAAAGGTCTGGTTCCAACGCATGTTATAAATTATAGAGCAAGTCAGAACAATAGCTGGTACAGTCCAATTTGCAGAACAGAATATATAAAGTACAGAAAAAGCACCGTAGTTCATTTCAAAATGTAACTCTCTCCTTATCAAAAAAAAGTGCACACAACATTTTGCAGTGTAAACTAGGGATTAATGGCCGGTGACATATCTACCCTTTCTACTCTGTTTATTGCTTATTTTGCTTTTTTAAGTGTAAAAATGTAAGTAAAAGATTTAAACTTGACAAGTATTTGGTGTTATATTGTGCAATATTAATTGATAGCACTGTATGCTTTATTCCCTCTATATACACTTCGTTTTGTTGCCTATTGCTACGTAATATGTACCGGGAGACTTGCGCCTGAATATACTCTGATATAAAATGTCACACCGAACATGCATTTCAGCAAAGAAAAATTATGCTTAACACAAACCTTATGGTATCTACACAGGAACAGAGTTCTGCAGAAGGAGTGGTATATGTATATTGGAAAGGGGTGCCATCATAGTGTACCTGGACAAACAGAAAAAAAGTCAGCTTATACATCATTAACACATGGACAATAATTCTAGTACAGCAATAGTGTCACATATTCAGCTATAACCCCTACACGTTTTGGTGTACAATATATTTAATTTACCATAAAGGGGTTGATTTTAACAGTTTGACTCTGTGCATATTGCTAAATAAATACAAAAGGGCTCAATGCATACCCAAGAACAACACACAAGTGGTTACGTCACATGTGTAAAACCCCATTCATTAAAGATATTTGTGCCTATATGTGCTCTTTGCACTTCCATATATTTGTGCTTACAGTCGCTGCCTTCCTCCTGCCTTCTGTTCCAAAATCAAGTACTGCTGCTCCAATTGAGGCAGAGAAACCCTGGAGCTGCTGCCGCCTACAGAAAAGGCAGTAGTAGCGCTATTGTTCTTTTCGCTGCCGGTGTAGTTGCAGCCGATGCATCAAAAATAAAGGTGTCGTTCACCTTTAAGTTAACTTTTAGTATGTTATAGACCGGTCAATGGTTTTCATTATTTATTTTTTGATAGTTTTAAAATGATTTGCCTTTTTCTTCTCACTCCTTCCAGCTTTCAAATAGGGGTCACTGACTCCATCTAAAAACCAGTGCTCTGTAAGGCTACAAATGTATTGTTATTGCTACTTTTTACTACTCATCTTTCTCTTCAGGCCCTCTCCTATTCATATTCGAGAATCTTGTTCAAATCAGTACATGGTTGCTAAAGTAATTTGGACCCTATCAACCAGACTGCTAAAATTGCAAACTGGAGAGCTGATAAATAAAAAGATAAGTAACAAAAACCACAGATAATAAAAAATGAAAAAGTTTTATAAATTATCTCAGAATATCACTCTCTACATCATACTAAAAGTTAATTTAAAGGTGACTAACCCCTTCAACACAGTAACGTTTGCACTCCGACTTAAATTGGACTATATGGTTAGTAATGAATATACATATTACTTGAACAGCAGATAAAAAAAAACTAACTTTACATCTCCCTGTGATATCATAATAATTTGTGTGATCAGGGCATTTTTAATAGAAAAGTGGCACTTGAGCCCTACTGCCCTTAAGGAAGACATAATCTGCACTGAATTTTTTTTTTCCCATGACAGTATCACTTTAATGTATGCAAGATAGTCATAGCACATTGCTATTACTCATAAAAATCTACATTCACAAAAACAAATCATATTAATCCAGTATTTTGAACATGGAGAGTGTAGAGAATTTCTTACCATGTTGGTGTTGCTGAAATCAAGGGTAAGTTGAATGTCTTTACTCCTGGTGTTCCTTGCTTGGTTCTTTGCAGATGCATTTATCTGCTTGGTAGTACTTGCTCTAGCACTTTCTATTTTTGCATTTTCCCCTTTTGATCTGGTGCTCTCTATACTTTGCCAACTGTGTTTCGTTTTATTCGGGCTCTTTTTTGTGCACAATTTAGGATTTAAGACACGTCTGATTGCCCCTTCTTCTTTGCACTGCTTTTTCTCAATAAACAAACAATGATTTCCCCTGTCTTTTCCCCCTAACATATGACTGCTAGCCTTTTCTGCTTCATTATGTGTATCTGGAACATTCAAGTCCTCTCCTACTAACTTTGGGACATTCAAGTCCTGTCCTACTAAAGACACATTGCTCTCAAACTTGTTCTGCTCCATTTTTTGCACAGGCTCATATTCCAAATTGGGAGATTCTGCATCAGAAAGTGATGTGTCAGAATCTGAAAAGAATGTCTTCCTCTTAGCCTTCCTCCCTCTCAGAGGGTAACATTCCCTTTTGTCTTCATGTTTTTTTGCAGTTTCCTCAGGACAGACCAGGGGTTTCATGCTACTGTGACTTGGCTCACTTTCAGAATCAGATAATATAATTGAACATAACCTCTTAGGGGAGCTCTGTCGCTTTATTGGAGCAATACTACTAAGGGAAATTCTGTTAAGAGGTAACAATAGAGGTGGGCTTGTGGTCCTATCTGAATTAACTTTTCTTTGGCCACTGGTCAAGCCAGAGTTGCTACTAACATTCTGCCTTTGAGTTGTGACCGTTTCATGTATATCACTGGATTCTTCAATTGCCTCTCGTCTGCACATTCTGTCTGAAAAAATGAGAGGAGAACTCTCCTGCTGGCTTCCAGATGATCCTCGAACTGAAGGCCCTAGTAAAGTTTGTGCAATTGACTCTCCACTCTCTGAATCTTCAAGTGTATCTTCATCTGTATTTTGCTGGGCTTCAGAGGAAGAGGCTTTTGCCTGGGAAACTAAGGTAGTAAAGAAAGATATGGTCTCAAAGGACAAAATGAATGTTTATGAAATGTAAAATATAAAGATGAATTACCACTGAAAAGTGTCTGTGAAATGTATTTGAGAAACCAAAGTAAGTCACTTTGTAAATGTCTACTCACAGTGCCCATTCCATTAAATTAGTATCATACAGAAGCTGCATTGTCTACCTTCCATATCTACATATCCACACCATGTTTGGGTAAATATCGATATGATACTTCTCCTGTTTCTGAACTACAGCTTACAGCAAATGCTTTATGGCATGATGATAGCAGTTGCAATTCAGCAACAACAAAGGTGGAGATCCCTGTGCTAGCCCAGAGTACTTGTACTTAACTGGTGAGAAACAGGGATCTAATCCAAACAGGGACCTGCACCTCGGGACACAACCCACTGGGCAAAAACTTGGTCATAAATGAACCTTACTATACTATAACTTCAGAATCCTATGTTGGATGCAATGATGTAAAATGCAGGTGCTCACCAGAGCTCAAAGTGAGGCTAAGTGGCTGCAATTTGTTCCAAGGATTCACAGACTGAGTTGCAGGAACATCATCAAAGTAGTCATCACTTTGAGTTGACAATGCAGTGCTATATGAGGGAGCTGAAACAAAAATGCATCATCAGAAAATATGACAGAACACATAAATCCCTACATGCCTTCGGGTGATGATTCTATGCACTGCAATGGAGCAGGCAAGTTAGGTTTCAGTTGCTAATTGCAGACAGCAGGCCATGGATCTGATACTACAAGTGACCGGGTGAGGGAAGGGCCCGATTTCGAGAAGCAGTGCCCCAAGGCCACATGGTCCCAGTGCTGGCAACTTTGAGTATTTAGGGATGTGGCTGGGCGGTGTGCTGCCCCTAAAAGTTTGCGGCCCTAGGCCCGGGCCTTTGTGGCCTGAGTGAGGGGGCTTAATAAGGGCAATTTAAAAATGTTAACATGTCCACAAATCTATATAATAAAAATCATCTAAAAAAAGTAGGCCAGTTAATTGATATACAAAGTCAAAGGCCAAGTCATATTACATTGACCATTTTATTTTTAAAAAAATCTATGGAAAACTTAATCAGTTTGAATACCACAAGCATTAGTTTAAATGCCCTGGTCCTTAATTTGGACAATCCTATTTTAAAGGAAGAAATATGGGTCTAATTTATAAACAATGGGCAGATGTGTACCTGGGCAGTAACCCAGTCAATACCCAAAATCACCCAAAATGTGAACTCTGGAGAAAGGCAAAAGAGCCAGTGTTAACTCCATCTGCCTCTATCAAACAGTTTGTGACTGACTTTGGATCATTTGGATCATTTGGATCATTGTGACCTGTCTGATACTCCAACTCTGACTGAAGTACTGCTTCTCACTAGTTCCTCATAAGAACCAACCATAGGAGCTGTTATCACCTCATGTAACCTACCATCCATTTCTGTCAATAGGAGATAAAAGTTCAGAGTTGAATTAAGCATTCTGTCAGCCAGAATGTATTTGTTAAACTTCATGTAGCTAGGGAACATCTAATAATTACAATACAAATGTACTACCCACAGGGGAAAGTTTTATCCCCTAAGCTGCTGTGTGTTGTTGAGATGTGATGCCAAAACAAATAAAATCAGCAGAGGTCATATGCAATAGAGAAATAAACAAACACTATCTTCTACACACTGATCTTCTCAGTTTTATTTGTATATTTTGTTAGAAATATGTAATATTAGACCAATGCGGTATAGATATTGAGGGAATAGAAAAGTATCCATATCTATCATCTGGATAAGTGACATTTCAGAGAACCATGCCCAAAATCAACACAAACGTGTAAACCCAGTTTAATGGTTGTGCCATCAAAATGGGTTTAGTCAACATTAAGTACAAGGTATCTATGAATAAGAATATGTACCCAAATACTGTACCCATATAATGAACTAGTTGGTTCAAAGGGCTGAGCTCTGTATAAAGGTTAATTTTACCATTACTGCCTAACCCTGTCTAATATACTGTCAAATGAGATGTTCTGTTCTTACAGCACAAATAGCCCAATTTGAAAGCCATCGGCTTACTATATCCTGTTACCAAGACCTTTGATGTGAACTGTAGCCAATTTCATTTAATACAACCAGAAATTGGATACCCCTTACCTTACAGCTTTTATCTTTGAGAATATACTGTATCTTCTGTAAGGCAAAGTACTAGTTTATGGCTATTTGGGACTTATTTATCTATTCGGGCTGTATTATACAAACTAAAATAAAGCATTAAAAAAAATATAGAAAGTCAAAAAATAGTAAAATGAAATGGAAACACAAAAAATAAATGGATCTCGACTATAACAACATTAAAGTCTCTGAAACATCCTACATTTACAGGCACAGATCTATATATTCATTATTATTCTCGAATTATGAGAATTGCTAACAAAAAAATGAGAAGGCTTTATGCCCTTTGTCATAATCCTAGGTCATTACAAAATACTTACAGGAAGGCTCTTTTTCACTATGATGCTCAGCTATGGCATCATCCATTTCACTGGACACATAAGTATCATTACAGGATGCTGAAAATTAAATAGATCACATATTTGCCATCACGCTTGCACAGCATTTAAAACATGTTATATAAATTCAAATAATTCTGCTTAGTACCCTGTGGCTAGCCAGTCTACAATACAAATATTTTTAAAACCATAAGAAATTTCCTAGGCTCCTATCATCTTACTAAGGCATAATGAATTATATGATTATTACCAACAATTCATTCAGCAAAAAACAAATAAACAATAAAAAAAAACAGACACAGGCATGGGACTTGTTATCCAGAATGCTTGGGACCTGGGGTTTTCCGGATAACGGATCTTTCTGTAATTTCAACCTTCATACATTAAGTCTACTAGAAAATTATGTAATCATTAAACAAACCCACAAGGCGGGTTTTTCTTCCAATAAGGATTAATAATATATTAGTTGGAATCAAGTACATGGTACTGTTTTATTATTAGAGGAAATAATTTTTAAAAATGTGGATTATTTGTTTAAAATTGAGTCTATGGGATACTTTCTGTAAGTCGGAGCTTTCTTGATAACAGGTTTCTGGATCCCATACCTGTAATAACCTGTCACATTAAAAAATAAATAATAATTAGTATCCCAATTAATTGATCAAAATAGCAATACTTATCAGACACTAACCCAGTCACAGTGAGTAGCGCAGTGCTGAGCATCATAGACTGTCACTGCTGCCAAAGTACTCAAGCAAAACTGAAACAAACTAGGACAAAGTGTACTCAAAACCCATTTTTGTTGATCTCGACTAATTGCTGCTAATTGGATGCGTTTATTATGCGGTTATTAATTGGGACACTTTTTAATGTCACAGGAATTATTTGTTTTTATTTGTTTTTTACCTTGACTGAATTGTTGGTAATAATCATATGAACTGATTATGCCTTATTAAAAAAAAGTTATATAGTATTAATTTAATTAATACTAATTAAAAGTTTTGGAGGTGTGCCTTAAAGAAGCTGAGGATTCAGTGGGGAGAATCTGTACGTTGTGGTTTACACCCCTTTCCTAGAGAGCCAGGGTAGGCATATATTTGCATCTTAATTGGTATAAGGAATTAAGATGGACATAATGTCAGATCCGCACGGGCCATTAAAATGCTGATTTAAGGTGGCCATACACGGGCAGATTAAATCTGGCGATATTGTCCCTTTAGACCAAATCGGCGTCTTATCTGCCCGTGTACTTGGAGTTCTGACGGGTCTCCCTGATCAATATCAGGCCAAAAATTGGCTTGTTGATGCGGTCCTCCTCCCGTCTGAGCCCTGTTTCTTCGTTGTAATCTGATCGTTTGGTTCTAGGGATTAAACCAATTTCACACTGCCTTTGGTGGGCAAATTGGGTAAAGATCCACTTGTTTGGCGACCTTGTTTATGGCCACCTTTAGACCAGAAGGAAGCATTTATCGGCCTGTGTATGGCGACCTTTAATCAATTTTGTTCTTTAAAAAAAGGTATCGATATGTAGTTTACCAACAAGGTGATCGATCTATTTGTAAACTGAATCTGAAAACACAGAGATTAACGTTAAAGCCATCTAAACATTTTAAATTAAATACATTGTTAGCAAATTTCCGCACTCACAATGTTGCACTGTAGCACCTGTAATCTGTTCCAAAGCAGCTTCCTCATCTGGTGAAATAAGGAGTAAATCCAAAGGGATATTAAACTTATTAGCATCCTGTAAAAAAATGCCATAATCTATAAATACACTGTATGTTTTCTTATAGTTTTTATTATTTAAATAATCAGAAATGCATATTTAGCATGACTATAGATACAAACGCTCCATCTTGAATTTATGCATCAACAGAAATGAAATGAATACCAGATGGTTTCACATGATACATGAAGGAGAGGAAAGCATGAATGAATTAAAACCAGCTCATGTAACACCAGTTCACAATGTGAAAAATACTGCATTTAAAAAATAAGGGGGTTATTTATTAAGGTTCAAGTTGTGTTTTCGGGTAAAAAATTTTTTTTTTTTAATTTTTTGAGATTTATTTTAACCCGACCCTGGAAACAGCACGAATCCAAAAATACCTGTTGAGGTCATGTAGAAGTCAATGGCAGAGGTCCCTTGAACCATCTGAAGATGTTAATAGCCTGATCAATTCAAACGATTAGAGTTTTTTTTGCCAAAAACACGATCTATTTGAGTTTTTGGGTTTCACAACTCAAACTCGCAGAATCAAATTTTTCCATTCAAGAATTTTCTTAAGAAACCATTCAAGTTGTGAGTTCATTCAAGTTATAAAAAACTTTGATAAATAACCCCCTAAATGTTGTGCCTTATTAAGATGGGTTCTTACCGTGTTTTTCCTTATTTCCTCTCCCCACCTAGTCATGGCTTGTGGGGTATCCTGGTTAGAAGGTTGGTCAATATCGAGGCACTGCTCTGCAAGTGACTTTAAAGCACTGAGCCTTTCTTCACATGCAATATTCAGTAGCTGAGTAAGAGATATTTCTGTTGTAAACAGAGAAAATAAGTAGGATAATAATGGTGAAGAATATGCTTGTAGTAAACTACCTATATATAATATTGCAACTACCTAATTCATTATTTTGGTTTCCTCGTCATTTGAACTGGCAGTATTATGGCATATTTATAGTACGCATTACATTCCTTTGCATTATTTGTAATTAGTGGGAGCTTCCTTGTTGCTTTTCCCTTACATGGCAATTTTTAAGGATCTCTACATAAAACATGAAGACTTATTAATGGAATCATGTATGAATATTTATATTAGAGAACATAAAGCGGAGATTTTCTGAAAAGTTTACATTTCTATATGTGAATTAGGACAATTACTGTCTGAAAACAACTGTACCACAGAATTTTGGAACTGAAATGTATGCCAGTGTCTTATGCCTTATTACCCTCTTCAAAAGCATTCCTACCACCAATGTCATACTAACAAACCTATAGTTTAGGCAGTGATCCCCAACCAGTAGCTCGTGAGCAACATGTTGCTCTCCAACCCCTTGGATGTTGCTCCCAGTGGCCTCAAGGCAGGTGCTTATTTTTGAATTCCAGGCATGGAGGCAAGTTTTGGTTGTATAAAAACCAGGTGCACTGCCAAACAGCGTCTCAATGTAGGCTGACAATCCACATAGGGGCTACCAAATGACCAATCACAGCCCTTATTTGGCACCCAAGAACATTCTTCATACTAATGTTGCTCCCCAACTACTTTTATTTCTGAATGTTGCTCACGGGTTCAAAGGGTTGGGGATCCCTGGTTTAGGGAGTAGGGTCCCTTTTTGAATAGTGGCACCACATTAGCAATTTTCCAAACACTCTGTACCAAGTCAGACATCAAAGAATCCTAGAAAATGCAGTAAAGTTGCTGGGCAGTTACAGACCTTAGCCCTTTTAGTACCCTTGAGTGATTATCATATGGTCCTGGACCTTTGTTTACTTTCATACATTCTAGTCTCTTATGAGCTTCCTCCTCACCAGCCATCAATAGTTATATCACCTTCAGATGAACTTTTAGTATGATGTTGAGATTGACATACTGAGAAAATTTGCTATTGGTTTTAATGTTTTAATATTTGTGTTTTTTATTCAGCAGCTTTTCAGTTTGCAATTCTATCAATCTGGTTGCTAGTGTCCAAATTACCCTGGATTATGAATAGGAAAGAGTCTGAACAGAAATATGACTAATACAAAAATAACAATAACAATACATTTGTATACATTTGTTTTTTAGATGGGGTCAGTGACCCTCATTTGAAAGCTGAAAAGAGTCAGAAGAAGGCAAATAATTCAAAAACTATATAAAATAAATAATGAAGACCAATTGAAACGTTGCTTATATACTAAAAGTAAACTTAAACGTGAATTACCTCTTTAAAATAGGGTCTATTTGAAATGAAAACTGGTTCCTGAGAATAACCGATTCCTCGGTTTTGTAAACAGACAAAAAATAACAGTTCAAAATGTTAATCAGAAAAATGAGAATTCAAGGAGATTCAAGGAGATTTTCAGCAGTATGCTTTGTAAAAGATTTGTCCAATCCTCAGATTTAGGTGTTTTCTTGGAGAATGTGCAGATGTAAAAACACAGCTAATAGTGTGAGAAAGAATTAAAGCCCGTGAGCAGGCACCATACCTGATAAACTCATATCAGCTGATGATGCATTCATAGCCTGTTCTGCCGTGTAATTTCTGAAATGAAAATTTAATTTAAAGGGGAAGAATAGCTAAAATACAAAATGAAAGAATTTATCAAATAATTATTTTTTTTTATTTATCAAATTGTGCGCACAAAGAATTTTGTGTGAAAGTACAAAATTTTGTGTTTTCACACAAAATTCTTTGTGCGCACAATTTGTTGTGTGCCCTGGCCTCAAAATGTGTATGTTTGTTAGAAGTATCTGTGACTAATACATGCATGGTGGGCTCTGAGCAGCTGTTGAGAAGCTAAGCTTGGGGGTTGTCACAGATCATGTGCTGGTTTCAGAGCTGCCATGTACCAATAATTATTTACTAATAAGCCTTATATTGTGACATTATTGAGTATATTGGGAGTTGGTTCCTAAGCTCAGTAGCAATGTGTAGTGCAGACACAATGCTCCTTGCATGGTCCCTTAATGATCTAGATAAAGGTTTTAGCCTGAATGTCATTGGCAGCTTATGCAAGACTAAGGGACAGATTTAGTTCAGCCCTAAATTTTAGGGGTAGATATATCAAAATGTGAGATTAGAGCTCACCACAGAAAAACAGACACACTATGCTATTGATGCTATTCATTCCTATGGGATTTTTAGAATTGCATTTATCAAATGGTGAACTCTAACTTTCACTCATTGATAAATATGACATAGCTCCCAACATTTTGGAAGTAAAAAGAGGGACAAAAATTTTTTTCCGCATGTAGCGCGGAGGGACTTTCCAGTACAAATGAGGGACTGCGGGTTGAGCTGTCAAAAGAGGGACTGTCCCTCCGAAAAAGGGACAGTTGGGAGGTATGATATGATTCTAAAAACCCCATAGGATTGAATAGAAAGTAGGTGAGTTTTTCTAATCTCACTTCTTGATAAATCGGCCCCTAAAACTGAAAGCTGAACTAATGCCAATCTTGTAGCAAAAATACTGAATCAGACATATTTATAATGGACAGACAAGTCTCTTCTATACAACACTCTATATAGAAACAAAGTTTCAACTCACTGCCATAGTTCTTTGATCTTCCTTCTCACTGCAGGGTTCATGTTGCTGAAATGGTACAACGTGCTACCTTATTTATGTGCAATTTTTTTGAAATGGAGATTATAAACGTGTATTTCCTCATCAAACCAATATTAATGCTTTAACTATTTTGTCACTGACCATCAATCAATGCCCACAAAGAACAAATAAGGGTTAATAATACAGGTAATTTTGTAACCATAACTACTGACATTTTAATGCTTCCATTTAAATTAATTAATGTGTTTACCAGGTTAAAACCTTGTCTACATGTTTTTATGTATATTGAAATTGGAATGTATATTGAAATAGGAATGTCAGTTTATAGTATTAACTAAATATGATATCATTTAAGAAAAAAAGCAAACAGTCATAGTCAAGAAACGCAATGTATCCTGTCTCAAGTAATCATTAAGCCCTTCTGGATATTTACAGTACCTCCCACCATCTAGCCCTGAGACAAATGGGAAGCAATGCAAGTTAATAAGCAAAGATGCAGGATTTAACGTCTATCCCTGAGTATCTTATTAAAATACAAAAACACATGTGGGGGCACATTTACTAAGGGTCGAATATCGAGGGCTAATAAACCCTCGAATTCGACCCTCGAAGTAAAATCCTTCAACTTCGAATATCGAAGTTGAAGGATTTTGGGCAAATCCTACTAAACTTCGACTACATACTTCGGTAGTTTAAACCTACCGAGGTACTACCGAAGTATGTAGTCAAAGTTTTTTTTAAAGAGACAGTACTTCGACTATCGAATGGTCGAATAGTCGAACGATTTTTAGTTCAAATCGTTCGAAACGATGTCGTAGTCGAAGGTCGTAGTAGCCTATTCGATGGTTGAAGTTTTAAAAAAAGTTTTTTTACTTTGAATCCTTCACTCAAGCTTAGTAAATGTGCCCCGTGGTGTATGAGAATATATAAAAAGTTTAATATGAATTATCTACTAATATAATATTTTTACTGGATGTCTGCACCATAACAATAATAATTAAAAGGTCTACTACTACTACTACCACAGTCAGTTCAGTTCCCAATTCTTAGGTATAGCTAACATTCCTGCTCTGTGCATAGTAGTCTGTGGCGATGCTAGCTGAAGAACAAGGGAGGAAATCCATTTGAAAATGCCCTACAAAATGCATTAAATCACAAATGGCCAACAATTTTACAAGCACAATAAATCCCCTCACAATACCGTTTACAATAGGGATGCACCGAATCCAGGATTCGGTTCGGGATTCAGCCTTTTTCAGCAGGATTCGACCGAATCCTTGTGCCCAGCCGAACCGAATCCAATTTGGATATGTAAATTAGGGACGGGGAGGGAATTCACGTGACTTTTTCTCAGAAAACAAGAGAGTAAAAATGTTTTCCCCTTCCCATCCCTAATTTGCATATGCAAATTAGAGTTTGGATTCGTTCGGTATTCAGCTGAATCTTTCGTAAAGGATTCGGGGGTTGGGCCGAATCGAAAATAGGGGATTCGGTGCATCCCTAGTTTACAATCATATTGCTTATGTTTGTTGTCTAAGAAACAATAAAAACTTTTAACAAAAAAATATAAAGTTTTCAAAAATGAATAAAGAATTGCACACTGATGAAGACTGCCATGCCTTTTGCCTCCAATGTAGCCAGTGTTCTCCCCAGGCTGGTTTTCCCTGCTGCCCAGCTCTTCTTCACCATCACAAGCTTGTTGAGTTAAACACTTTTCTGCTGAAGTCGAGAGGACTTTGTGATGTGTGGGTGAAGTACACAGTCCTAGTCTTAGGGTAGAACTACACGGACAACTGGCGCCAAAACGCAGGCGTCAAGTCGGATGCGACGGAAAGTAAGGTAAGCACTACAAATGTTGGATGGTGACGCGGGTTCATCTGACGCGACACAACTGTTGGATGCAGACGCAGCGTCAGTCGTGTTGCATCGGATGAACGCTGCAACACCATCCAACATTTGTAGTGCTTACCTTACTTTCCGTCGCATCCAACTTGACGCCTGCATTTTGGCGCCAGTTGTCCGTGTAGTTCTACCGTCGGATCCGCTGAAATCACTTGAAAGTCGTCCGTGTAGTTCTACCCTAAGACTTGTACTTTGCATGCAATTCATCTAAACCCTGCATGCAATTCATCTAAACACTCCAAACCAGCAAGTTGGTAGTAGGTACAAGGAACATGTACCTTTATGAACAATGCTTAAATGTGAAGAAAATTTAAAGCAATTCTGTGATGTTTACTTGCACTTATAAATAAACAAATTATGTTGTTATAGAATTCAAAGCCATGTTTGGGGTTTTTTAAAATATTCATGCGGCTTCATGCGTTCCATGGCAAATACAGAGCAAATGCACAGCCGACCCGACAACAATTGGTCATAGAATCTTTACCTCTATTTGTTATCGCAACTCTTTTTAAAGACACTTCTTAGACAGGATAATGTAAATAAGAAAAATTACAATAAATTACCAAAACACTTACCAGTTCAACAGATCTACACTATTTGTTTCCATCGGCAATATACTGAAATGGTGAACAGTTATGGAGAATTCACAACTGTTCTGAAACAAAAGATGTAAATTATATTCGTGGATACATTGGGAATTTTAACAAATAAAAATCACCAGTTAATATCATAGAAACAAGAAAATAAAAAAAACTTCTGTAGAAGTAAAAAAGAAGTGTATACGAGAATCAGTGTCAAATAATTATGTTAACAATTATATTAAATACAGTCCTACAAATAAAAGCACTTACTAGGTCTTCCACTGCAGTAAAAACAACATTATAATTCTTCAGGATGATAATTTTGTTCTTGATGTCACCCAATGTGAAGTGCTCATCCTCTCTAAAGATAGAAGAAACAATTTTGTTCTTAGCTAAAAGGGGTGGTTCACCTTTAAGTTAACTTATAGGGGCAGATTTATCAAGGGTCGAATTTCGAATTTGAAAAACATCGAAATTTGAATTCAAAAAGACCAACCGAAATTAAATCAAAGTTTTTTTGGCCAAATAGGTCAGTTTTCGATCCAATAGGTCTGTTTTCGATTGAATTCGAATTGTTTTTCCCCCCAAATAATTTGATTTTTCAAAGTCCACCAATTGACTCAAATGGGTTCTAGGAGGTCCCCCATAGGCTAAAACGGCAATTTGGCAGGTTTTAGATGGTGAATGGTCGAAGTTGAATTTTTAAAGAGACAGTAAATGAGAAATTTCAAAATTAAAATTTTTGATTTTTTCCAAATTTGAATCGAATTTGGACTATTCCCTAGTCGAAGTACACAAAAATTAGCTTGAAATTCGAATGTTCACTTCGACCTTTGATAAATCTGCCCCTTAGTATGTTATAGAATTCTAAGCAGCTTTTCAATTGGTCTTCATATTTATTTTTTAATTGTTTGCATTTTTCTTCTGGCTCTTTCCAGCTTTAAAACAAGGGTCACTGATCCCATCTAAAAACATATTCTCTATAAAGCTACACATTTATTGTTATTGATACTCATCTTTCTATTCAGTCCCTCGCCTATTCATATCGCAGTCTCTTATTCAAATCATTGCATGGTTGCTAGGATAATTCGGACCCTAGCAACCAGATTGCTTAAACTGCAAACTGGAGAGCTGCTGAAAAAAACCCCAAAATAACTCAAAAACCACAAATAATAAAAAATTAAATCTAATTGCAAATTGTCTCATAATATCGTGATCAAAAATAACTCAAGCACACGTAACTTGCTCAAGGGATTCCTCCCGTGTTTAATGTCAATCCAACAATAACAACGTTTCGGGGATTGACATTAAACACAGAAGGAATCCCTTGAGCAAGCTACGTGTGCTGGAGTTACCTTTGCTCATTGAATTGTGGAGGGGCCATCCTCCTATACCCCAGGCACCGTACGTAATTAATGGAGGGGCCAGGTGTGTGTGTGCGCAACTCCTTGCCTAACTCATAATATTACAATCTGCATCATACTAAAAGTTAACTCAAAGGTGAACAACTAGGGATGGGCGAATTTTTTCGCCTTGTTTTGACGCGGAAATGACACCCATAGACTTATATGGTGTCGTGCGACAAAAACAATTGAAAAAAAAAAAATGTTATTTACAAATTTTATAACAACCATAGGCTTTAATGGGAGTCGGCAACATTTCGCCGTCTGCAAATTTTTGGCGAAATGAAACGGGTCAAATTCGCCCCTTCCCTATGAACAACCCCTATAAAACACTATAAAGAGGAAAGATGGCCCAGGGACTCCACCTGATGTTATCCTGCACCACTAATAGCACAAAGATTAACAGAATATTGCTCATTTAAAGGGGTTGTCTGAATTAACAAGTTTCAAATTAACAAGGAGTAGGGTGGACAGAGGGATAGGGATGTCAACAAAAAAAATGAACTGGCTTGGTGAGAAGGACAGAGTATGTTACATCATAGAAGTGGGATGTGGGAGCAGAAGAAGGTTTAGTATTAAGAAAATAAAGAATTATGTAGATAGAATAAGGGGGAAATAAAGCAGAGAAAGTATATTGCTCTATTTTATTCAGCTCGTGGTCCAGCATTTTTATCCTGCTTCTCATGGAAGGCAGAAGTTTGCTGTTAGAAAGTGCAGTGTACTACACAGTTAGGTGGCACTGTGAACATGCAGAATACCAGAGACAAGTGAAGAGAGGCTCCACATGTGGTACAGGTAAGGGTAGTTTTAAAAGGAAGCTGTAAAGTTCATAGGGGTATCTATGTGAAGCAACATAAAAGCAGCTCTATGCCACACTACAAAAATAATACACTTTTTAGAATATACATTTTAAAAGAAGGGGAGTAGAAAGAACGAGAAAGGGTGACACAGAAAGTGATATCAGTGAGCTAAAGAGAGGAAATTGGAATACAAAATGTCATTTTTACGTGAACTGCAACACTGCTAACGTTACAATTAGACTTCTTCATGCACCCAGCATATTTTAGCAAATCCCCCTGGTGTTACACAGAACTGATGGGTTATAGTTTTGGGATGTAAGTGCACATACCTTTCCAGTATTACTTGTGCTTCCTTTGTGATGATGCCTCGGATGTAGTACTTTCTATCAGAAATATGTACAACTGCTGCTACACCTTGGGAGTCATCTGAGGACATAGCCGACATCTTTACAAACTGAGAACAGTTCAAACAATGGTGTAAGTAAATGTAAGTAAATGTGATGTGCAAAATGACAGACAGTGTAGAAAAGAACTAGTAAATTATTCTGTTGATTATTCATCCCAACAAATTTCAAGTGCTTAATGTATATGAAGACAATCATTTATGTGTATATACAAAGATTTGTAGCATTTTATTTCAACCATCCGTGATTGGGCAACCAATTGTGATCTCACTTGATTTTGATCTGTCCCCAAGTATCAGTGATCACCTTTAGTTTTTGCCCCAATTTGCCTGTGATATGGATATTCAATTAAAGTAATTATCAATAGAACTACTTGTTGTGAATGCATTATTGTAATGCATTTGTAGGCTCTAAGGACACAACAAATATACTGCTCTAGGGGCCAAAGAATGATATATCCAAAAGAAAAGATGAACCATGGTGATGATTTCCAATACAGTTTCATAATGTGCACAAATGAATAAATAAAGGCAAAGACAATACTAGCATATTTTTCTTTCCTTACTACGCTAAAATTGTGATAAGTACCTCAACCACCTGGGCAGTAACAGGCTTGTATTTTACATTTTTCTTATATTTGGCAAGAATATCCATTATCCAAGGGTGACCAATGGAACATTGATAGGCAGTCATATCTGTTCTTAAGTATCCTAGAAACACAAAAAAGAAATATATTGTAGAAGACTGAACGTAACAAAAAATATACACATACAAAACCGTGGCACACTTTAGTATTTTACAGTAAACACTTCAATATGGTTTTAAAAAAAAATCAATGCATTTATTCCTTAATTCCTTTTAAGACGTCTGGCTTCTTTTCTTTGCCCCTGCCTAGGTATAGCAAGTATTAGGAGTTTTCTGTACTATAGATCGCCATACCTTAGCCCTATTAAAAAAACATTTTTAATAAATTCAATAGGCTTTTTTGTGCCAATATGGATGTATGCAGCTTAGTTACCATCAAGTACAAGGCACTGTTTTATTATAAATTGACTGTACTTCATTACAATTGTGCATTATAATTTTTAGTGCGTTGCTTCTACTATAGCTTCATTAAAAACATTATTTTGTGAGCTCTCAAACAGGTGTCTTCACTGAACACCTGACTCAGACATATAATTTTTTAAAAAAGTCTTTTACCATGAAATTATATTTATATTAAGACAGGTGTAGCGATGCACTCCGTTTACCTGAGAAATGCCGGGGTGCCAGCAATAATAGAATTGATAACTTGTTTAGAGAGTAGCGACACTCAAAGGACTTGTTTGATGCAAATCAAAATGAATGGTTTATTTGAACGTTTTGATCCCTTTATATATATATATATATATTTATTATTTGAACTTCTTTGGCACCCAGGCACTTTTTTACCTATACATTTATATATATATATATATTCGCACAGTGCCCGCACTCACCCTTTGGCAAAGCCAGAGGTGCACGATCAATTGTAGATTATGTATGTAAAAGCAGGATCAGCACTCTCTGTAGTTGGTGATAGGAGGTGAAACAAGACTGAAGATCCAAATTACGGAAAGATCTGTTATCCTGAAAACCCCAGGTCCTGAGCTTTGTGGTTAACAGGTCTCATACACTCACACATTTTATAAATAATAAGACAGACAAGTTCTAATACAGACAAAACTATTCAATAACATGTTCAACAATTTGAATAATGTCCCCACCTCAATCATCGTATGTTAAAATGACAGTCTGACATAGGTATAGTGTGACCTCTAGGCAGTTTTATAGCAAAGGTTCATGCATACTGGCAAAAGCTGGATAAACAAGCTTACAACGGATGTTTCTGCTTCTGATTTAGACTCAGTTTTCAAAAAAACTTCATATGACAGATGGCAGTGCCTGTGCAGGTAAAACAAAAACATACCCCCTATACTTACAAGCATATTCACAACAAATAAATATATAGCAGAGCCATCATGAAATATATGTTTCCTGAACTCACCATTCCTATACCCATACCTCGTTAATTTTCTAGTTCTCTACCTTCACCAAGACCTGCCCCCCAGAATCTTTAATGCTACAACTTGGACCTCAAGCACAATGAGCAGCTACTCACTCGGGCTGCCTGTAAATCACCCTATTTAGATATCATTTCATACCTCCCAACATTTTGTAAAGAAAAGGAGGGGCAAAAAAAGTTGCTGCACTGAATTTTTTGACCACGCCCATTTTGTGGTCACACCCCCTAATTACCATGTTCATTTTACAAAATTTAGCAAGTTAGGAAAGTTTGAACATATTTCTGTGTTTTTTTTCCAGTTATTACAGTTTTGCTAATGAAGGTGAATTGCCCTTTAAGCTGTGACCTCCTTATATAAATTGTTACAATTACTTATTTGCTTATCTCAAAATTGTTACAAAAGTATCTTATCCGGAGCTGTGGCTGTTCTGTGCTGTGCCAATTAAGTTAGAAACGTTGTTTCTTTTTCTGGCTGTTCAGTGCAGATAAAAACAGGACTTTCCACGAGGGACTGCGGGTTGAGCTTTCAAAAGAGGGACTGTGCCTCTGAAAACGGGACAGTTGGGAGGTATTTTTTATTCACTGGTGAGTGAGATGTTTACTTGGCAATTGACAGAGATGGACCGTAACCACTTGGTGTAAATAAGTTATGTGACACACAGCCACTATAGCTGCCTTCACTGTGTTATTGTCACAATCCCGCTCACAAAGTAGAGCAAGGCAGCTCTAGGTTCTCAGAAAATATTGCCACTAAGGAATTCATGTTCTATGAGCCATTACATAAAAAAGACAATAAGCTGCCACAGCTCCAATAACCAAGCAACGTCAGCTTCTTTCCAATATCGCTATAAAACTGCTGCTCACCCGATGATCAGAATCCTAGACGCAAACAGAAGGCAGACATCTTTGATTTGGGTAAATACTGTATCGTCAAAACCTTGCCTATAAACTGGGGGAATAACCCACACTAACAATGGCCCCGTAGCGAGCCTGACGTATATGCTCTGTGACGTTCTCTGAGCGCGCCGTTACAGTTGTATAGCGCTACAACAGTGCTCGGATTTTCACTGTATATGATGGAGCCGCTGTCCAGTTCCATTACTTATCGGAGAAGATTTGCGAACAGCTCGTGCATTTCCATGTAATGGCCATGGAGGACTGCTTCTTCCTGTGGGTCGGGCTCTCGCCTCTTTTAGCCAATTTGTCCGTGGCTATGTGCAGGAGATTTGTGAGTTAAATGATTTATCCTTTATATAGTGAATAAAGTTCCTCCTCTTGTAAAATATAAGGATATAATACACAAAAGCCATGAATATCCTGTAAATTATATCCTTATAAACGGTGAGTAGTGATGTCATCAGTTATAAACGGTGAGTAGTGATGTAATTTCTGTCACATGACTCACTAAAATTTGTGTATTATAATTAATAAAGTACCCCCAGTTGTAAAATATGAGGATATTATAAGTTACCTCGGAGTTCCATGACCTGTATAAAAACTCTCAGCCTTCGGCCTCGTGTTTTTATATGGTCATGAAACTCCTCGGTAACTTATAATATCCTTATATTTTACAAGAGGGGGTACTTTATTCACTATATTATAAGTTACCGAAGAGTTTCATGTGTTTATACAGGTTATGGAACGCCGAGGTAACTTCTAATATCCTCATATTTTGCAACTGGGGGTACTTTATTTATTATAATACACAAGTTTCAGTGAGCCATGTGACAGAAATGACATCAGAACTCACCATTTATAACCGATGACATCAGAACTCACTGTTTATAAGGATATCATTTATAAGATATTCATGGCTTTTGTGTATTATATGCATATTCATTCTACTATGCTTTCATTTGCTTGATCTGTTATTATAGCGTTCTCAGCTTTACCCTCGTAGCAACAGCCATAGAATGAACATGCCACTGCCACATCATTAACACTTTATATGCAGTCAGTCTTGTCATTCCTCCCAATGATGAGGCTTTCGTTCAGTTTAGATTAATGTTGAACTGCTGATCATCTGTATGCCTTCCCAATTTTACCATTAATTTATATCATGTATTTCTTATTTAAAGTATACACTTTTATATAAGGTATATATAAAAGCATTGTGCATCTTTGTTGCTATGTTGTTGTTTATTATGTCCAAATAAACAAGACACTTGCCATCATTCATTCCAAATTTCTGACCTATTTCACCGCTTTCTGCTTCTGTCACATAACATATACTTCACAGTTAGCAGGCTGGCCATTCATTACCAAGGTGGTGCAGTTCAAAGTTGTTTGTCTATCTAATATGAGCAACACCTATATGCTACTTGATCTAATATTAACAAATTCATATTGGTAAGTTAAAGAACCCTACAGCTGGGAAATATGGAAATTAGTATTGCGGTTCATTCATTCCTTGATAAGTCATGAAATGTGGCTTTAGTTGGGTTGTTTTAAAACAGAGACCAATTTTGCCTAGGTTTTGGCATTATTATTTGTTGTGCTCAAGAGTGCTAAGTGTGTGTGTGCAGAGCCATAAACAGTTTCTTATGTGATACCCCCTTGCAACCTAGAAAGCAGTTAGTCTATGATATTATTTTAATTGCCGATGTAAATATGTCTGAACTACCTAATTTGTAGTTTATTGTATGACTATATTATCCAGATTAGATGCAGGACAGAAATGCGCAGAAGCACTATTTTTTTCAGAATGGTTTAAAACCCAGGGAAATATAAATTTAGGAAAATGTGTTAGAGTCACAGAGACAGAGTCACAGAGACAGAGTCACAGAGACAGAGTCACAGAGACAGAGTCACAGAGACAGAGTCACAGAGACAGAGTCACAGAGACAGAGTCACAGAGACAGAGTCACAGAGACAGAGTCACAGAGACAGAGTCACAGAATGTGTTAGAGTGTGAATTAGAGTCCTGTAGTTGGTTGAGTGCACAGAACATTCAGGTAATGGACAGGTAGCTAAATGTAGTTGCAGTTCTGTTCCAGTAAAGTGTTTGTCTCTTTCTCTCACAACAGGCCTCCCCTCAGACAGTTGCATGTTGGGTCAGGTAGAGCAGGTCTGAGCTGGCAAAATTCCAGATCCATCTTCATGATTAGAAGTCTTAATCAAGTGTTAATCCATTTATTGTAATGTTTTTTTTTTATTGTATTACTAATGTCACTTACTACAATAGCTTTTCCAGAGAGGAAGGCCATAACAGCAGAAACATTTAGTCTTTGTTGTATAGCCAAAGTAGGGATGCACTGGTCCCTTATTCGGTTCTTGATTCAGCCAAGATTCTGCCTTTTTCAGCCAAATCCAAGTGCCTGGCTGAACAGAATCTGAATCCAACAAATCACATTGCTTTTCATCATCCTGTGTTAGAAAAATAACAATATGTCTACATTGGTTCTTGGGGATACCTCTGATATCATGTCAACTTCTTTTGCACAAAGATTAGGTATGTATTAACTGTACTGTACATAGTGTATGTATGTGTGTGTGTGTATATATATATATATATATATAATCTACAGTCTGGTCATTTCCCTATGGGACCAGACTGTAAATTATATCCTTATAAACAGCGCGTTCTGGCGTCAGAACGCGCCGTTTATAAACTTAAAGAGACAGCACTTGTAGCTGCTGCTCTATCCTGTACCCTTGTTTCCAGCCAGCTTGGCTTTCAAGCGCCAGACTTCCTTGTTCCGCCCACTCGTAACACGCTCCACCTGTTTCACTGCCTCCCATCTATCGGCTGCACTTTCCTTCCTCTCACGTCTCCTGCAGCTGCCTCCCTGATGTCGCTTCCTTCCTCACACGATTCCGCTCCACTCTCGCTCCCCCTCCCGTCCACTATGGCAAGTCTCGCTCCACCCTCCCATCAATCATCTCAAATCACGCTCCCCTCCCATCCACAATCACAAGTCTCACTCGCCCCTCCCATCACTATATCAAGTCTCACTCCCTCTTCTTCCCTTGCCCCCACCCCCATCTCTGATGCAGCAGAATGTCATCACACAGAGCAGGCACCTGCAAAATAATCTACAGAAAGCAAAAGAAATACAGGTACTTAAATCAACAAGGAGGGACTACAGCAAAAAAAAAGTAATGCATTTTGTAAAAAGCAAAGACAGGATATAAAAATTGAACTTTGAAACTGTAGATTATAATAAATAATGTACCCCCTACTTAAAATTTATAAATATATTATAAGCACCTCGGAGTTATGTGACCTGTATAAAAGCACTCGGCCTGCGGCCTCGTGCTTTTATATGGTCACATAACTCCTCGGTGACTAATAATATCTTTATAAATTACAGTAGGGGGTACATTATTCACTATATATCTATATATATCTATATATATCTATATATATCTATATATATCTATATATATCTATATATATCTCTATATATCTCTATATATCTCTATATATCTCTATATCTATCTCTATATCTATCTCTATATCTCTATATATATCTCTATATCTCTATATATATCTCTATATCTCTATATATATCTCTATATCTCTATATATATCTCTATATCTCTATCTCTATATCTATATATCTATCTATATATCTATATATCTATCTATATATATATATAAATATATATATATATCTA
Organism: Xenopus laevis; assembly: GCF_017654675.1. Taxonomy (NCBI): domain Eukaryota; kingdom Metazoa; phylum Chordata; class Amphibia; order Anura; family Pipidae; genus Xenopus; species Xenopus laevis. The sequence continues at coordinate 92,413,842 of NC_054381.1, read as the reverse complement.
TATATATATATATCAAGGATAAAGGCCCCACTGTGGGCCGAAAATTTGGACACAACAAGTGATGTTTCAATAAAACTTCTTGATTGAAAAATTTCTAGAGTGCTGGTCCATTCTGAAGGTTATACACTACATCTGACCAGAGCAGGTACTTTCGGAACAAATATATATATATATAATCATAATAACCCCATCACTCTACACTGCAATGGATTAATTTGTCCAGCCAATAGGGATTTAAAGAAGTGAGGTTGGTGTCATTCTCAGTAATATGAGCTCCTAGGTCTAGGTCTGGGTCCTAGCAGGATTTCCCTTAGTGTCATTGTTCTTGGCTTTCTCCTGGTTGCTAATGCTATGAGAGGTCTCTTGTACATTACTAGGTTCTGCACCTGGAGATGTTAGTGTGACAAATAAAATAGTTTAAGATAAGGAAGTAGAGCTGACCGGCACTCGAACGGATCCACAAGACCAGAGATATTCAGTTAAAAAATAAATTTATTGGTAATTTTTAACTGAATATCTCTGGTCTTGTGGATCCGTTTGAGTGCCAGTCAGCTCTGCTTCCTTATCTTCTGCTGTACCGCTCCCTAAAGCTGGGGGTCTGGGGCTGGTGCACCCGGACCACTTTCACTGTTTGGTGAGTTACTTTACAATTAATTCTGGAGCACCTTGTCCTCCCCTTACCAAATAAAATAGTTTACCAGTGTGTAGTTCCAGCGAGGTCATTGCAATATTATCCAGGAGTCTGTTAAAACTTATTTTCTCTCCCAGTTGAGAAATGAGCTTGCTATTGCCCGTTGAGTGATTTTATTATTTTGCCTTTACATCCCCTTTAAGGGGTTGTAGCAGTGATTGCAGTAGCAGGGATTGCAGTAGCAGGTGCAATTATGTGTTTTGTGGGCCCCTTGGGGTTCTATGTGATAGATAAGAATATGTCTTTATCGGAGTGGGGGGGATCGGCAAAATCTGCTTGTGTATGTGAGAGAGACTTAGTATGAGTTGGCTTGAGTGTGTGTGAGGGGGCATTATTGTGCAGTAAGTGGGGAGGGAGCATGGTTATTTGTGGCTACTGCACCAAGGGAATCCACAGAATCCCAGGCTGAACCCTCGACTTTATTCTGTGTGTATATGCCCTCCCCCTGGAACATTCTTTGCAGATGTCCATGGTCCCAGCATCACCATGATAGTATAGGCCAGTTATATTTATTTAAATATTGCCAGGTACATAGCAAAACCTTCTAAGGAAAAACTAAACAATTTTCTATTACCTGAATTGTAGCCCAAATAGTACCACTCTCCCTTATTTGTAAGCGAATGGTTCATCTAAATGGTTTCACTGTCAGGGATATGGCTTAAGATTTCACATGCTGTGTTTGCTTACCACTAATGGGGTACCACTGTATGTAGTACATATTAGAATGATAGGTTTCCCTGTCTCCTGCTCTCTTCTGCCTTCCCTCCCTGTGTTTGCCATTTTCTGATTGCCCAGTGCTGCTTGTGTGTGCCATTCTCTGCTTGCCCAGTGCTGCTTGTGTGTGCCATTCTATGCTTGCCCAGTGCTGCTTGTGTGTGCCATTCTCTGCTTGCCCAGTGCTGCTTGTGCGTGCCATTCTCTGCTTGCCCAGTGCTGCGTGTGTGTGCCATTCTCTGCTTGCCCAGTGCTGCTTGTGTGTGCCATTCTCTGCTTGCCCAGTGCTGCTTGTGTGTGCCATTCTCTGCTTGCCCAGTGCTGCTTGTGTGTGCCATTCTCTGCTTGCCCAGTGCTGCTTGTGTGTGCCATTCTCTGCTTGCCCAGTGCTGCTTGTGTGTGCCATTCTCTGCTTGCACAGTGCTGCTTGTGTGTGCCATTCTCTGCTTGCACAGTGCTGCTTGTGTGTGCCATTCTCTGCTTGCACAGTGCTGCTTGTGTGTGCCATTCTCTGCTTGCCCAGTGCTGCTTGTGTGTGCCATTCTCTGCTTGCCCAGTGCTGCTTGTGTGTGCCATTCTCTGCTTGCCCAGTGCTGCTTGTGTGTGCCATTCTCTGCTTGCCCAGTGCTGCTTTTGTGTTCCATTCTCTGCTTGCCCAGTGCTGCTTGTGTGTGCCATTCTCTGCTTGCCCAGTGCTGCTTGGGTGTGTCATTCTCCGCTTGCCCAGTGCTGCTTGGGTGTGCCATTCTATGCTTGCCCAGTGCTCCGTCTGTGTGCTATTCTCTGCTTGCCCAGTGCTGCTTGTGTGTGCCATTCTCTGCTTGCCCTATGCTACCTGTAGGATGTAAGCCTGTTAGGGGTTTGTTCTTGGGGTTTGTTAGCATTTGGAAATTGTTGTTAAGGGCCCCCAAGTTGTTTAATCATGTGTTAGGGGGTTGTTGTATTATCCACAGGGGTGGATGAGGCATATGGATTTAAGGTTATGTTTTAACATGACTTCAATTTTTCACATATGAGTGATGAGGGATTTCCCTGCAGTGAGCACCAACCATTTGGTTTTTTGGTGTGCTGCCACCGTTATGTGGACATGATCTTAAAAGTTCTTGTGGTAACATGGGTGTGGTTTACAGTGGGTGTGGTTTAAAATGGGGAGTGGCCAACACTGACTTCCATTATCGTCCCTACACCACATAGGCCAGTAATATTTTGGCCCTCGGTACCACAGAAGTTGGACAGCACTGTTACAAGGCATGAGCAAGATACATATCTGTGGACTTGTGTCAAGAATAAGTCTGTGCCATTGTATTATTCACCTCTATACTTTACAGTAAATGTCCCCAAAGCTCCTCAAATACTGCCCAGCTGTTCCACTTCCTGCTTCTTCAGCTGGAAGCTCTTAGCACTTTACACTGCAGTAAAATAGTCAAACAGCAGCTGGATGAACATGTCTGCCCTCTCCTGTGTGAAAGCTGAGCTGTGATTGGCTGCTCACAAACTATTGTCCGTGGACAGGTACATATGATGTAAGAGATAAGACAACATAGAACCTTCAAAGAAGTGGGAGGAGGGGTTGGCCTAACTGATGTGTGATCAGACTCTGGAGCCCTGGTTCAATTCCCAGCAGCAGCTCCTTGTAACTTGGACAAGTCACTTAAACGCTTATGTCCCATCATATCAAGTGGGCTTATATACAGGCAATTGTGTCTATGTATAGTGACTAGCGTGGTTGCTGTTTTAACTTTTTCATTGACTCCATGTACTTTTCCCCATCACAGTTAGTGGAATTGTGATGTCTATGGCAGCTGAAATGAACTGTCACCAGAAATATGAGTCTTTTATCACTAACCTAATAAGAAGTTTATTGATACACATTTCTGATCAATGTGATATTACTTGGGGAAATAATTTAGTACAAAAGTTTGTTGTTCTTCAGTATTCTGGAACTGAATCTTAAAGGACGTCAGCACTTGCTCAGATTTTGCCCCTTTTCAACACATCAAGTCCTGAAATCTATATAGGAGCATGATTCTCACACGAGTCTGAATTCCTTAAGATAAAGTTACCCCATAATTTCTGCCTGGTTATTATGGGAGTATTATCATTGGATCCCCTGTATCGGTCATCCCAGATTATGTTAGTGAAACATAATCCAATATTACATTTATATCTGTTCATAGTAACCCCTCCCCTGCTGAAGTGATAGTGGCATGCTCCAGTAACACACCACTATCAATTTTAAATCCAACCTCACGACCCAAGTATATTTGGGCATCTTTTCAGACTTTGCTGCTTGAGCAGACATATGGGATTTGTGTATCTCACTCACATGCAATGTTCCCTTTTGTTTCTAATAACATGCTTAACATACAAATATTTTTATTTATGCACAAAAACATATATGCAGAGCAAGTGCTGCATTATGGGTTTCAATACAATATTTTCTGTGTATACTGGTGTCATAAAGTGTGTGAAAGCACCAGGTAGAGAGGTAACATTACCTGGATTATGTGATGGTGCAGATAAATTTACCACTATTGTACTATTGCCAGAAAGTGAAAACACTTTATACATTTATAGAGTACTTAGGATTGGAATGGTCTGGAGCAGGAGGGCCCATTGACACGGGAGTTTTCTTGGTGGGCTAGTCTGACGATGATTTGGAGCACTTCAAGGAATTACAATCTCCATTTTGCGATGCTCTTTTAAAATTCACAACCATCTTAATAATCACTACCAAGCACTTTTGACCCAGGGATTAATAGCTGGCCTGTACATATGTTCATATCTGGAGACATTGTACAGGATTTGTTGCTGGGCTGAAAGAAGTTGGGTTTAGCAGCAGCCAGGAGGGAGAAGCAGAGATCAACATGTACTGTAGCAGCAGGGATTTATCAATTATTGGCCTGGAGCAACACAGTAGCCCAGGGTGTTAGTTACAATTGCCCTGAAGGGTGTGAATTTAAACAACAGTAACACCAACAAAAAAGGTTTTATATGCATTTAAATATAATGTACTATTAACCTGCACTGGTAAAAAAAAACCCAGTGTATTTGCTTTAGAAACACTAGTACCGTTTATATAAATAAGCTGCTGTGTAACCATGGGGGCAGCTAATCTACCCGGGGGAAAAGGCTCATGTTAACACATCAGATAATAGATATGGTCTGGAGAATACAATGGTTTTAGTTCTTAAAGGAAAACAATGTAGGTCTCTATAAAAAGATATTGCATAAAACAGCTCATATGTAAAATCCTGCTTCATGTAAATAAACCATTTTCATAATAATATACTTTTCTAGTAGTATGTGCCATTGGGTAATCATAAATAGAAAATTTTAAAAAATAAGGGCCGCCCCCTGGGATCCTAGGATTCACTGTGCTCACAAACATACCAACAAACCATACATGTTAGGTCACATGAGCCAATTAACAGACAGAGTTGTGTCTTTTGCTTCCACACTTCTTTTTTGCTTCAGTTGAAGTATTTCTGGTCAGGTGATCTCTGAGGCAGCACACAGACCATCACGAAATGGTGGCTCAAGGCAAGAGATGTAAAAGGGCAATATTTACTTAAATATATATTCCAGTTTGGTGAGATTCTTTAATATGCCACTTAATATGATATGAACTATCTGTTGCTTAAGTGTTCATTTTGGGGGTATAGTTTTCCTTTAAACAGGAACCTAAAGAGGGGTTATTTGTAACTAAAAAATGAACACCTTTCTCATATAAAATAAGAGACTTGTAGCCAAGAGATAGATTTGAAAGTGCTGAATTTAAGGAGTGGTTCGCCTAAGTTAACTTTTAGTATGTTATAAAATGGCTAATTCTAAGCAACTTTATTATTGATCTTTCTTTTCAGGCCTCTCCTATCCATTTACCAGTGGTTGCTGGGGTAATTTGGACCCTAGCAACCAGATTGCTGAATTTGCAAACTTGAGAGCTGCTGAATAAAAATCTAAATAACTTGAAAACCACAAATAATATAAAATGTAAATGTTTGTTTTTAACTTGCAGCAAAGAAGACAAAAAAACAAGTGTTTTCCAGCATGAACATCCCAAATAAGGAAAGCCAGCTAATGATACTGGTTGAGAAACGCATCCGGCAGGAGATGGACGCCTTTCCTGAAAAGTTCTGATGATGTGAATTGGAAGGCACCTAAGTGTATTCCTTTTCTTTATGAAGAACCTAATACACAGAAATATGTGGACTGTTCCAAGTGAACTCCATTATGGGAGTCCTATGTATAGCTAAGAAGCCGTGCAGGGGAAGGTGCTCCCTCCAAAGGTGTATGCACCAAAAGTGGCTCATTGATTGTTGAGTTGAGAAGATCCATTTATTTTACAAAAAGTTAAACAGAAAAATAACTACCTTTTCAATATTGTTTATAGAGAAAATTATTTTATTAAAAATATTAAACGTGTTATTGATGAGTATTTATTTCTATATTGAAAGGGGAGCAATTGCAAAAATACATTTCATGTGAGCATAATCTCATGGAAAAAAGGAAACTTGTAAAAATCTATTAAAAATGATGTACCCTTTCTTAGAATAGTTACTCTTCAGTAGCTCCCTCTCACCAGTCTGTCTCTCTTTGTGCAAGGGTTGGAGTAAGATTTTGATTGAAATTTGGGTCAAATACCTTGGCATGTTCTCCCTTTGCCTAGACAATGTATTACAGCCATCTTATTAAATAACCAACTGACACAAAGCCATGTAGAGAGACAAATTGCTGACACAGGGATAATGACCATAAACTTGATTATTCCAGAAACGGTAGAGAATTTTTAATTGGTTATTTTTAGAAAATGTCTTATTTCCATTAGATAAATACTACATTAAAGGGTTTATTTAAATCCGAATATTTTTTATTTTTTTACTATAAAATCTAAATTTTTAGTGGGGAAAATTGTTTTTTTTCAAGATTTACTATATACCGAGGATGGAAAAAGTCAGAATCAGAAAATCAGGCATTTGATACCTACCGTGGTTGTATATAAGTCAATGGGAGAGGTCCCTATCCTGTTTCGGAAGTTTCTGTGGTCTGTGCTGGAAGTAGCCCGAAAATCCGACTATTTCAAACTTTCGTGCAAAAAAAACAAAAAATTCAGGGATTTCGGGAGAAATTCGAAAAATTCGGGTCTTTTCGTAAAAAAACCCAAAAGAAATCAAGCGATTTGAGTGGGGGAGGGGAAATCCATCCAATGAAATTGTGGGTTTTTTTTTTATAATAAATAAACTCCAATAATGAATTTAAGTTTGGAGTTTTTTTTATCAAAATCCGAAAAATTCGGATTTTGATAAATAAGGCCCTTAATGTTCATGTTTGCTCCCCTTTAATATTTGGTGCTGTGTTTACTGTTGCATGCAACAGACAGTCACAGTTGGATCACATGCTTATGACATGTCAAAGATATACACATACTTGTGATGTACCATGTGCTGCTAGTTTGCTCTGCCCTGTCCCAAAAAAAGCACCTGCTCAGTGTGGTGGCCCCTAGGTGCAGATACTGGATGCTCACTGATTTGGTAAATATTTCTCACATCACCAGGGAATGTCAGGCTAGATGGTACCTGCATGGTAAGTGCAGTGGTAGATTGGATGTTGTCTGAATGGCTAGCATGCTCAGTTTTATATGAACTAGACTACAGTATTCGAAGATAATCTGCAATGTCTCTTTTGTTAATGTGGCTTTTGAAAAATTTACATTTTCTGCAATGCTAAGGCAACATTTAAAGGGATACTTAACCTTTAAATAAACCCACAAATAAAAAATCAACTTTAATTGTTGTCTAGTTGCTAGTGCTTTGACCCTAGACATTTGGATGTCAGAAAGAAAGATCAATAGGAGAGGGCTAGTATAAAAAGATAAGCAACTATTATGCTATTAAACAATAGTGGTCTAATGTAATTCAAGTGTAGGAAGCTTAGTAAAACACTGGTGTTGAATACAGAATTTACACAGCCTATTTTCCAGTTTTTACAGAAAGCTTTGCTTTTGCCCAGAATTAAAGGGGAACTATCGCGAAAATTAACATTTAATTTAAGCTTCAGCATAATGAAATAAGAAACTTTGTGAATACAACCAACTAAATATTCTGCATCGTTTCTGAAATAATCAAGTGCATCTTCACTATTCCTCTCTCAGCATCTGATTCTCTCTATGCAGCAGTTGGGTGTCAGATAGTCAGTGACAGTTAGATCCAATATATTTTATAGGGTGGGCTCCTATACTTTCCTAACAAGTATTAGAGCAATGAATATCTGACACCCAACTGCTGCATAAAGAGAGAATGAAGAGAAACAGATGCTGAGAGAGGAATAGTGAAGATAAACTTGATTATTTCAGAAACAATACAGAATTTAATTGTATTTTGAAAAATTCTTATTTCTGTATGCTGAAGTAGAGTCCTGCGCGGGTCCATTTTTTTGGAACTTGTACCCACAACCTGCAATCCGCAACCCGGATCTGCAACCGGCATGCTTACCCGCTTGAACCCACTACCCGACCCGCAAGTACCTTATCTGCAACCCAGACCTGCGACCCACCGACAATCAAGAATCAGGAAGTGCTGTCATTGTAAACCGGAAGTGACATCAACGGAAGTAGGCGTGATTAGTATAAAGGAGTAAAAATCATCACTGAGAAGACCGGGGCCCGACCAGCGTCTATGCCTGCACCTGGAACTTCTACCTGCAACCCGCAGGTTTTAGCGGGTAGTCCGCAGGTACCCGACCCGCTGCAGGACTCTATACTGAAGCTTATTCAATTTTCATTTTTGAGATAGTTCCTCTTTAATATGCAGCTAGATGAATATACTGGATTTTACATGGTGATCCATAACATTCAGTGTTCTGTGCTTCAGCTTTTTTTGCAGGTTTCAGTAGATAGTATTTGCCCTCTATTTACCAGGTGCATTTATTGTGAGACTCAAGCTTGACATTAACTTACAAGTACCACAAGTGCCAGTTTCTATGTTTTTATTTCTGTACATTTACAGTACAAAGTATTTTGCTCAGATACAACCAGATGACATGCACACATTTAGCTTCTAAGACATTTGCAGTACTTGATTTGAAGCTTGTGCTATGGATGAGCACCACCAGACTACTTCTTATGAATAATAATAAAATAAAAAACAGTAAAAACAATTTCCTACTTAAAATTTTGGCAGATAAAGCCATCAATTGTTGAAAAAAGAAAAAAAAACTTAAAAATATTACCACTTTCCTTCCTTTGTTGATGTACAGGTAACATAAAAAAAGACAGACACAAAATCCCTAGGGCAGTTAAGAGACCGCCGAGCCCATTGAAACACAAGACCAAGTAAGTACACCAAAGATCATTACCTTCTAGTTTATAGTGCAATGTATAGGAGTTTCTATCATGTGCTCTTTGTCCTTGAAAGCACAGGTTAGAGTACAGGCTTCCAGAAACACTGCCATTGTTGCAGTAGCATCTTTCTTTCCCAGTGTACTATACAATGTCGGAGATGGCCAATCTGTTAAATTATGGAAATTAGCTGATGGATAATGATACAAGCAGTAGTAGTGGTTTGGTAAAAATACAGTACAATGCCTACAAATCCATTGGTGATTGCTTGTAAATTACGGCACAGAGGATATTTACGGTTATTCGTTTGATACACAGAAATCGATGTGAATTTTTTTTTTAGTTTCGTTTACATAAACTAGCATTTCCCCAAAAGCACACACTACAATTCTGAACACACAATTCTTAAGGTGCTTTATAACCTCATCTATTTCAAAAGAGATACCGTGTACTGTAGCCCCTCCTATAGTGATGTGGTTAACACTCAGATCAAATAATGGCACTTCTTCCAGTTTGGTGGCCCTATTACTTTGCTCTACAACATTAAGCAACATTCAATAAAATACAAACACTTATTTTTCATCTGTACAATCCCAACGATATCTCTCATCAAATCACAAAAATCACATTGATTTGATTACTTTGTTTCTGCGCTAAGCAAATCTTGTTCATTCTTACGATATTCTTAAAAACTAACCGTGGATTTGTTTTTTCATAAAGCATCAAATCATTTGACCTCCCACTTTAATTTCTTATGTAGGAGATTTCAAGTAGATGACCCACATTGTTTTTCCAAGAGTAGACAACCTGTTCCCTTTCCTGCTGTTGCTCAGCTGTCGTTAGTAAATTAAGATACAATTGCCCAACAGCTGGAAAGCTACAGGTTTTGTACCAATGAAGTAGACCGTTTCGCAGCAGCTCCATTCACATTGTGATAAATGGCTGCTGAACAAGTAAAGCTCTATTCTAACAGTTCATCAAGATTATGATTTCAGTTCCATGCTGGGTAGGTAATTGGGTGTTGTCAAGGCGAGGCGTAGGAACCATTTACTTAGGCCATAATTGTCATAAATTGTTGTTTTATTCCTGGTTTCTGAACAACCTTTCTTTGGTACTGAGAGCTGAGTCAGTACAATGGGTTTCGACCAGCATGTGTATTTTGTCCTTCCAAATCAGTAGTGTCCATTTGCTATCAATTTGACACTTATTTAAGACATAACCCATTCTTAATTGTATTCAAAATTCATCCATTAATTTGTATTTATTCCTGGATAAGTAACAGGGAAAAAAATCCATAGCCAAGAACACTTCTCGGCAGCCAAAAAGTTCATTTTAAAGCAAGCAAGATGATCCCTTTTATAAGAAAGAGGGCCATACTTGCCTGTTCCAGACGCACTGTTTCACATTAAGTATACTACAAGATAGTAAATGTCCCACAGAAATGCTAAATATCCTAAGGCTTCTGCTCACTCACCATTATGCTTAAAGGCTGTAGCCTGTACACAAGGGTTGTCTTAGTTTTTGGGCTGCAGTAGGTGCAAGATCCATTCAGACACCCAGCACTAAAAGGAAAGGGGGTACATTATTGACTATGGAGGCATATAAATACAGAAGCATGTAATTGAAAGCAGAAAAATGTTACTTCTTTTCTGCTTTCATGGGCATCGGTATTTGCATTGCTTTATTTGTAATGTCTTCTGTTTTCCTCACTTTGCCACAAGGCTGGGAACGCAGCAAGGCTGAGCCACACAGCAGAGGTGCCTACATACAGGCTGTACGAGTTGTAGCTGTAGGAGTTGTAGCTGATGTCTTACTTTTGTCCTACACGGACAACTAAATAGTCCAAGTACTCTCTCTCATATCAGTCTGCAGCAGCATTAAATAGGATCCCAATGACTTAGCTCATATTTCCACTGTTTCCATAAATAACAAAAGGTAACTGACTTGTAGAAGCAGGATCTGTTTTGTTTATACAGGAGGATAATAGCGAGCAATATTTGGCACATTCCTACCAAACATTTTTATAAACCTTTTTCCTAAAAGTTGTCAATATAAGATGTGAAACCTGAGGGTTAAATGGTAGATAAGCCTCGTCTTACAGGAATGGAGCAGCAGCAGCTCATAGGCTTCTCCCATTAAGTCTGTATTGCTCACAAATTCTAGAAAACAACAATGTGAATTCTAACCTAGAATTCATTAGCGCATGGTTAGGTAATCTGTTAGTCTTTCCACTTTAGGTCATCTTTTATGTACGTTAATAAGCGTCACTCGTTGTACAGTAATAGTGTTGCAACTACAGACAGTAGCTGTTCAATGGAGCTTAGATAACTCAAGTGTTGTAGACATTTTTCTCCTTGTCCACCATTTACATATTTAGGCTACTCACTGACCTGAAAGAAATTTGGGCATCTGAACCTACACCTAATAAAGAGAAAAGTAGGGCGTACATTGACTTTGAAACGCTCTTAAAAACAGTTCTTTATATCATCGTCCCCCACTGCAGACTAATTAGTAATCTACACCTTTAGGAACAATTAGAGACAAAATAAAAATACCCTCAGCACTTTTTGTTTGGTGGGGCTTGTTGATTATTAAACACAAAAGTGCTTATACAGTGGTATAAAAATCAAATTAAGAAAATAAGCCATACTTTTTCTTTAATAATGGCAGGATTTCAGAAATCATGAAAAAAAATCCACATAAGTCTTCATATTCTGGAGTGTTAATAGACGTTTCCTAAGGCTTAGCAGCTTTATGGAGGCTCTACCCACGTCAGACAATCTGACTGTACGTTTGGTCTGTAAGACCTGTGCAAAGGGGGAAACAAATAAATATAGGTATGCTCCTCCATGAGCGTCTCTTGGTTATGATGATTTAATACCATTTACGGTTGTGTTTTCAGATATTCCATCCGACATGGCTGCAGAATCGTGGAGGCCGGAGTAATCCTTAAGTTCAGAGTTTGTTAGCAAGAGTGGTTGCTCCCCTTTCCTGTGTGATAGAAGAGGCTGGCGGGTATAGTGTTCTCCTTCAGGGATGTTCTCGGGAAGATTTTGGTTCTTGCTTTCTGGCAATAGCAAAATGCAGATAATGCAGATGAGGGTACAGCAGGCAAAGATGATATGGTGAAGGAAGTATCCCTTCTGATTGTGGAGCTCCATTATGGGGGCTGTAAGACTTCCAAATCCAGCACTGGCCAGAACTAGCCCCAGACCACTACCCCTGAAATACACAAAATCCAGATTTTCAAAGTGATACAAACTCTAGCATTAGCAACAAACAATACTTGTAGCCAAATTCAATCTAGTTTCATTCAGATTAAGGTGTTGAACTTTGCAAGTGCCAGACGGGGGACCACAATCACTCCTGCCACTGTTTAAATCATATTAGATTGCAGTTCATCTTGAAACAGTATAATAGAATAAGTAGTCTTGGCTATTGTATTACACAGTCAGCTGTGCTCTTTTCTAAAAAGGGTCAAGGCTATCTTCATTATAACGGCAACTGTCTATTTCTCTAACGAGAATAACAGTAGCATAACAACACCTGCTCGCTCAATTGATCGTGTTCCCGCTCCCCTGGTTACTCTAGTCGGTAAAACAGTGGGAAGGGGGAATTTTCTTAACTATAGAGCAGGGGTGTTCAAAAGGTAGATCGGGATCTACCAGTAGACCTTTAGCTGGTAGATCTCAAGACACTGTCAACAAACAGTTTGTCTCAATCACCCTCCTGTTTCATGTTTTTCATCCAAATATTTATGATGTTAAAGATACATAATTAATAGATGTTTAAATATAACAATGTACATTTTCTCATAAATCAATATTTAAGTAATATTTTTCACTGAGTGCTAGATCATAATGGGACAATATCACTAAAAGACCTCTCAATAATAAAGTATGGGCACTCCTGCTATAGAGGAAGCAGACCCAGGGCCGGATTTCTATTTCTGGCACCCCTAGGCTGGCCTGGGTCTTTCTGCTCCCGCCCCCCTCTCAAGTGCACATGCACATCTTATCTGCCTGCACTGGGACTTCATGCAGGAGATTTAATATACTGTCAAAAATGAATATGTTGGTGTTTTATAAATACATTTTAATAATAATAATAGCAGCTGGTAGCTATTAGGCAGAGCATACTTTAGGTGGTTGTAACATAAAATGAGTGATCTTTAATTGTAATGACGTAGACTTGGTTAAATGCAAGGGAATTCATTAAAACGGTTAATGAAAAATGTTGGGATAAAATACTGTAACGGCATCAATATATTCCGTTGCTTTCATTATCATAGAAATATGTGAGCTATCAAAGAATCAAACGATGAGAGCACATATATAGGAAGAAACAAATAATCTTGTAATGTCTCATAATTCACAAGTTTTCCACAAGAGGGCAACCCACACATGCATATATGATCTCATAGTTATAACACAGTGTATACATTAAGGTTGTACCAGCATTTTTTATACATGGAGAAAATGCTAATGTCAACTTTTAAAGAGGATCTAAACCCAAAAAGTGAATTGACTAAAACTTACTCAAGAATACTTCTCTGAGCAATTTTGCAGTTTACATTTAGTTTTTGAAACATTAGCTGTTTTAGACTAGGCTTTTGAATCAATAGAGTCAGGGTTAAATTAATACAGGATCCAGCGAAGAGAGAGAACCATAGCAACTAGCCGATACGCTCCTTCATTCGATGGGAAAATCAAACCTGCCCGATCAGGTAGGCCCATGGAAGAGGCCAATACACGGACAGATCAGTATCTTAAATCTTCCTATGTATGGCCACCTTTAGGGTCACACTGTGCCTGTAGCAGTGCATAGACAGTCAGAATAGCTGAAAGCCATTAAAAGTCTAAAATTTATAAAACATATATTATCAAAGCACTAAAAAACTAAGAAATTTTATCTAAATTGAAGAAGTGCTCAGAGGACCACTGAGTAAGTTTACATCAAAAAATTTTTGGGGGCTTTAGAGCCCCTTTAATATATAATAAGCCACAATTACTGCTCAAAGTAGTACAGTGTACTAAACGTTTCATATCAGAATGTGTTGCTCTATCCTAGGTTAGTTGTCCTTTTTGCAACACTTTCTTATATGACATTTATTGATGAAGGGACTCACAACAACACGTTAGATGTTGTCAGTATTCTGACAAAGTAATTTTTGTTGCTAGGGGTAACTGAACAATGGCAAAACCTTGCCGTGTATTTGTTAGTATTTGTATATTTTTGTCGTTTGACTGGTTAAATAAAGCCTACAAAACTACCCTGTGCCCTGGTTGCTATTTAAAAGATTTGTCATGATGAGATTACCGTATATACTCGAGTATAAGCAGACCCGAGTATAAGCCGAGGTACCTAATTTTACCTACGAAAACTGGGAAAACTTATTGACTCGAGTATAAGCCTAGACACAACTACAGCCCTGTCTCCCAGCAGCGCACATTCCGCCAAAGCGACCCCCCCAACGATCAACTGGGCTTCTTTGCAAAGTTGATGGTGACAGAGAATTGCCAAACGGATTACTGTGCGCATTGTCCCACTGTCCCATACCATGTGCAGAGGGTGCTGTGTGATATTGCCATCACTGTTAATCTTTCGTATAACCAACAGAGGGCGCTGTGTGATATTGCAGTCACTGTTAATCTTTCATATAACCAACAGATGGCGCTGTGTGATATTGCAGCCACTGTTATTCTTTCATATAACCAACAGAGGGCGCACTGTTATTCTTTCATATAACCAACAGAGGGCGCTGTGTGATATTGCAGTCTCTCCCCAAGCGAACTGTTGGTATAGGAATGATTAAAAGTGACTGCAATCTCAGCTACTGCCCACTGACTCGAGTATAAGCCGAGGTAGACTTTTTCAGCACATTTTGGATGCTGAAAAACTCGGCTTATACTTCGGTATATACGGTAAGCATTTTAGTCCTATGGACTGTTTGATTTAAAGAAATAGAGCCCGGCTGATACTATAAACGATAGGGATGCACTGAATCCAGGATGCGGTTCGGGATTCGGCCAGGATTCTGCGTTTTTCAGCAGGATTCGGTCTAATCAAATCCGAATCCTAATTTGCATATGCAAATTAGGGGAGGGAAATACCTTGACTTTTTGTAACAAAACAAGGAAGTAAAAAAAGTTTTCCCCTTCCCACCCCTAATTTGCATATGGATTCGGGGGTTCGGCCGAATCCAAAATAGTGGATTTGGTGCATCCCTAATAAACTATAGCAAAAATCAGTTTCTATGTAATCAATTATGTATGTATGTATGTATGTATGTATATTTTTATTTGTAAAGCGCTCCTTGAGGGCAAAGCACTGTACAACAAAACAATAAATTAGTAGTAACAAACAAGGGGTCATTGGAATAAAAAGTAACAATAAGTGCATTATTAGAATACAATTCACAAAAATATAAAATATAATTACAATGCAGATTAAGTGCTCAGTGTCAAGGAAACAAAAGGCTAGAGGACCCTACCCCGTAGGGCTTACAGTCTAAATGGGAGGGGTAACATACAGACACAATTCAGAGGGGTATTAAGGTGCTGTGGGTTACAGTTTGTTACACTGTTATATAGGTGCCAGTTCAGGTGTTATACAGGTGCTCCCAGAGGTAGTCTTTGAGTTTTGTTTTAAAAACATTGTAGGAAG
Source organism: Xenopus laevis (assembly GCF_017654675.1). Classification (NCBI taxonomy): domain Eukaryota; kingdom Metazoa; phylum Chordata; class Amphibia; order Anura; family Pipidae; genus Xenopus; species Xenopus laevis. The sequence goes on along the minus strand of NC_054381.1, from coordinate 92,398,435 downwards.
ATTCTCTCCTGAGAGATTCAGGAATGGCATTCCAAATATAAGGAGTCGCAAGGTAAAAGGGTTTGATACGAGAAACAGCAGTAGTAGTGGGGGGTACAACCAAGTGGTTGCTCTGAGAGGAGCGGAGGTTTTGGGCAGGAACATATAGAGAGACAAGAGATGAGATGTAGTTAGGTGCAGAGGAATGAAGGGCTTTGAAGGTTATGAGGAGGAGTTTATAAGTTATTCTTTGTTTTATAGGAAGCCATGATAAGGACTTCAGTAGCGGAGGGGCCTGTACCCTTTTGGATGAGAGGAGGATAATTCTTGCAGCAGTGTTTAATACAGACTGTAGAGGGGAGAGATGGGAGTTAGGGAGGCCAGTTAGTAGAAGGTTACAGTGATCTAGTCTGGATAGGATGAGAGCATGCATGAGTGTCTTGGATGTATCAGGTGAATGGAAGGGACGGATTTTGGCAATATTGTGTAAGAAGAAGTGACAGGTTTTGACAGTGGTGTTAATATGATCAGAGAAGGAGAGAGAGAGGAGTCAAAGATTACCCCCAGACAGCGAGCTGAGTTGACAGGATTAATGAGCATGCCATCAATAGAGATAGTAAATAGGGGAGTAGGACCAGGCTTAGGTGGAAAGATGATAAGTTCAGTTTTTGTTAGGTTTAGTTTGAGGTGGCGTTGGTTCATCCAATTTGAGATAGCCAGGAGGCAGTTAGAGATCTGAGCCTCTGTTTCAGCTGTTAATGAAGGGGTGGATAAATATATTTGGGTATCATCAGCATACAGATGATAATTAAAGCCAAATGAATGGATGAGATCTCCCAAAGACAGAGTGTACAGGGAGAACAACAGCAGACCAAGTACGGAGCCTTGCGGCACCCCCACATTAAGTGGAACTGGAGATGAGGTTTTGTTATCATAGGAGACAGTGAATGATTGGTTAGAGAGGTAAGAAGAGAGCCAAGATGCAGCCTGGTTACGGATGCCAAGTGAATAGAGAATCTGCATCAGGAGAGAGTGATCAACTGTATCAAATGCAGATTATAGGTCAAGGAGGAGAAGGATGGAAAAGTGACCTTTGGCTTTGGCAACCTGAAGATCATTTGTAACTCTGCACAAAGCAGTCTCAGTAGAGTGACCAGGCCGGAAAACAGCTTGCAGAGGGTCCAACAGATCATGGGTGTGTAGAAAGTTAGTAATATGCTCTAGGAGTTTAGAGGCAAGTGGTAAAAGGGAGACAGGACGGTAATTTGATAGACGGGCTGGGTCAAGCGTGGCCTTTTTAAGAATAGGCTTTACACAGGCCTGTTTGAAAGGAGAAGGGAAGGTTCCAGAAGCTAGAGAAGAATTGAAGATGTGAGTAAGTAGTGGGGTAAGCTCTGCAACACAGTGTTTGAGCAGAGAAGAAGGCATAGGGTCAAGGGTGCAAGTTGTGAGCGGGGAGGACAAAAGAAGCTTGGAGACTTCAGACATTGTTACTGGAGGGAAGGAATTAAGACATGCAGAAGGGGGCTTAGGAAGGAGGAACTGGTTTACATTAGTAGAGGTAGGGATCTGATTGCGGATGGACTCTACTTTGTCTTTAAAGAAATCAGCAAAGTCCTGAGGAGAGTGTGTCTGGTTGACTGATACTGTTGATGAGGGATGGAGAAGAGTATTGAATAGAGAAAACAGGCGTCGTGGGTTGGATTTGTGATTGTTTATAAGGGTACTGCAGTACTCTTGTTTGGCTTTTGACAAGGCAGAATTGAGGCAGGACAATAGAAATTTATAGTGAATAAAGTCTGCTTGCGTACGGGATTTTTTCCACATACGTTCAGCAGATCTCATGCAGGAGCGTAAGTATCTGGTTTGTGAATTCAGCCAGGGTCGTGGGTTCAGAGCACGTGAACGCTTAGCCTGTAAAGGGGCAAATGAGCCAATGGTTGAGGATAGTATGTGATTATACTCATTTACCAGGATATCAGGATCAGACATTTCCTTAAGGGAAATGAGACTGGACCTGAAAGACTGAGCTAAGGCTGGAAGGTCAATGTCACGTGTATCCCGGACTAAGACAGTGGGGGAAGAAGCAGGTGGGCACGGAGAGTGAGAGATGGAAAATGTAACCAAATTGTGATCGGAAAGGGGGAAGGGTTCGCTGTTAAAATCAGAGAGAGAGAGTTTTTTAGTAAACACTAGATCCAGAAAGTGGATCTGGATCTTAATTAAACCACAAAGTGAAAGAGTAACTGCAAGGCTTTAATGTATCCAGCAGTCCCAATTCATATGTATTAAAATGTACAATCTAAAGTAGGCAGTTGCAATTGGTCACTTTATACTGTTCTCACTAACACATATGAATTGAACAGGCTTGCCTGCTACCTCGCATCCCTGAAGTTAATGTTGATTGTGTATTTTAGCCTGTTACTCTCATTATATAGTGCTCAATAGCAACCGATATCCCACTACATCTACTGTTTCCAGAATTAGTCATTTTGAGTGTTTTATTTTTTTTTTTATTATGTGTGTTCTTATGATGTTGTAAATGCATACATATTTACGTTTAAATAGGATTCACCATAAACATTTGTCTGACACAAGTGCATGCAGGGGGATCAGTTGTAATATGAAGTCATATCCTCTTCATAGTGGAATGCACCACTTCTCCTTGCTATTAACCTTCCAGGTTGGTAATAAAGAAACTATGGATGCACCGAATCCACTATTTTGGATTTGGCCGAATCCCCGAATTCTTCTTGGAATATTTGGGAGAATACCGAACCCGAATCCTAATTTGCATATGCAAATTAGGGGAAGGAAAGGAAAAAGTGGAAAAAATTGTTTTACTTCCTTGTTTTGTGACAAAAAGTCACGTGAAATCACTCCCTGCCAACAATTTGCATATGCAAATTAGGATTCAGATCGGCCAGGCACAAGGATTCGGCCGAATCCTGCTGAAAAAAGGCCGAATCCTGGCTGAATCCCGAACCGAATCCTGGATTCGGTGCATCCCTAAAAGAAAAATATCCAAATGATCAAAAATTATCATGGCATCTTATAATTTCATTAACAGGCAGTTTGCATAATGGTGCTTAGTGCACACATGCTGACTCCATAGTATCTCTAGACAGGCTTTGAATAAATGTAAGGCAAGTAAAAAGTGATTTGCCATCTATCTTTACCGAAATGCTTACAGGCTTGACACATGGGAATGATATATACACTATGTACTGACTTGAAACACTGGAAATTTCCATTTGTTTATGATTGGTTTTAAACTAGAAACTCATTGGCAAAATATGTGCAGGCAGTTTCAGCTTGGCATGAAAGCAAAAGTTCCATAATAATGGATCAAGTTTCAACATACCTGGATTGTTTAGGCATCCTCAGATTAGTACAGATTGCAAACAAGTATGCTTTTGTGTTGTGTATTGTAACAGTAAATAAAATGTTTGAAACAAATAACATCGGTATAATGTGGAATTTTAAGTAGCAGGAAATACTGGCTATTGTCCTAAAACAGCACATTGTATAACTGTTTTACCCTGTGCAAGCTGTGCCAAGTCATTTACTTTTGGTGAGGAAATGAGACTGAACAAATACTTAAACAACTTTACAAATACTTAAACAACTTTAACCCTTTCCCTGCCAGCCGTTTTGTCCTAGATGCGAACATCTACTGCCAAGCAGTTTTTAGATATTTTGCACTCTTTCACTTTTAGGCCCCTTCCTGGGGCGGTCTTTTAGTTTACCCAGGAAAACAATATATTGTTTTTTTCAGGACAACCTGAACTTTCAAAATATGCAAGAATTTTGGTGTAATTCTACTTCTGTAAAAAAATATAGGCTTCTAAGTGTCCAATAAAATGAAAAAAATCATGTTTCACAAAGAACAATCACATATATCAGAAACATTATTTACTTTATGTATGAGAAAACAGCTGATTTGGAAAGGTCTGTGTCTCCTGAACGCGGCAATACCAAATATATATAGTTTTATGGAGATTTCTCACTTGTATAGATCAAAATCTAAAAGCAGTACACTAGCAAATGTCCAAAGCACCGCTCCCCAAACGGCATACTTCTGATTTCAAGGCCAAACATTCCACTAACAGTAGGTTTACCCTAGAAAACTACCCATTATTAGAAAGAACAGATTCTGGTGAATCAAAAATGGGTAAACATATCGTTGTACTCCAAACTCCCAAGTTGCAATTGTTTCCTAAAGTTATAATGTTTTATAGAAATTGGTGAATTTTTGAAAAATGACCTCAAAGCTTCCAATCTACAGAATCGTATCTCCCACACATCATTAGGTATCAATGTAAAACACCCCAAATATGAAAGCCTGGGATCCACTGAACAGTTTGATGCCCAATATGTATAGGTGTACCCAAGCACGTGACATATAGGGGCCCTAAACTGTAGACACCTCATTTGAGCTATCAGTTCTGTAATTCCAGATACTGCAAAATCAACACATTTGCATCGTTTTGGGGTGGGGTAAAAGTAAAAAAAAATAAGTTCATCCCAGAAAACCATATATTTTCGGAAAGTACACATTCCCACGAATCTAAATTGGGTATGCATGTCTTTGTACTACAAAGTACCAAGCCGCAAACGATTCCTAAATTTGGTGATTTTGGCGACATTTCCAAAAATCACCTCAAAATTTCTACCCTGCAGCATCGTATTACCCACATACTTTTAGGTATCAAGAGAAATCACCCCAAATATGAAAGCCTAGGGTCCTCTGAACAGTTTGATGCCCAATATGTATAGGTGTACCCAAGCACGTGGCATACAGGGGCCCCAAAAGGAAGACCCCCATATGGTCTGTCATTTCAGGTACTGCAAAATCAACACATATACATCGTTTTGGGGGGGTCAAAAGTAGAAAAAAGTGGATTCATCCCAGAAAACCATATATTTTCGGAAAGTACACATTCCCACGAATCTAAATTGGGTATGTATGTGTTTGTACTCCAAAGTACAAAGCCGCAAACCATTCCTAAATTTGGTGATTTTGATGATATTTCCAAAAATCACCTCAAAATTTCTACCCTGCAGCATTGTATTACCCACATACTTTTAGGTATCAAGCAAAATCACCCCAAATATGAAAGCCTAGGGTCCTCTGAACAGTTTGATGCCCAATATGTATAGGTGTACCCAAGCACGTGGCATACAGGGGCCCCAAAAGGAAGACCCCCATATGGTCTGTCATTTCAGGTACTGCAAAATCAACACATATACATCGTTTTGGGGGGGTCAAAAGTAGAAAAAAGTGGGTTCACCCCAGAAAACCATATATTTTCGGAAAGTACACATTCCCACGAATCTAAATTGGGTATGCATGTGTTTGAACTCCAAAGTACAAAGCCGCAAACCATTCCTAAATTTGGTGATTTTGATGATATTTCCAAAAATCACCTCAAAATTTCTACCCTGCAGCATCGTATTACCCACATACTTTTAGGTATCAAGCAAAATCACCCCAAATATGAAAGCCTAGGGTCCTCTGAACAGTTTGATGCCCAATATGTATAGGTGTACCCAAGCACGTGGCATACAGGGGCTCCAAAAGGAAGACCCCCATATGGTCTGTCATTTCAGGTACAGCAAAATCAACACATTTACATCGTTTTGGGGGGTCAAAAGTAGAAAAAAGTAAGTTCACCCCAGAAAACCATATATTTTCAGAAAGTACACATTCACACGAATCTAAATTGGGTATGCATGTCTTTGTACTACAAAGTACCAAGCCGCAAACCATTCCTAAATTTGGTGATTTTGGTGACATTTCCAAAAATCACCTCAAAATTTCTACCCTGCAGCATCGTATTACCCACATACTTTTAGGTATCAAGAGAAATCACCCCAAATAGGAAAGCCTAGGGTCCTCTGAACAGTTTGATGCCCAATATGTATAGGTGTACCCAAGCACGTGGCATACAGGGGCCCCAAAAGGAAGGCCCCCATATGGTCTGTCATTTCAGGTACTGCAAAATCAACACATTTACATCGTTTTGGGGGGGTCAAAAGTAGAAAAAAGTGGGTTCACCCCAGAAAACCATATATTTTCGGAAAGTACACATTCCCATGAATCTAAATTGGGTATGCATGTGTTTGTACTCCAAAGTACCAAGCCGCAAATCATTCCTAAATTTGGTGATTTTGGTGATACTTCCAAAAATCACCTCAAAATTTCTACCCTGCAGCATCGTATTACCCACATACTTTTAGGTATCAAGCAAAATCACCCCAAATATGAAAGCCTAGGGTCCTCTGAACAGTTTGATGCCCAATATGTATAGGTGTACCCAAGCATGTGGCATACAGGGGCCCCAAAAGGAAGACCCCCATATGGTCTGTCATTTCAGGTACAGCAAAAGCAACACATTTACATCGTTTTGGGGGGGTCAAAAGTAGAAAAAAGCAAGTTCACCCCAGAAAACCATATATTTTTGGAAAGTACACATTCCCACGAATCTAAATTGGGTATGCATGTCTTTCTACGCCAAAGTACAAAGCTGCAAACCATTCCTAAATTTGGTGATTTTGGTGATATTTCCAAAAATCACCTCAAAATTTCTACCCTGCAGCATCGTATTACCCACATACTTTTAGGTATCAAGAGATATCACCCCAAATATGAAAGCCTAGGGTCCTCTGAACAGTTTGATGCCCAATATGTATAGGTGTACCCAAGCACGTGGCATACAGGGGCCCCAAAAGGAAGGCCCCCATATGGTCTGTCATTTCAGGTACTGCAAAATCAACACATTTACATCGTTTTGGGGGGGTCAAAAGTAGGAAAAAGTGGGTTCACCCCAGATAACCATATATTTTCGGAAAGTACACATTCCCATGAATCTAAATTGGGTATGCATGTGTTTGTACTCCAAAGTACCAAGCCACAAATCATTCCTAAATTTGGTGATTTTGGTGATACTTCCAAAAATCACCTCAAAATTTCTACCCTGCAGCATCGTATTACCCACATACTTTTAGGTATCAAGAGATATCACCCCAAATATGAAAGCCTAGGGTCCGCTGAACAGTTTGATGCCCAATATGTATAGGTGTACCCAAGCACGTGGCAGACAGGGGCCCCAAAAGGAAGACCCCCATTTGGTCTGTCATTTCAGATACTGCAAAATCAACACATTTACATTGTTTGGGGGGGGGACAAAGGTAGAAAAAAGTACGTTCACCCCAAAAAACCATATATTTTCGTAAAGTACACATTCCCCTGAATCCAATTTGGGTATGCATGTCTTTCTACTCCAAAGTACCAAGCCACAAACCATTCCTAAATGTGGTGATTTTGGTGACATTTCCAAAAATCACCTCAAAATTTCCACCCTGCAGCATCGTATTACCCACATACTTTTAGGTATCAAGACAAATCACCCCAAATATGAAAGCCTAGGGTCCTCTGAACAGTTTTATGCCAAACATGTATAGGTGTACCCAAACATGTGACATATAGGGGCCCTAAAATGAAGACCCCCCCCCATATGGTCTGTCATTTCAGGTACTGCAAAATCAACACATTTACCTCGTTTTGGGGGGGGGGGGGCAAAAGTAGAAAAAAGTAAGTTCACCCAAGAAAACCATATATTTTCGGAAAGTACACATTCCCACGAATCTAAATTGGGTATGCATGTCTTTGTACTCCAAAGTACAATGCCGCAAATCATTCCTAAATTTGGTATTTCCAAAAATCACCTCAAAATTTCCAACCTGCAGCATCATATTTCCCACATACTTTTAGGTATCAAGATAAATCACCCCAAATATGAAAGCCTAGGGTCCTCTGAACAGTTTGATGCCCAATATGTATAGGTGTACCCAAGCACGTGGCATATAGGGGCCCCAAAAGGAAGACCCCCATATGGTCTGTCAATTCAGATACTGCAAAATCAACACATTTACATCGTTTTGAGGGGGGCAAATGTAGGAAAAATTAAGTTCACTCCAGAAAACCATATATTTTCGGAAAGTACACATTCCCACGAATCTAAATTGGGTATGCATGTCTTTGTACTACAAAGTACGAAGCCGAAAACCATTCCTAAATTTGGTGATTTTGGTGACATTTCCAAAAATCACCTCAAAATTTCTACCCTGCAGCATCGTATTACCCACATACTTTTAGGTATCAAGAGAAATCACCCCAAATATGAAAGCCTAGGGTCCTCTGAACAGTTTGATGCACAATATGTATAGGTGTACCCAAGCACGTGGCATATAGAGGCCCGAAAAGGAAGAACCCCATATGGTCTTTCATTTTAGGTACTGCAAAATCAACACATTTACATCGTTTTGGGGGGGGGCAAAGGCAGAAAAAAGTAATTTCAACCCAGAAAACCATATATTTTCGGAAAGTACACATTCCCACGAATCTAAATTGGGTATGGATGTCTTTGTACTCCAAAGTACCAAGCCGCAAACCATTCCTAAATTTGATGATTTTGGCGACATTTCCAAAAATCACCTCAAAATTTCTACCCTGCAGCATCGTATAAGCCACATACTTTTAGGTATCAAGAGATATCACCCCAAATATGAAAGCCTAGGGTCCTCTGAACAGTTTGATACCCAATATGTATAGGTGTACCCAAGCACGTGGCATATAGGGCCCCAAAAGGAAGACCCCCATATGGTCTGTCATTTCAGGTACTGCAAAATCAACACATTTACATAGTTTTGGGGGGGGCAAAGGTAGAAAAAAGTATGTTCGCCCCAGAAAACCATATATTTTTGGAAATTACACATTCCCGCGAATCCAAATTGGGTATGCATGTCTTTGTACTCCAAAGTACCAAGTCGCAAGCCTTTCCTAAATTTGGCGATAAAAGCAACGGTTTTTACATTTCTGAAAATCGCCTAAAAATATTGCAATTGGCCGCATTTATCTCACCCAACTTCTTACATACAATTGTAAAACACCATAAATACTGATGCCAAGGGTCTACTGAACAGTTTTATGCCCAATATGCATTGATATACCAAGGCAGCTGGCATGTGCGGACCCCAAATGTAAATAGTGAATATGAGTTTTCTCTGCTGCCGATTCGCCTTCTGTAAACATAGACCATTGACTTCATATTATGTGCCTCAAGACCCTCCTAACAGCAAAGACCCCCCAAAACCATATGTTTTTGGAAAGTACACATTCTGACGAAAACAACCAAGATAAAGACGTCTTTCTACAGCAAAGTACCAAACTGCAAAACTTTTATAAACATAGAGATTTTTACATTTCTGAAAATCGCCTAAAAATGTTGAAGTATGCCACATTTATCTCACACAATGTTTTACGTACAAAGAAAAATCACCCCAAATATGGACATCAGAGGTCTACTGAATAGTTTGATGCCCAATATGCATAGATTTACCAAAGTATATGGTGTGTACGGCCGCAAATGAAAAATGTGCATATGAATTTTCACACTGGCCAACTAAGCTGCTGAAAAGAGAACCCCAACTGTGCGTTATGTGCCGTAAGACCCCCAAACTGTAAAAAGACCCCAGAAAACCATATATTTTTGGAAAGCATATATTCTGACGGATCAATCTAAGTAAAATAATATACCAAAGCACCAAACAGCAAAACTATACTAAAGATACATAAGGAACAATAATCCAGGGATAAAATTGCAATAAAACCACAAAAATTGTGCAAATCAATGAAATAACAAAATAACTGCACCGACAGCGTAATTAGTGGCCGAAATCGATTATCCAATAGTCACGCTGCTGAAATAAACAGTTTTTATGGGTAAAAAAAACACAAATTGGTGAAATGAAAAAGTAAAAAAAATAAAATGTGTATACATGTGTGTACACTTCCAAGAATTGTGTGACAGTGTATAAGTGTGTATAAGTGTGTATATAAGTTCATATAAGTGTATATAAATGCATATAAGTGGAAAATGAAAAATTAAAAAAAACGTTTTTTTTTTTTGTTTTTTTTTACTACTAAAATATGTGTGTATGTGTGTATAAGGTAGGTAGGTGTATGCAAGTGTGTAAAATAAAGGGCACTTACCGTTTTTGGCTGATCTAAGAGCTGGAGAAGAGAGATCTGCAGAGTTACAGCAAGCAGGAAGTGTGTGGGCGTCGCTGGAACACGAGGTGAGCAGGAGGAAGCAGAGCAGCAAGGCAGACACGCGATTTGCTGTGTCTGCCTCTTTTAGGTCGGCCCTGCGACAATCCAGTCGCAGGACCGACATGACAGCCCCCCAGCCTCGTTGCCCAGGGGGCTGTCAATGCTGCTAAACCTCTGCAGAGGCGGCTAAAGCCGCTGATGCAGAGTACAGCATGTAAAACTGCAAGCACGTACAATGTACGTGCTTGGCAGTTAAAGCCCTTGCCTGCCAGAACGTACGGTGTACGTGCTTGGCAGGCAAAGGGTTAAGGGTCAGGCCACATGAGCAGATTCGGGGAGTTTCACTTCGGGTGACTTCAGAAAATTAAGCGCGTGCGTTCCCCCAGCCGATTTTCATTTTAGCCGGCGGAAGGCAGGGGGAAGGCAGTTCAGGGAGATTGTCAACCCAAAGAAGAAGAGATTTGTCACTGGGGCGACTAATCTCCCAGAATCTGCTCATGTGGCCAGACCCTAATTTTCTTAAAAAGATGGGGGAGTCTATGCTATCATTCCAAAATATGCAGTGCCCCAATTCCCAAGGCACCATTAAAGGGCATGTAAAGGCAAAAATATAAAATCCCATTTTTACTTTCTTTAATGAAAAAGAAATCTATCTCCAATATACTTTAATTAAAAGATGTCTACAGTTTTTATCATAAACCTGACTGTATGCAATGCAATTCCCCCTTCTTTTACTGCTGTTGATAGGAATTGTCAGATGGTCCCCAACTGCTGTGCAGGTAAACGATCATACTTTCAAATGGCAGGGGGAGCCCCCCCACCTTACTTCCCAGAACTCTAGCAGCATTGTTGGATTCCCTGTAGAGATTTGTATCCAGAGACGCAGTGCAGTCTCTATATTATGATTATTAATCAGCCTTACTGTATTGGCTTCTATGGCAGATATTATTTGACTTGTGCTGTTTTGATAATTTATGACGATCCCTAAGCTTAACCTCCCAACTGAAGCCCAGACCACACTGAGCATGTGCGAGTCTTGATATTGCAGAAATGTCTAACAAAGTTACAAGATGACAGCCCCCTGCGCCAACTTTAAAAGCATAAATCATTTGTCTTATTAGGCTGCTGGTGCAGTAAGTTCATGTTTATATTTAGTATACATAATACAGCATTTCTAACATTATTCTATTTTAGACTTTAGTTGCCCTTTAAATAGTCATTGAACAAAATATATGTCCCATAGCCCATAGTTCGTAAAAATGCAAAAGTTAATCAATTTAAAGGAGAAGGAAAGGTTAAAACAAAGTAAGCCTTATTAGGCAACCTAAATATACCAATAAAACCTCAATGTAGTGCTGCTCTGAGTCCTCTGTCAAAAGAAACACTACATTTCTTTCCTTCTATTGTGTACACATGGGCTTCTGTATCAGACTTCCTGCCTTCAGCTTAAACCTCCAGGGCTAGGGCTTGAACATGCTCAGTTTGCTCCTCTCCCTCCTCCCCTCCCTGCTGTAACTTGAGCCTTAGAGCTATAAGTGAGCAGGGAGAGACTGGCAGGAAGTGATGTCACACCAAGCTAATACTGCAGCTGATATCCTAAACAAACTGAGAACTTCTAGAACTTTTTACTCAGGTATGGTAAAACATTCAGAATAAATATAGCATTCTAGCTTGCACTATTGCAGCTAATCTATTGGCAATAAAATGCCTCCTTAGCTTTCCTTCTCCTTTAACACCATAGCATATTAAAATTATGACCCACCTTATGTGTTTCGTACCCTCCGGTACTTAATCATAGGTGTTTGTGACAAACACATATGAGTAAGTAACAGAGGGTACGAAATGTGTACTAATTTTAACAAGCTATGATGTTAAATTGAATAAACTTTTGCATTCAAACAAATTAAGGGCTACGGGACATATATTTTGTTCAATGATTACCTGAACAACTTTGCTCTGCCTGGTGCAGCAGCCACCATGTAAGCCCTGCACCAATATCTTGTTGAACCAATGGCCCTCAATGAAAATAATACTCCATCCAATAGAAAATCACCTCAGCCACAGTAAAAACTAAGAGACTAGAATATGAATAGGAGAGGACCTGAATAGAAAAAATGTTTAATAAAAACTAGCAATAACAACATTTGTAGCATTACAGAGCATTTGTTTTCAGATGGGGTCAGTGAGAAAGTCACTCTTGTGACGAAACGGCTGTTGGGGAGTCCTGCACAGAAATGGGAAAAGACCCTTATATAAAATATAAAAAAATTATATAAAATTATATAAAAAATCAGAAGTGTTTGAATGTGCATTGCTACAGAATAAGCTTAATGTTACAATGATTGGAGCATGTCCAAGGAGATTTATCTGGCTGTGAGGCAGATTCAACTTACAATGGAGTTCAGCTAAATAACACTAACCAGTGTCGGACTGGCCCGGCGGGACACCGGGAAAAAACCCGGTGGGCCCCGACCCTCATGGGCCCCCGCCGGGCCAGACCACCTCTCTCCATTCACATATCGGAAAGAAAAAACTGCGCCGCGCAGCCTGCGCATGCGCCGATGCGGCGAGTACAGCATCGTGCGTGCGCGCTGAGCGCGCCAGAATGCGTGCGCGCCGGCGCACTTCAAAGTAGGGGCCGGACGGGGAGGCCAGAGGGGGGCCCTAGACATCTGTCCCGGTGGGCCCCGGGCCCCCCAGTCCGACACTGACACTAACTGGAAATGTTTTTATGCCTATCGTTTTGGCTTGGGGTATAGAGACACTGTAAATTTCGAATATCATGTCATATAGACTGATTTTGATGCCAACTTAGCAGTACCCCTGGGAGCTACTTCCTAAAGGCACCAAGTGACACTGTGAAATATGAGATACAACAACTATTAACTTTGCAACACCAGCTGCAGCTAGGGTTGCCATCTGGCCGGTATTTTACCGGCCTGGCCAGTAAAAATGATGGTTGATCCCAATGTTATTAATAGGGAAAAAATGTAAATATATAGGAAGGCCGGTATTTTTTTCCAGTAAAGGTGGCAACCCTAGCTGCTGCTACAAAAACAGTTATATGGTAGTTTCCCCCCCAGTGGGAATCAAATCATAAGTACATAATATATTATTCACCTGAGGGGCCCCTTCAAGTGTTGTGCTATGTTTGTTTGTTTTTATGGGATAGGGTATTTTACCTAAGTGGATGTAAATAGAATTTATACGATTTTTAATATATTTTTGTTGCACATAGCTAATTATTGTGCTGGGATACTCGGAAAGTACCGGAAAATAGTCTTTATTTAGTGTGAGTGGGTAATATTGGAGTTAATCTGAAAGATTTGTTTATTAAAGCTTAAATTGTGCTCATGCCTAAATGAATACATGTAGCGCTGTAATATGAAAAAAGTGCTACAACACTGCTCAATTGCTATAAAGGCTTGTTCTTTGTTTAAAGACATAAAGAGCCATTCCTTCAAGGAGTTATACGTCAGGGTTTAAATAATTTTTCTCACTGGGAATATTTACCAGACAAAGGAAACCATTCAGGGGGTCTGAAACTGAGACTGAAACGTGTGATGTAACATTAGTCGACTAACCTGAAATTCATGGCACATTTGCCCATTAGCAAATATTATTCATGTTTTGTGTTTCTCGTTTATGAATCATCAAAAGCATAACATTTATTCTCTCTACCTGCCACCCCTGTGCCCCTGCTAATAGGAAAATTCAGCATGTCAGGTGCTTCGGTTTCAGTAAAGAAGATTAAGTGCTTATCCAATGCAATAGATTTAACGGTCTTTTAAAGAATAGTTTTGCGTCACTATTAGAAAATGTAGATATTTGCATGAAAGTGTTACAATACAGTAATGCTTGTACTGTGACACCAGTCTTTCTTTAGTCTTTATGTTGTGTAAGCAATATAGTTATAATGTTGGGATTATACTCATTAAAAAAATCATTATTTTCTATATTTTTTTCATATGACATAATTACTACACCATAGCAGCCAATCAGAACATAGCCGTTACGGTCTACTGTTTGAATGGAAATATCTGATGGTTACATTTTCCCTTCTGAATCTATAGATTTCCTTCTAAGCTTCTTTCATGCAGAAACACATGTCCATGTACTGTACCACTACATAAGTAATGCCACATAAATGCACAGCACATTACAGACTCCAAGATGAAAGTGTGGTTGGGGCAGTGAAGTGGGTTATCAAGTTATTTGCTAGCAAAGTTTCTTGCAAGTTGAGTGATAGCAGACATAATGTGCTGTGTAGTTGCTTATCTTTATGGTCTATCCAGTAAGCATGTGTACAAAGAACTTTCACACAATTTCGCAATCTGTATTGCTTTAACCTTTACAGTTTTCCACAATGCACAGCCTGACAGACATTTAACTCTAAACTTTCTGATAATTCAACTCTAGATTGTTTGCAAATGCTGACATTTTTTATTCACATTCAGTAATTTTAAAGGTTCCATGCTTTTCTGCAGCCAGACATGTCAAGTAATTTTATTCCCTTATATGTAGACATTAACAGACTGAAGTCACAAGAAGGTATGTCACTTTATTCAGAGTTATCATGCAAAGATTGGAATAGTAATTAATGTGTTATGCCTAGTTGAAAAAAAAAAAGTTTTTAGCAAAGCCGCTCACTGGTAAGTGCTGCGGTAACTAGAGAGTCAAGGATCCCTCCTTGCATCCTTGATACACCTGTGCCCCAGTCACCATCAATTTCTACACCATACACCCTTTATTCAGTATTAATTCCTAAGCCCTGCATACTGGATAGTGCAGTAACTATCCACACTTTTTATGGAAGAGAAAAAGAAACAGTGTGAAATCATGTTGATTGACTCCCTGTGCTGTAAGCTGTGCTCCCAATGTCATTGTACACTCCAGGATATCTATGATTATATACTACTTCTTGTTGAATTAAATCTGCTAATGTCCTATGCAACTGTATATGATAGCGGACATGCTGATGTTGTTGTAAATATTATCAAATAAACTTGCCTTAGTTACCAAATCCGAGATCATACCAGGTCAAACAAAATGATATTTATCATGGATTAGGTTTGGCAAACAAGTGACTGAGCCCTGAAGATAATGCTGGGACCAAAACAGTTCACAGGATCTGCCCCTGTCTAGTATGAACTACATGCTAAATGTGTAAAGCACTGCGTATCTAAATAAATGATGATGATGATGATGATGTGTCTTATTATAATAAATGACAAATGTACCTGATAACCGTAGGTGTGATTTCAGCACAGAAGAACACACTCAGGCTCCCCACGGCATGAGAAGAAAACATCCCAATGATGGAGAAAATGATGGAGAACTTATTTTTCACAATGTCACTCAAACCTGTTGACAGAAAAATACAATGATATCAACCAAGTGTTTTTATAGCCACATTTTTATAACTATTACCCAGATCGTAAGCTCTATTGGGAGAATGTAATGTTTGCAAATACTATTGCGAACATCAGTGACCATGTTTGCTTTTAGACTGATTATACAGACCTCAACAAATTCCACGCAAAGACCAAATGGCTTTTGCGAACATGTGCAGTGTATGTAATAAAATTTCGCAAATTTCAATAAAATATTTAATGGAACTCCAAAGCCAGTGTTAATGCTAACCTTTGCTTAGCTCTGTAATATTCACCAGAGAAAGATTTAACATTGCAAACAGCATTACAATTCGCAAAAACTCAATTTTAAACATTGCTTGTGATTTTTAATTTCATTCTTCCTTATGTGGCAGGGTTTCCCTTCCGCTTGTCTTTATGACACTTAGGGGCACATTTACTAAGCTCAAGTGAAGGATTCGAAGTAAAAAAAACTTAGAATTTCGAAGGTTTTTTTTGGGTACTTCGACCATCGAATAGGCAACTACGACTTCGAATCGAACGATTCAAACTAAAAATCGTTCGACTATTCGACCATTCGATAGTCTAAGTACTGTCTCTTTAAAAAAAACTTCGACTACCTACTTCGGCACTTTAAACCTACCGAGCATCAATGTTAGCCTATGGGGACCTTAAGCTTTCTATGCTTTTTTTGATTGAAGGAAAATCCTTTGATCGATGGATTAAAATCCTTGGATTCGAAGGATTTAATCGTTCGATCGAACGATTTTTCCTTCGATCAAAGTATTTGGAGTAAATCCTTCGACTTCGATACTCGAAGTCGAAGGATTTTACTTCGATGGTCCAATATCGAGGGTTAATTAACCCTTGATATTCGACGCTTAGTAAATGTGCCCCTTCGTTCTTAATCGTTCATGTAACTGTACTTTGCATTCATTGTATTTATTATTGTAATGACCCCTGTTTATTCTATTAGTTTATTGTCCTGTGGTAAAGCACTGTGTATATAAGTAGAGCTATATGAATAAAAGTATATCTACATGTGCTATATATCAATAATTCCATGATAGCTGTTGACAGGATAACACAATGATATGCAGTGATTAATGCATGAAACATATATGGCTTGCGGGTAAAGCAGTATAAAGGTATAGTGCAGGTGCTGGTTTTTCTGTCTAAGAGGTTACTTGACCAAAAATCAAGTTCAAAGTATGCCTATATATGAATTTCACTAATTCAGTCATTTATTTAAATTCATGTACAATGCAATGTATAACAAAAAAATGTAACAGTACCTGTTTCAGGACGCTGACTGTATTTTCCAATTACTTTAGCCAGACAGTGGAAATAAGAAAAAAGAAGAATATTAACATACATTTTATTTTTTTTTATTCACCTGAACACTACTCAGAATGATGAGCGAACATTACATTCTTTTACAAAGCCAAGTATGCGTGCCCCTACGTGAATTCAAAAGCCGAAGGCAGAATCTTAATGATATGTCAATATATATGCAGAAGATGAGCGGAATTCACAAACAAAACACAGCCATGACTTATATTTAACAGAGGCCTCTGTGGGTGATGGAAAAAAGTGTAAATAAATCATACAGAATGCTGCAGCCTCAAAGAATGGGCAAGCTGTTTGCTCAGAATTATATTCTTTTGGCAGACTTTTCTCTCACCTTACACTGCAGCAAAACTATAAAACATCTATTTAAAAAAATGGTATCTGTCATTTATAGAAGACTAAAAATCTTACACATACATTTTGAAGGTTATGAGGATTGTTAAGTAAAGGCAAAACATTTCATCCAACACAGTGGCATCAATACTTTTTAACATGGCAGCTCTGTACAGTAAACCTTATACAGGTAGTTGTATATAGCATAAAAAGTCAGATGGCACACACTTCAGAAATTGTGCTAAAACTTTCTGGATAGAACACCACAATACAGTAGCCACAGTCTTTTGAACTATTGTATTACAGGTAGTTGTAACACAACCAGACTGTAACAACCAATTCAGTTTTCTCATCTAGAGCAGTAGAAACTTGATTGGTTGCAATGGTTTAACATATATGGTACTGTAAAACCTGACCCTAACCCAAGCCCTCCGAACCTACACAACCCAGGACAGACTCTCTATTTATATACCCACGCCTGACCCTCCCATCTGTGCGCACCTATAAACAGAGGCTGCTGGAGACGGGAGCTGGCAGAGTAATGCCGTGGGGTAAACCGGCATGTTTCAGGCTGGCCGACGTGCTACTACTCCATAGCACTGTTATGTTCTGGGCAGTCCATCACTAAAGTATACGTATGATAGACAACAGTCACAACTATTTATCTTATCTGTCATTACATGTGGATGGAAAGTCTCAATGACATTGTACCAAGATAATGAAGAGCCAAATAGTTATTGATAGTATGTAATATGTTAAATAACTTACAGTTCAGAAGGCCCAACTGAAGTAAAGATGCTAGTGCAGTTAATATCATAAATAGCAGCAATCCTCCTCTTCGCCCTAGAAAGCCAACCACAGGACACATTGCCAGGCATGATGCCAGAGCAATCCCTGCCATGGCAAAGTAGTTCACGTAAAAGTTGTGCATGAAGCTTGTATTATTTTCAGGGTCCATCAGACTTTTTGCAAAACAATGATGTATCCCATAGCCGGTCAGTCTGGAGGTACCAACAGAGGAAAAGAAGGTTAGGGCCCAGTTAAAAATAAAAACACACATTTAAGTAATACTTCCCCCCCCTTCAACAAAAACCTTAGCCACACACTGTAGAAAAATTCTGGATTCAGCGCTACCTTACAGTATGTGATTTATTCATATAAAAGTCTAAACCGCACAGACAGTAAGTTACTGTTATGTAGTAGTAACAGTACAAAATGTGTTCTCTTTCATTTATACTGCACCAGCATATTTTGACAGATAGTAGTGATTTATATAGATTTCACATCATTCCTGCCCCCCAGTGGAACTTTCAATTAAAATTCCCTATTACATGAACACAAGAGACACACTTGGGTCAATTTTGCCAAGAGTGAATTAAGCTCACTGTATGCTTTTGGCATGAGGGAAAACTGTCGTACCTGAAGGAAAAAACATAAAGACGGGGAGAACATAGAAGCTCCTGGAGTTTGGTCAATGGCAGTGGAGGTGCCTTGGTCAAAAAACATGCTACCCTTTTTTCCACTACCAACTACTTTAAAGGGCTCAAAAGTTCTAAAGATATGCAAATATACTGTATATACAGACACACACTTAGGGGCACATGTACTTAGCTCGAGTGAAGGAATAAAAAAAAAAAAAAAACTTTGAATTTCGAGTGTTTTTTTGGCTACTTCGACCATAGAATTGGCTACTTCGACCTTCAACTTCGAATTGAATGATTCAAACTAAAAATTGTTTGACTATTCGACCATTCGATAGTCGAAGTACTGTCTCTTTAAAAAAAAACTTTGACCCCCTACTTCGCCATCTAAAACCTACCGAGGTGCAATGTTAGCCTATGGGGAAGGTCCCCATAGGCTTTGTAACAATTTTTTGGTCGAAGAAAAATTGTTCGATTCGATGGATTAAAATCCTTCGAATCGACCAATTCGAAGGATTTAATCGTTCGATCGAACTATTTGCGGTAAATCCTTCGATTTACATTCGGCAGTCGAACATCGAGGGTTAATTAACCCTCGATATTCGACCATATGTAAATCTGCCCCATAGCATACATATATATAATTTTTGGCCACTGGAAATGACTGCCAAAGACTTACGAGTTTACACAGAGCACTAGAATATTCTTCCACAGATTCCTGGTTCCAACTACTTTTACAATGCACACTTTCTTGGGCCTTGTGTAGAATTCTCTTTCAAGTTCTGCAACAAATGTATGTGAAATGAGGAATATTGAATCCTTACTTAAAATAATAAAACACAACAGTAATATTACTTTTTTTGCACTTTACTTTAATAATAAATAATTTAAAAGGATGGGATTGAGTATCCAGAAACCTATTTTACAGAAAGCTCCGAAATACAGGAAGACCATCACCCATAAAGTAAATTTTAAGCAAATATTTAATTATTTTTTTTCACGATTTTCTTTTTTTTATAAAATAGTACAATGTACGTTATTGTAAATCAAGCTGTATAAAATCCATATTGGCGGCAAAACAATAATTTTTTAAAAAAAATATACTTAAAGTATAGTGACCCCTTATCTGGAAAATCTCAGGTCCCAAACCATCTGGGTAATAGATCCCATAGATGTATTAACTTGTTTTTACAAACTATTATTTCACTTTAGTTTTAACTTGCTGCCTTAAATGTTGACTACTGATACACCATGATGAAAATTCTTACCAGGCATTACTCCTTTGATATCACTTTCCATGTTCACCCTGTTTCTGTGAATTATTTGAAGAATTTGCTTCTTAGAAGCTTCAAACTGCATTGTGGCCATGAGCCACCTCAGGGATTCTGGGAAAATACTGCAGGTAAATTATTCATTAATTATTATTTATACTAAAGGATTAGAAAGATAGTAGATAGTTTTCTTCTAAAAGGAAATTACAATATGACAAAATGGCAAAAAATTGCATGAGGTGCACATTATGATAGGGGGCAAACATCACAGTGATTACAAAAAGTAAACAGAGCTCATGAAATAAGTTTGTTTCTTTATGTATATTTCCTTTTGATTTTGTATGAAGAAATAGATCTTATAAGGCGCTAGCTTTGCTTTTTTCATATTCAGTATTTTCACCCGCATTTTGCAGAATCTGCCCCAAACCAAACTTCACAGTGTTGGTAAGACATACCCCCATATGTAATAAAAGGCACTATGTTTTCCCAAGAGCAGTAACTCATAGCATCCAATAATATGTTTGCTTTTAAACAGGTGATCAGTAAAGTCTATCTGCTGATTGGTTGCTATGGGTTACTGCTCCTGGGCAAACTTAGTGCCTTTTATTACATAACCCCATAAGCCTTGATGGAGAACATCTCAAAATTGTGGTCAGCCAGCAACACTGTCTTAAAGTGTACAATGTTTTTTAGAATGATTTCTCACTTTATTAACACTAGAAATAAATCTAACCTTTAAAGGCAATACATCACCAAATTAAAATGACAGTTTTATTCAGGCATAAAATCGATTTATATAATTTCAAATAAATGAAGACATCCTATACTAGGATACTTACTACCAGTATGAAAACATCAGGATGAAAGGGCATATAATAACAGCTTGAAGGACCTGCCAATCCCTGCAGAGTGCTGCAATGCCGGGTAGGAGAAACTGTCCGGCCATTCCAATGAAGCTGGCGACCATTGTTATCATAAATCTGTGACTAGGAGGGCAAAGTTCTATTCCTGAAACCAAAAGACAATTATCATAAATATCTATGCCTTCTCATACAAGCAAAATAAACATTTATTTGAGTATAAGTATTTATGTCTGGTGCAAAAAAACTAATTTCCCGTAAATAAAGCCCCATCTAAACCAGTTTATGGCTATTGTCATAATTGACATCTCATCAGCACTGGAACTGACTGATACAGAGGTGTGCTTAAGTAAGGATTATTTGCAGTAAGAGATTTTCAAATATAAAAATAACAGCGAGGTAATAATGTGAGTTATCGAATAACACAGGGTTCCAACTCATTAAACATAATGATTCCCATACATTACTGAAACCTGGATAACCTCTTGTTCGAAGTTTCCCTTTGCTCCAACAATAACAATTGGTGTATGCAACATTAATAGTAAATATAATACTTGGCAGGTTAACTAACAAAAATGTATCTCTACTTTAAGTATGTGATCAAAACATGTTATTTGTGTTGCTCTGCTGCCTTTAGCTTGATATATCAAAAGTTAATATTTTTAGGCTTACATACAGTATCTTACATGTCTAATTTTTCTTCCAGCAAATGCCTTATGAAATAATCCACGCTCTACTGCATTTATGAATTAAGGCAGAAATACCTCAAATTTTAGGCAATCATTTATTTGGTATTTTATATCAATTCATAGACTAGCCAAATCCAAATGTTACATGCCTTTTACTATAACTGAAAAATATTTTCTCACAGTTCTAGGTCACATGACTCTCAATACCCATGTATCATTCTAGAGATAATACCATGCACTGAAGGTAGTAGTGACAAAACTAAAAAAATTTCCTTTGGAACCCACACCTCCCTGGCCTAAATTGTAAAACAAGAAAGATGTAGATGGGACATTTAAACCTTGAACATCATCCTTTAGAAATTAAATAACCTGGGGGTGGAGCATCAAACAAGGACTGTTAAAATAGAAGGAGTAGATTTAAAGATGAAGAGTATTACACACATTGCCTTTGGAACTTTTAAATCTGAGGGTTAAGCGTGTAGAAACGGAATGATGACCATAGTCCCTGAGGCACTAAATAAACCAGTTACTACCGTCTGAGACTCATTTGTGGAGGTGATGGATGACACAAGTTCTGGCCCAACTGGTTTGTCAATATCAGGGATGAACCAAATCCCGGGTATAGTTTTTGATTCAGATTCAGCCAAATCCAAGTGCCTTGGAAAACCTAAAAATCATTTGACTTTAGGTCACACATTTAAATAAATTATTTTTTTTTTTAAATTCTCCCTTTCTTAAAGTAATTTTCAAATGCATATTAGGGCTCAGGTTCAGTTCAGGATTCAGCAGTTCACTCAAACAAGTTTACCTTAAAATAAAATTCTATTTAACACTACTCAAAATGTACAATGATATTTTATTAATTTAACATTGCTTAATCCTTCCTAAACTGTATTTTCCATACATTCAAGAATGTTAATAAAAAATATGTAGGTAAGAAAAGCACAAACTCCAGTTGCTATGCAGGCTACAGAAACAGATGACTTCTACTGAAACTGGTCTGGAGCATGGAGAGCCAAACAATCCATTCTGATTACTCTGCTTTCCTAGATAAGAGAGGTTTTTTTGTCAGGTATTGAGATGATGACATCTGTAGTTAAAATAAAGTGCTCAGCAAGGTATTTAATCAACTCATTAGAAATTAGTATTACGTTTCTTAAGGTTGACTTGGAAGGTTATTTGAGGAAATGAATAGTGTAATTCAAAATCTCCTTCTTCTGACATCCCAAACCAAAGAACAGCTGCTTTCCTTCTTATGTCGGCACAAGACACTTATCTCGAGGCCAAGATAAATGCAGTCAAAGTTGTTAGTGTAGGTCAATGAGATATGTCTTTTATATAAATGATTACACTTTTTTATTCCAAAGAAAATAGGAAACCACTGGATAATTTAACTGAATGCTTTCCACAAGTCTCTTGCAAGCAATATGCATTTTAGTTCATTCCTGTTTCTTTCTCTAGGTTTACGGTTAGATTCTAATCACTTTAGATTCTAATCACTTGTAACGTGAGATATGAGCAATCACAATGTTGCAATCCTCTACATAGAAGGATCACATGAAAGCTGTATACAATAGTACAATAGCAGTTATCTTAGTCAGATTTTTATTGTAGCTCTATCCATCCAGGTCATTGACACTTCAATAGCTAGTACTGTACCACCTGATTCATTTTCCAGAGATGCAGTTCAATGTAAAAGCGAGAATGTGTGAAACAAAACTTGATCTGGGTCACTACACCCATAACAAGACCTTACACACTGCTAAACAATTTGCCAAGACCAAAAATAATATAATGAGTCAGTACTTTTCAGATTCCTAAAGGTTCAACTGACTCTGTTATGCAATAGTAGATCAAGAAAGCGGTCTGTCTTAGAGCCAAATGACAAATTGGCCACAGGAGGGGGACATACCATACTTCATTTACAGATTCATTCATTTTGGCCTCTATGCAAACAAGTGAATCACTAAGCACGTAGACACATAGGGCAGACTGCTCAGTGCTACCTATCTATGACTAAGAAGCTTAACACATAAAAACAAACAATGGGGGTAGGCACAACTGGCACCAAGGCTTATAGCAGATGTAAAGAGGAATTAAGAAAGTTGGTTGGACAGATCATTTTTAATTATTCTGCCAAATAAAAATATCTTTATTCTTTCACAGGCAACATTTTAAGAAATTCTCAGCAACAGATATAATGTTAGGTGCATTATAGAGGGAGACAAGCATGCGCAACTGTTGTTTGAGCAGGGCCCAGTATTGTATTGGTTTATTCTATATATATATATATATATATATATATATATATATATATATATATATATATATATATATATATATATATATCTATACATTCACTGAACATACCCAGCACTGCAGAATATGTAAGCACTTTACTACAACTTACTTATGAAGCACCAATAAAAGATTACATGCGAGTCTGAGGCTTACTCCATATTGGCTTTTTAATTGGCAGCCTTAGCAGAATACCTAAATTGTATTTGTGCCTTTGAATCCTATTGTTCCTGCTGCTGCGCCCCTCTTCTGCCAACAAGTTATTAAAGGGGCTGTTCATCTTTACATTAACTTTTAGTATGATGTAGAGAGTGATATTCTAAGACAATTTGCAATTGGTTTTGATTTGATCTGTTGTTTTTAAGCTTGTTATTAGGCAGCTCTCCAGTTTGCAATTTCAGCAATATGGTTGCTAGGTTCTTAATTACCCTTGCAAACATGGATTGATTTGAGTAAGAGACTGCAATATGAATAGAAGAGGGCCTCAATAGAAAGACAAGTAATAAATAGTAGCAACAACAAAAATCACAAATAATTTGTGAATTTTTTTTTTATAAAATCGGACTAACAGAATTTATTAAACCCCGAGGATGGAAAAGTCTGAATCTGAAAATCAGGCATCTCAGACCTGTCGAGGTTGCATATAAGTCAATGGGAGAAGTCCCAATGATTTTTTGATGTGCGCTGGGTTTTTGGTAATACACCGAAGTTTTCAGACAAAATTTAGAGTTTTTAGGTGAAAAATCAGAAAAAACTTGAAAATCGGATGAAAAATCAGAAAAAATTGTGAAAATCTGATTTTTCATGATTTTTTCCCGCAAACAAAATCTTCGGGAAAATTTATTAATAAATAATGCCAAAAAACCTGTGCAGATTTGATCAGAGTTTTTTTCAGAAAATATTGAGATAAATTTGGGCTTTGATAAATAACCCCCTAAATGTATAGCCTTGCAGAATATTTGTACTCTTAGATGGGGTCCGTGACCCCATTTTGAAAGCTTGAAAGAGTCAGAAGTTGCAAAACTATAAAAAAAACATGAAGGCTAACCACCCCTTTAATTCTCTATAGTGAAGAGCCAGTCTGTTGAGAGTCAGATGAGAGGCACCTTTCATAATATTGTGCAAATGTCACCCAGACATTATCAGTTCTGACTGCATTGCTATGATTATTATATACAGAACACTTAACTGTTCACTTTGAAACAAACAAAACCTCAGAATACCTTCTGACTCATCCTCAATTGACTTGAACAAAACGGCGAGACTGTTCTTGTTGCATTTTATTCAGAAGGTAACAAACAGCTAATAGAAACATGCATTAGAAAGCCAACAAGCACAGTAACAGCAGTAAATGAAACAGAATAGCATTATATCTAGATTAAGTCACATCGGATTTCAAAATGGTTAATAGTTTGTGTTCTGCTATGGTTCTTACTACAGCTGTGGCACCTGGTAGGGATTTTACAGTTATCTGAACAGCAATGTTTCAGCTTGTCTTTTAGACTCTCCTCAAGGTAGGTGGGTCAAGGCACAGTTTGTCTTAACATCTATTCCTCCATGCATTCAATTTATTTTGACTTTTTATGTTAGATAAAGCATACTCTGTAGAGGAATCCACAGAAGTGTCAGTAAATACACAGTTCTCAGTGCTGGTCGCTAAATTGTAAATATGTCATAAGCACAACCAGTGTCGGACTGGGAAACCGGGAAAAAACCCGGTGGCCCCGACCCTCATGGGCCCCCTGCCGGGCCAGACTCTTCTGATATAGGAATGCTAAAAAAACAAAAGTTTTCTTTTGGTGCCACGCATTCATGCATGTGGCCCGATCGGCGCCTCACATTAGGGGGGCCAGAGGGGGCCCCGGACAGCGGTCCCGGTGGGCCCAGGGCCCCCCAGTCCGACCCTGAGCACAACAAATTCACAGAAAGTTATCTTTATAGTTTTATTGATTTATGGAAAACTATGCCCTCCGAAAAATGTAGTTCTCTACAAAAAGATATTGCATAAAACAGCTCATGTGTAAAACCATGCTTCATGTAAATAAACCATTTTTTTAGTAGTATGTGCCATTGGGTAATACTAAATAGAAAATTGCCATTTTAAAAAATAAGGGCCGCCTCTGGGTTCACGGGTGCAGGCAAACAAACAAAACAACCATACATGTTAGGTCACATGAGCCAATTAACAGACAGAGTTCTGTCTTTTGCTTCCACACATCTTCCTGTTACAGTTAGAATTGCAGTATTTCTGGTCAGATGATTTTTGAGGCAGCAAAGAGACCATCACAAAATGGTGGTTCAAGGCAATATTTACTATATATATATTTACTATATATATACCAGTTTGGTAAGATTCTTTAATATGTCACTTAATATGATATAAACATCTGTTGCTTAAGTATTCATTTAATTTGAGTTTCTTTAATGCGCTCCATCTATTCTCCCTCTATTATCCCATGGTCTGTGAAATCGTTGCGTTGGTCCCTTAACACTGCAAATGTAAAATGTTTCATTCTTCATTTTCATATTTTTTTGTTTTATTTATTTTAAGTAAAAAAAAACAAAAAAAAAAACTACCTTTGTCACTGTCACTGAAGCCACTAAATTTGTGCTCCGGATTTTGTGCCTCAGCAAATCTTTGGAGTACCCCCACTGGCAATGCTCGACCAAATGAAAATCAACAAATGTGACTGACCAAATCGATCTAGCCACCTACAGTGGTCAACATACTGATTGATTTCCCCAAATTCCATCATGTGTCGATAACTAAGGGTTATTGTTTTTTTTTTATTTGATCTGAAGTGGTCTTAGGGTCTGGCCACACAGGCAGATTCAGGGAGATTAGTCGTTAGTCCATAATCGAAGTACTGTCTTTTTATAAAATTAGACTTCGACACTTCGCCACCTTAAACCTGCCAAATTGCTGTTTTAGCCTATAGGGGTTTTGGCTAAGTTTTGAGAAGTCAAAGTTTTTTTTTGTAAAATCGTTTGAATCAAAGGATTTAATCGTGCGATCGAACGATATTAATTTGATCTAAAACAGCCATATTCCATCGATAAAAAACTTCGACTATCGTACTACTAAAATTTGATGGTCGAATTTCTAAGTATTTTCACTTTGAAATTCGACCCTTAGTAAATGTGCCCCTTAAATTTGTTGATTTTGCTTTAGTAGTTTATGCTGTATACTATGGCAGATGACAAACATGAGGCACGTAATATGGTATTTTCTATTCCTACCTAAAAATGTAAATATGTAGGAAGGAGGTTCCAGCCAGTCGATATTGGTGTGTTCAAATAACCCTAGCAACCATGCATTGATTTGGATACAAGTCTAGAATATGAGTATCACCTGAACAGAACGATGAGTAATAAAAAGTAGCAACAAAAAAAAGCTTTTTACAGGGCATTTTTTTTAGATGGAGTCAGTGACCCACATTTAAAAGCTGGAAAGAGTCAGAAGAAAAAGGCAACTTATTAAAAAACTATATATAAAAAAAAAATGATGACCAATAGAAAAGTTGCATAGAATTGATCATTCTATGACATCCACCCCTTTAAAATGAGATGAAAGTGAGTATGGCAGGCATGGCTCTCTGCAGCAGCAATGAAGATATGTTATATAAGAAGGAGGATGGGGTGATCGAATGAGGGGGACAAAATACATTTTGTAAGAGAAAAAAAATGTCATTATGGCTATAATGCATCTCCGCTTTACCAGGAAGATCCAGCCAGAATTCTACAGCTATTCCATATTAAACACTGCCATTTTCAGCAGACACAACTAGGTAATAATAAACGGTCAGTTACATGACAATACCACTCATTATTATCAGAGAACATATGTCGACATCTCTTTCATTGCTTATTGCTTTCCAACAGAAACAATTACTGCAGATCAAGAACTCATTTACTGTCAGATCCTCTCTCCGTCACACTGAAACCTCTGTTTAATTAACAGCAAGCAATCTATTTAAATGGCACAATATGAATTGAGGATAATTCAGTCGGACTGGATAGAAAAACTAAGATTGGAGTGAGAATAAAAGCAACTTTACATTTAGTGCTCAAATTATTATCAGTTTTGGAGATGACAAGACATATTTAAATGGCCAGTAAAAGGATTATTTGGTGCAATCCTTATTTTAAACTTGAGTTCTACTGTTTGAAAGTACAAGATATTCTTGTGAATGATTTGTGACTCAAGTTCTGCTGTGAAAAGAAGCAATATAATAATTTTTTCCATGCACAGACAAGAAAGGGTTGCAGGTTTGGCCACTTGCAAAAAAGATAAATGCTATTAAACACACGGAGGCATGAATGAAATCACTTCTCTACATTGGTTTCTATTCCACTTTGTTTCTGCTGAAACTTTTTAGATTTTTTTTTGCCAGCTTTGTAAACAATGTGCTTCATTCCAAGTCATATTGTTTAAGACCCTCTTTAAATATATGAGAATACACCATACTAAACCATCCCATTAATAGAAAGGCAGCAGTAACGTACCTAATGCTGACGAGCCCAGGGGCATGACGTGCAGAACACCGCCCCTCCAGACCAGGTCTGGACTGAGAATCAAAATAGGCCCTGGCATTTCAGGTACACAGTGACCCAACCAGCCCCTCACCAGCCCAATAAATAGGGCCTGTCTATAGCATCTTACAGCAGACCCTCTGGCATTTGCCAGAACCCACAGATTGCCAATTTTCTCTACTGATTTGGATGAACGAGAGGCTCCGATGGGCCCAGGGGCATAACTACAGAGGCAGCAGACCCTGTAATGATAATACAGGACAATCTCTGGATTTTTATCATTCAAAAAAGGATCACGTTCTCAGCCTCTATAGGCCAGTTAGTCTGACGTCAGTGGTAGGAAAACTTTTCGAAGGGTTAATAAAGGATAAGATACTGGACTTCATAGCAAATCATAATACTATGAGTTTGTGCCAGCATGGTTTTATGCGCAATAGATCTTGCCAGACTAACGTAATTTCTTTTTATGAGAAGGTAAGTAGAGACCTCGATTCTGGGATGGCAGTGGATGTGATTTACTTAGACTTTGCTAAATCATTTGATACAGTGCCACACAAAAGGTTACTGGTTAAATTAAGGAATGTTGGCCTGGAACATAGTATTTGTACCTGGATAGAGAACTGGCTAAAAGATAGACTACAAAGAGTGGTGGTAAATGGAACATTTTCTAATTGGACCAGTGTTGTTAGTGGAGTACCGCAGGGCTCTGTACTATGTCCCTTGCTTTTCAACTTGTTTATTAATGACCTGGAGGTGGGCATTGAAAGTACTGTTTCTATTTTTGCAGATGATACTAAATTGTGCAGAACTATAGGTTCCATGCAGGATGCTGCCACTTTGCAGAGTGATTTGTGTAAATTGGAAAACTGGGCAGCAAACTGGAAAATGAGGTTCAATGTTGCTAAATGCAAGGTTATGCACTTTGGCAAAAATAATATAAATGCAAGCTATACACTAAATGGCAGTGTGTTGGGAGTTTCCTTAAATGAGAAGGATCTAGGGGTCTTTGTAGATAACACGTTGTCTAATTCTGGGCAGTGTCATTCTGTGGCTACTAAAGCAAATAAAGTTCTGTCTTGCATAAAAAATGGCATTAAATCAATGGATGAAAACATAATTATGCCTCTTTATAGGTCCCTGGTAAGGCCTCATCTGGAGTATGCAGTGCAGTTTTGGACTCCAGTCCTTAAGAGGGATATAAATGAGCTGGAGAGAGTGCCGAGACGTGCAACTAAATTGGTTAGAGGGATGGAAGACTTAAATTATGAGGGTAGACTGTCAAGGTTGGGGTTGTTTTCTCTGGAAATAAGGTGCTTGCGAGGGGACATGATTACACTTTACAAGTACATTAGAGGACATTATAGACAAATAGCAGGGGACCTTTTTACCCATAAAGTGGATCACCGTACCAGAGGCCACCCCTTTAGACTAGAAGAACTTTCATTTGAAGCAACGTAGGGGGTTCTTCACAGTCAGGACAATGAGGTTGTGGAATGCACTGCCGGGTGATGTTGTGATGGCTGATTCAGTTAATACCTTTAAGAATGGCTTGGATGATTTTTTGGACAGACATAATATCAAAGGCTATTGTGATACTTAGCTCTAGAGTTAGTATAGGTATGGGTATATAGAATTTGATTAAAAGTAGGGAGGGGTGTGTGAATGGATGCTGGGTTTTCATTTGGAGGGGTTGAACTTGATTTACTTTGTCTTTTTTCAACCCAATTTAACTATGTAACTATGTTGGGGGCCCTTAAATTATTTGCTGTGGGGCCCAGTAACATCTAGTTACGCCACTGGATGGGCTCCTAGGGGTTCCGGATCCTGGTGCACCCCCCAGTAGTTCCGCCACTGAAAACCAGACAAAACAACCCCAAATATGACAAAGAATTAACAGTATTATCTGTGCATAGGTGTACATGTTACCTTTGTGGTGCACAGTAATAATTTGATATAACTCACGATTTTCAATTTCATCTCTGAAGTTTGGTAATATGTTAACCATCTTCCATTTTTTCTGCAGCTTTTCTATATCTCCCCACACCTCCCCTTTCTCCTACATCAGTGCTGTCCAACTTCTGTGGTACCAAGGGCCGGAATTTTTCTGGCCTACATGGTGGAGGGCAGATAATGGAAGCCAGTGTTGGCCACTCCCTGTTTTTAAACCACACCCACTTAAAACCACACCCATGTGACCACAAGAACATGACCACATTAATGGTGGTAGCACACCAAAAAACCAAATGGTTGGTGCTCACTGCAGGGATATCCCTAATCACTGTGAACAAAGTTAAGTCATATAAGACATACCTTTAAATTCATATGCCTCCTCATCCCTTGTGTACAATACAGTACCCCCAGCATATGATTAAACACATTTGGGGCCCCTAACAATAATTTTCAAATGCTAACAAACCCCCAGAACAAATACCAGGCTTATGTTCCACAGGCAGAGCATGGCACACACATGCATAATAGGGCAGACAGAGTATGGCACACATAGGGAGCAAAGGAAAGGCAGAACAGAGCAGGAGACAGGGAAACATATCAGGACCACTCTAAGATGTACTACATACAGTGACACAATGCCGGTGCCAGTGGCCCTTCAGCAGAGGGTGAACAATGTGGGCAGTTTCAGTCTGGGATTTAGGTGTGAACAGTACAGGGCTTTAGGGTATGAACAATAGAGGTGGTAAAGTGGGAACAATGCAGGTGTGAATACAGAGGATTACAGTCTGAATTTGAATTTAAACAATGCAGGGATCAATTAATCTCTGTAAACCTTTGAAAGTTTACAAATAGTAAACAGACACAGCAGGCAAATATTCATATGGGGGGCCACACAAGGGGGGGGGTCGCCAGTTGGACAGCCCTGTCCTACAGTATATAGAGGCAGATCACAGAGAATGAGAAAGAGAAGTCCACCCTGCTTTAGTTAGATTGCCCAAGATAAGAGACAATTTCTGCCGATTCAATCCAAAGAGTTGTGCTGGAAGTCAGTGGAGGAATGGGCCACCTTATTTTACTTTATGCTTTACTCAAGAGTCGACATTTACCACTAAAAACTGAAACCGTTCTATAGAATATAAAAAGGAATTATCTATATTCAGCTAAACTACATTAAATGAACTCAATTTCCAGCAGACTTATTTATTGAACTACACACCAGCTCTGTATGTTATTTATTTTTTAATGTATTTACTTAATATGGTGTAGGAGGCAGAGATGTATTCGAGATGTTAATGTAATGATGCTTTATCTGTATACACCACATTTAAATCCCCCAGTGGCAGTAATACCATGCCAGGGAAGAAACATTCAAATCCCACACTCAGCACTAAATAAGCAGGCTGTTCATCAGTCATTATGCCTAAATAATACATGTTAATTTGTATAATTAAAAATAACATTAGCATCAAATTAAGACAGTAAACAGTATCCCCGTGCTCTCTGCTTGTCTTCATTTCAAAAATAAAATACATGTTCTGTCTGCTTACACACTCTGGTATGTATGCATATCTTTATTTGTATAGTGCCACTAGTATCTGCAGCACTGTATATTGTAAGATACACATTGTACTTAATACATTAAAATATACTCTGTTCCAGAGATTAAATTCCACGCAATTGAGAAAAGGTGCAAAGAAGTCCCTGTTCTTTAAAACTTTGACATAAGGATCTGGCCACACGGGCAGATTCAGGCGACTAATCTCCCTGTTCTGCCTTCCCCCAGCTAAAATGAAAATATCCTGGGGGCAGGCAGTTGGAGTGCTTCGTTTTCCGAAGTCGCCCGTAATTGCCTCACGAGGATACTGGGGGCGACTTCGGAAAACGAATCGCTCCGACTGCCTGCCCCCTGATGATTTTCATTTTAGCTGGTGGAAGGCAGGGGAAGGCGACTAATATCCTTGAAGCTGCCCGTGTGGCCGGACTCTAAAGCATAGCACAGTGATAACTTTATCTCTTAATAACCTCAAAGAACTCATTGCAATGGCTGTTGTTAGAATAAAGATATCATTTTGCATGTGATCTGCAGACTCAGATTGGTTTTAGTGATATCCAAAACAAGCCCAGGCTGACCTTACTAACAAAGCTTTTTCACTCCATTTTTATTCAAAGTGGATTTTAATGAATGCCAACTTTGGCACCTTAAGGATAAAAACTACTATTTGCTCTGCATAATGTGTGGTATATGTGCTGATGTTTATGCTTATACAGATGTAGTAAAACTACTTTTTAAAAGAATGTATGGCACTTAGCATGCATGCTGTGTACACAGTACACAACTGTGCCCAATTTCCCTCTGAGAAAGAAAGCAAATATTGACCTGTATACCCTTTGTATACAGGCATGGAACCTGTTATTCCGAATGTTCGGGGCCTGCGGCTTTAAGTCTACTAAATTAAGGATTAATTGTATTTTATATGGGATCAAGCACAAGTTATTGTTTCATTAATAAGGAGAAAAAGCATATACATTTTTAAAAATTGGAATTATTTGATTAAAATTGAGTCTATAGGAGATAGGCTTCCCGTAATTTGGATCTTTCTAGATAACTGGTTTCTGGATAATGGATCCCATATCCATATAACAGTCTGCTAATTTACACATTTTCATTAGTAAACAATAAGCTAGCTATACTTTCTACAGTCATATGAAAAAGTTTGGGAACTCCTCTTAGGGTAAGGCCAGACGAGGAGATTCGGGGAGATTTTATCGCCACGTCTTTTGCACGACTATCTCCCCGAACTGCCTCAGCGTCTTTTCCCCATAGGCTACAGCGCAAAATCGCCTGCGCTAATGCACACACGGCGATGCGTTTTCAATAGTCGCCCAAAGTTGCCTCACTGAGGAAATTTTGGGTGACTATTGAAAACTACTGTTTCCATAAGGCATGTTATATATTAAAAAGAAGTTGCTACTTTGAAAGCTCAGACTTTTTTATTTATATATTGTTAATCTGAATCCAAAAGTAATGAAAGAAAAATGTAATTGTTGCAATTGAAAGCAGTATCTCTCTGTTCTCTGGTTTTGACTCTTGAAACAATGTAACAGGATAGGTTCTTCTCCAGGTCTTTTAATTAACTGGTTTAGTTCTGCATTCTACAGTCTTCTGTCCTAAAAATTCAGGAACTAAGGACACGGTTGACCTGTACAGTAATGCAATTCCTTAGCTTTCTTAAAGGAAAACTTTACCACCAAAATGAATATTTAAGCAACAGAGTTTATATCTTATTAAATGACATATTATAGAATCTTGCCAACCTTTGAGAAAGGCCTTGGGGAGGCCGAAACGTTAGTCCCATGCAATAAATCTTCATATTTTTTATAAGTCCTGTGAGTGCGGATCTTCTTGCAACAGATATATATATATATAATCCTAGGATCCCAGGGGGTGGCCCTTATTTTTTAAAATGGCAATTTTCTATTTATGATTACCCAATGGTACGTACTACTAAAAAGTATATTAGTATGAAAATGGTTTATATACATGAAGCAGGGTTTTACATATGAACTGTTTGATGCAATATCTTTTTAGAGAGACTTACATTGATTGGGGGTATAGTTTTCCTTTAATACTTGTGGACCTGTATAGGAAGGCACTTAAGCACATCCCATATTTAAAGAAAGAAGTACATTTTTTATTCCAATCAGCTGTAGGACACACCATAGCTATGGCTATGATACAATTCATTTGCTTTCACCAGTTTCAATGGATAGCAGTTCATACTGGTTTCAGTAACTAACATCAAGGCAATGCCTCTATTTAATACGTTTATTTGGGTTGGCTGTATTGTATATTTACTGAAATGACTTTCAATGTAACAGATCTGTGTGTATTGCCAACAATATTTGTGTGAAGTTAAAAATAAAGTGTGTTAACAACAAACAAATATCCACTTTGTGACAGTGCAACAAACAACATGCTGAGCATCCAAATTCACTGTCAGTTTCTGTTTACAGAGAAGACATTCCATTGTTTGCACTGCAGAAAGTAAATGCTACGCCTTGCTGTGAAAGGATCTTTGGAATCCTAGTTGAGTAGGTCTCAAACACTCTTTGTTATGGAACTGTCGACTATATTGCCTATTACTGTAAACCCACAATAGGTATAGCAATATATTCTGAATTGTGCAGCTGAGGAATATAAAAACATAAAAAAATAAAAAAAGTTTATACTACCCAGATCTACATTGTGAAACTTAATGTAGATATATATCTAAATAACAACAATGGAATATCGGCACTCTCAAAAAACTCAATGGATGCCTGGGTGCTGTTTTTGGAAAAATTCAATTATAGACCAAGAAAAACCGCACTACTCAGGTCTTATGAAAACTAAAATGTATATTTATTGGCACATACGGACGTTTCTCAAAGTACAAAAAACAAATGCATCCACTATAATAAATACGTAGTATTGGCGTGAACCTCAAGTGACATCACCAATGTGAATTGAAGTGTAAAAACGTGTACCACCCCTTTCATTCATCAAACCTTTGAACCCCCACCGATGAGTGAACAGATTACCATCTCCACATTGAAAAATGCCATACGTGCACTACAACCTGTGATCCGTTTAGTAAAATATAATTTATGTAATAAAATATAATTTATGATTTCCACCCTTAACAATCTCATGTGATTTCCACCGTTGATGGCGATCAAACATTGAAATTTAAGAAACAGATTGATTCAGTTATTGAATTGGAGTTCCAACAAGGATGGCTCACTGAGCAGGAGAGAAGAAGACAGGATTTCCCTATCTGTCCTATCCTGTATACGCTTTCTAAAATACTTTCTAAGATCCTATATCCCCTCCTGGACACCCAATTGAGAGTGCCAACGACTCTCTGCTGCAACCCAGCTATGTATGTTGACCATCATTTAGAGCCCTTGGTCCAGAAGACATCCACATATATTTGTGACACTGGTGATTTTCTGAAAAAATTAAAGGGGGCGTCGCCACTCCTGTCTAACATAAAACTGGTCACCATGGACGTGTCTTCATTGTACACAGTCATCCCCACAGAGGAAGGACTAGAGGTCATGAGAGAGTATTTAACTAAGAACCCAGATCAACTGAGACCACCCACTGAATATTTAATACAATTACTCAGTTTATGTTTAACTTTGAATTACTTTAAATTAGAATTTTCGTATTTTTTACAAGTCAACGGGACGAGTATGGGTTCAAACGTAGCCCCTGCGTTCGCCAATTTATTTATGTTCAAATATGAACAGACACACATTTTCAACAACTACGGACAATTTATCATTTATTCCGATTTATCGATGATCTGTTCCTTCTATGGACTGGAAGTGTAGAGGAATTCCATACTATGATTACTGAGTTGAACTCGATACCATCTACTATACAATTTTTGGCAAACCTCGATGAGTCCCAAATCTCCTTCCTGGATTTAACATTAATTTGGTCAGGAACAGGACTCATGACCACTACATATACAAAAGATACAGTCCATAATACTTTATTACATCATTCCTCTTGCCTCCGCATCTACTGAAGGGTATCCCATACTTGCAAATGATAAGGATGGTCAGGAATAACTCAGAAAAGGGACAGCTGCAGAAACAACTCAATGACCTCATCGTCCAGTTCCTACAACTTGGTTACAGACTCGAGGAACTAGAGGAATGTAAGTCCAGGGCTCTGGCATACACGCAATAAGATCTTCTAACAAAGGAATCCCCTACAAACCAACAACCAGGCACTGATAAATTAATTATCACCACATATGCTCCAGACAAGAGGTGACTGGTTCAAGCGGTCAAAAATCATTGGACAGTCTTGGAGAGAGACAGAACATTGCCTCCTATATTTAGGAACTGTCCACAAATAGCATACAGAAGAGGCAGAAACTTAAGGGACGCATTGGTGAAGACGGACCCGATTTATTGCTACCAAACAAAAGCCCCTGACATGTGGCTAAACCCAAAAATGCCCCTCTTGTACCACTTGCAACAATTTGATCACTGAACCATCCTCATACTGGAAAACCTATAAAAAATACACAGGTTAACGTGTACCTCAAAATTTTTAATTCACTTTATTAAATGTCCATGTGGTTTATTCTATGGGGGCAAGATGATCACAACCTTTCGTGAACGGATGGGAAACCACCGTGCCTCTATCCGGGCAGCCCCGGAGACCGGAAAAGCAGATACACCGGTGGCCCAACATTTCCTAATGACAAAGCACTCGTTAGCTAGCCTCAGATGCATGATTTTTGACCATGTTCCCCTACCTATAAGGGGAGGCAACCAGGAAAAATAATTGCTCCAACTAGAGTTTCGCAAGATCCATAAACTAAACACTCTGTACAGTTTTATAAGTGTGCCACTGTGCTTAAAACATTCCTTGCACAGTGATATAAACAAGAGAATATCGTTGTCTTTGAGGCAAAGGGAAAATGATGAAGGATGCTTTTGAAATGTCTTTTTATCACTGAAGATGAGAAGATCCCTCTGAGTGAAGTAGTTATGCTTAGTGAGCTCTCCTGGGCTTACATAAATTTTTTTCTACTTTAAAAGAAGAACTAAACAAAAACTATTGTTCCCTTTACCCCAAGGATTTCTACACTGTACTGAGGTTGGAAAGCTCTAAGCAGCGTCCCAATCCCTATATGTCTGCAAGCTCACCATGGAAGATGCAATATCTTGAACAAGGAAAACAGAATGAATATGACATTTTTAGACATGCTTAGTAGAGCACTTTGGATTAAATTACTTTAAATCATAATGGGATTTTAAGCTCCCTTTAGTTGATAAATGCTACAGAATCAAGGAAATACTAGTTGAATGTAATGATTGTTCCCTTGCACAAGATTTTTTTTTAACTCTTTATTTGTATTTGCGATTTTTAAACTGTTATTTCATTATCTACGTACACCATTTTATAGTTCTGAAAGAGACCTGTACAGTCCTTTGGCTTAAAATGTATGCAAGTTTTATGTAGTACAGGCATGGGACCTGCTATGCAGAATGCTCGGGACCTGGAGTTTTCCAGATAACTGATATTTCGGTAATTTGGATCTTCATACCTTAAGTCTACTAGAAAATCATGTAAATGTTAAAGAAACCCAATAGGCTAATTTTGCTTCCAATAAGGATTCATTATACTGTATTGTTGTTGGATCAAGTTCAATGTACTATTTTATTACTACAGAGAAAAAGGAAGTCATTTTTAAACATTAGCATTATTTGGATAAAATGGATAAATGGATAAAATAGAGTCTATGGGAGATGGCCATCCCCTAATTTGAAGCTTTCTGGACAACGGGTTTCAGGAAAACAGATCCCATAACTTGCATGTGGAATCATGTCAAATCTTTAAAAAACACAGTTGAGGCTGACAACACCATTACATAAAAATTATGTAAATGCCACCTGCACTAGACACTGACTGGCTGTTTTGTAACTCAGTTCAGTGAACTCCTAGAATGGGAAGGGAGATGCTAACTTGGAAAATAATAAGTGGAAAGAAACCTGAATCCACCTGTCTGCAAATAAATGTCTTTGGAAGGTGATAAACAAGGGCCAGTCAATCAGGGATCAGGGACTATATTACAGTAGGATAGAAAGTTTCTAATATATCTGTGCTACCACAATATAATATATATATATAATATATTTCTAATATATCTGTGCTACCACAAAATATTTAAAAGGAAGTTGCTGGACTCAAGGGATGTATAAATAGCGAATGTATAGACCATTTTAACCAGTGTTTACAAAGATAGGTTTTCAAAAAAGTCTGTGGCTTTACCAAGGTGACCATGTGCTGTGCTGCTATGCCTCTGCTATTCTCTTTTCCATCTTCCCATGGGCTAAATGTTCTTCCTTTATTTTCCTCTGGGACACACAAGTCTAAACTATGTGCTGATAAATGTCAAACTTGCCCTCGGGAACTAAACCAGCAGGCACTAGTGCAGGTGAGAGAATATAAAACAAAATGTGAAACAAACTTCTGCTTATTATAGTGATTTATATGGTTATATATTGTGACATAATTTCCAGTGGAATAGATAATCTACACAGGTTTCTAGCTGGTTATCAGAAATGAATTCTTCTAATTGTGATATCACACTAGGAGATTTATCAGGTGATAGTTTCCCACATTGTATTGCTGCTACTTTTGTGTAAAAAAAATTTTTTATGAGTTTCTGTATGGAAACACATTGGGACTGTCTAATCGGTTGCTATGGTTTACTGCGGGTTACAGCACTCAGACCCGGATTTGTGGAAAGGCTACCAAGGCCCGGGCCTAAGGCAGCAGGATTTTAGGGGGCGGCATGCTGCCCAACCACACCCTCATTAGTTCAAAAACACTGGGGACGCGAAGGAGATACAATAATTTTTTTTAATTTCCCATGCGCCAATCCCACTGCACGAATAAAGGGGAGGGAACATGGGTGAAGAACGGCAGTGGGCCTAGGGGCGCCCGCTATGTAAATCCGGCCCTGACACTACTGAGACAATTCTGCCAGTATACTGTAACAGATGAAGAGCATGCTCTTCGTACGCACGTTACATGATGTTTAAATATTAATATAGGTGGTTTGCACTTCTGATGGAAGATAATAATACAGGTACTAGTTACTAGATAAGTGGCTCTAGCAAATCCAAATACGCACACATGAAGATCTTTTACCTGTTATTTACATGGCTTGCCTTTGATTCTACTTGGTGGTCATATATTACATATGCCTACTTTGCCCTCTCCCCTGAATTTTGGACACATACACGTTGCAGTGAGTGAGTGCAGATGTCCGAGGTCTAGTATATGATCACAGTTCTGTATGAAAAGGTCATATACTGTGTGCTTTACAAAGAGGTATTTTTGAGCTATCACCCGCCATGTGCATGTCACACTTTATGAGACAATATATTTAAATTGGTATGTACACAGCAGTAGCATGGTATGTAGTCAATATTAAGTCTAAGCACAAGGTCTGTTTTCCGCATTATCTTTTTTTTTTTTTTTACACTTTATAACACTAGGTAAAACATTTTGGCTATGATCATTTCAAATATTTCATATTTTACTTAATGTAGCAAAGTACAAGTCTAAACTACACAATTGTGGATGCAAGTACAGTATTAGATGTTTTGTTAAAAATTAGATAAAATTAATCTACTTTTTTTTTTTTAAAGGCTACACATATATCACAAATGACTCGCTCTGACATTGTAATAACACAATTACAAAGAAATTGAATGGTTAGTACAGCAACATGGTTTGCTATACTTTAAAGAATGACTAGTTCTATATAAATCAGCTGTACCCTACATTCAATCGCTTTCAATCAGCTTTACTTATTATGAGGCCGCAGGACACAACTTCACATCATCTGCCTCATGCCCTATTGATGCCTGTGCTATTTTCACAACATGTCAGCACTGAAATACCATATGAGGATACAGGGCTTTAGTGCTCCCTGAATATGTGTCAACAATACACTGCGCCACCTCCATTATGTTACCATCCTTAGCAGAGGTACATTCATTCAAACATTAGCCAATAAAGATAGCTATGTTTTGGTCATACTAGCAGACCTACACCGGAAAGATCTTCCTTTGCAGGAACAACACAGCAGCTTTTAAAGCTGGCCATAGACGCAAAGATCCGATCGTACGAATCGTGGATTCGTACGATTTTCGGACCGTGTGTGGAGAGTCCCGACATTTTTCGTCCGTCGGAGATCGGTCGTTTGGTCGATCGGACAGGTTAGAAAATTTCTGTTGTGTGCCGATAATATCTCTGCGTGTATTGCCGATCGTACGATTTTCAGAGGGAGACTGTCACTAGTGTTGTCAGACATAAGTATCGTACGATTGCTGTCAGGGGCAGAACATTGGGTGATCTGTTCTTATTTGATCGGAATGGTAAAGACTTTGATCTGAATGGTTAGTGGGGGGTCGGGAGATGGGAAAGTCCGATCGTACGTTGATTCGTACGATCGGATCTTTGCGTCTATGGCCAGCTTAAGAAGCACAGGCTGCAATCATCTTTTTGTATGATTAGTAAGTGCACCTCAACACTCGCATTTCATTGACATAATAAGGATTACAGTATATTGGCACTAATAGAATAGAACAAAAGTAGCCAGAGGGAACATAAGGTAGAAAGCCTGTATTATTAGGAATAACCGCAATTGAAGATCTGTGCCATCTTTTATCTTTACTTATAAAAGGCACTTGCCCGAGTATTGAGTTCTGCTGCTGCTGCTATTAATCTAGATAGATTGATGACGCACATGCTGCAGTTTGAAACCTTTATCTGCATGACACTTTTGCTGGATATAATTGAGGTTATAACAGACACAAACACCCAAGCCCTAAAATACTGTACTTTCCACATTGCGGATTTAAAGGAAATGTGTTATATGTAAAAGACAGCATGTTAAATATCTTTACAGGAGAAGAGAAGTAGGAAAAACTTCCAGTTTATAAATATGAGTGGGACTTGACAATTTCATAAAACATTTAAAATCTGGAAGTCAAAGGGGATGTATACCCAAATAGAACATTTTGCCTAATTAAAGAAAAAAAAAAAAAAAAAAAAAAAAATTTATATATATATATATATATATATATATATATATATATATATATATATATATATATATATATATATATATATAATTTGCAACTGAGTAGAGTGCCATTAGCCTAAAACAGAAGTAATTCCAGCTCCCACAATGGCTTCTGCGACACTACTGATATATATTGACAATAGTCAATAGACATACTCAAATATTACAGTGCTCCCACCCTGGGGTTATAAGTAGGTTTAAAATTATCTTTTCAGAATAATGCCAATACATTATTTAGCAAAATGTTGGTGCGGATTCCAAGTCAATTTAAAAGGGGTTGTTCACCTTTGAGCTAACTTTTAGGATGATGTAGAGAGTGAAAATTTATATAGGGTTTAATATTTTTTATTATTTGTGGTTTTTGAGTTTAGCTTTTTATTCAACAGCTCTCCATTTTGCCATTTCAGCAATCTGGTTTCTAGGGTCCAATTTACCCTAGCAACCACACATTGATTTGAATAAGAGACTGGAATATGAATAGGAGAGGACCTGAATACAAGCAGTGTAATAAAAAGTAGCAATAACTATAAATTTGAAGCCTTACAGAGTTGGTTTTTAGATGGGGGTCAGTGACCCCCATTTGGAAGCTGGAGTCAGTAGAAAAAGGCAAATAATTGGGAAAAAATTACAAAAAAAAAGTACAAAAAAAAAATAAAAATTACGAAGGCCAACTGAAACGTTTCTTAGAATTGGCCATTCTATAAAATACTAAGTTACATTAAAGGGGAACTACCCCTTTAACTTTTAAAATGTAATACCCAGTATTCACCCCTCTGTAGGACTAATAGGCCTTTTATATTTCTCAATATAACACACTTTACTTTGATGTATACTACAAGTACATTAATCCATTTTTAAAAGCAGGAAAAAGAATGTGAGGGTGAAAAAAAAACAAATTATATTGATAAATGTACACAACCAGTGAGCTGATCAGTTAATAAACACATATTATAAAACCCAAGGCACACTAATAGAATAGAAAGACTATTGTAAGTTCATAGACTGCAATAACGGAAGAATGAACATTACTTATTTCTCCTATCATTGTTAAGCAAAGTAAATTTGAATGGCCAAGGCCAATTGTACTGCTCTGACTGCAGGTAGTACATTTGGACTATTATGCAGAGATGCAATGACACAGCTACAAAAGGAGGAAAAAAAAGCTCTCTCTATCACGTCAATTGCCATACTGCAAGGACCATGCCAAGCATCCCACGGCTTAAAATACGCTGGATTTCCAGCAATTACGCCTTTGGAGCTGTATGCTCTTCCCAAATCCCTGATGCTCTTTTTATCATAATTGCTTTTTTGTGTTGGACATATTTCATAGCTTTAAACAATGCATGGATTATTTAATCATTTCTGTGTTTCCTCAGAACACTTTTCATAAATACGGTTTACAACGTACGTAGGTGTAAAATAAATGACTGTGTAAACTGTTTAAACATATATAAAAACGTTTAAACTTAGTATGATTACATCTGATATATAGCTATATAGTATGCCTTACATACTAAGTGACTGCCTCCATAAAGGACACAAAAGATCATACAGTAAATGCTTGTTGTCTCTGAACACAGACTGAACACAAATTAGAAAGGAATTTAGGGTGAATGATTCTTGTCCCTGTCTTTCCTGAAAGCCTAGAATAAAAGCATGGGTGAGGTTTGGGGAAGCAATTATTTTCTGCCTTGTCCATTCTTGGAAATTCTGTAATATGCCTGCTAAAACTTTGTTCTCATTCTGGATGTTTGAACCCAAAAAGACTGAGAATCACTCTACTACAGGCTGTTTCACAGTGACTACACATGCTGCAGATTTTTTTTGATGCACCTATAAAAGTACAGTAATATATGAATAGCTTCCAGAGAAATTCACTGGCAGTTAAGCAGACCCCTTACATATGCATGTGACTAACTGAAAAGCAATATATGAGCAAACAATCATTTTTCCCAGTCATTTTATTGGACTACAAAACCTTACTGCTTTTGTCTGAGCATATTATATCTCATTTAAGGCTGAGTGCTTAAACATAACACTAATATATTACAATTGACTGCTGCCAGAATATTATGGTGCAGTAAAAAGTTATTGATCAAAAAATCAAAAAAGCTTGCTACACAGACCATGATGAAGAATGACTGGGTGACTGTCAATTGTTATAATCATTCTAATATCAGTACTCTTTGACCAAATGTAGGAGTTCACAATGAATTGACTGGATGGATAATCTGTAGGTCAAGTTAGTTGGATCACCAGGTGGAAGTGAAGACTAGTGCAGTTTCAGATCAATATTTCTCCCTCATGCCCAACTTGACACAATCTGTCAGGTGTTTAGGACTGTCCAAGAACAGACAGCTCAGTCTGGAACGCTATGAAAAATCTATGCTTGCATTGTCATGCCTTGCAGAAAAACGTTCTTTCTGTTACACATCATTCCTCATCTCTTTCCATACCTCCCACCTGTGCCACTTTAAAATGACAGCTCTGATTGCTGCAACAGTGTAGGGTATGGTAAGGGTGGATCTAGATGTAAAGTGCTCCACTTTTGTCTCCCAGGGGTCAAATTCATTATTGATCTGTGAAGGTGGCCTGTTTGGTGTGTGTGGCCAGCTTTAGTTCAATAGGCACACTAGGGAATTTTGGTCATTTTAGTAGCTCATAAGATAAGGTCAAAATCCTCAGCTGACCATAGTGTTTGGTGGCCTTGTCTAGGAAATATCGTTTGCATCTTGAGCAACAAAAAAAAAGCAATGGTAAGATGAATCTTACCAAAGGAGACTGAATCAAAATACATTGTTTTTACAGCAATTTCAGAGTTTCTTCTATTGGCAATTTGTTGACTCATCCAAAGTAAAACTCTAAGACAAGACCAGCTGAATCTCTTTGCAAATTGACAAAGCAACAAAACACTCAAAATACCCACTGCCAGCAATACCTGTAAAAGCAAGAGTGCTTTGTAATTTTCTTCCTGATAGCTGAATGCTCTTGCTTTGATGTGTACAGTCGTTTCATTAAAATAGCTCCTTTTAGCAATACTGCTATTATGGGCAATTTCCATAGAAGGATAAACAGCTCTTCTTTACTAATAGACAAATATTATTTGGAACTACCATATGCTCTTCTTCACTCAATATTATTAAAAATGTACTTCGATCATTAAACAGATGCACATATAGCAACTGTAAATGAATATCTTTCTATCCGCATGGAAAAAGGCGTACTTTTTGATGAGATGATATGGAAGCTTTATGACACTAATAATGCCAGACGAGAGCCCCCTCCTACTCCTTTCCCCTCACTTGCCATCTTCTCTATTTAACACTGTACTCTGCACTGTAACCTGTTAAATTGATTTAGATTTATGTTAAACATAAAACCCAACACAGTCCCACTAATCGTAAATATCCAATCTAAACAGCTTGCTTAGGAATTTATGTTACTAATGTAACAGAACTATTTAAGCCGCCTAGCTGAAAATGGTTCATAAATAAATAAGCAGATCTTTCACTGATATTCCTGCTTTAAGGTGGGCAATATCCAGCTGATCTGATCATTGGGTTGATAGGAATCACAATTAGTGATGGGCAAATAAATTCGCCAGACACCAATTTGAGGCGAATTTCCATGTTTCGCCGCAAGCAATTAATTTTGGTACTTTCCAGTTGGCAGATTCCACTCTAGCATGGCATCAAACAAA
Organism: Xenopus laevis; assembly: GCF_017654675.1. Lineage (NCBI taxonomy): Eukaryota > Metazoa > Chordata > Amphibia > Anura > Pipidae > Xenopus > Xenopus laevis. The sequence continues at coordinate 92,353,892 of NC_054381.1, read as the reverse complement.
CCAGATACCAATAAGTATGATCATTTACTGCTCCACCTGTTTAAAAACAAACATAGATTGCTTGATTGATTGCTATGCGTTCCATGAACAATATTTGTGAGTAACTATATTACCCTAAAGAACATAAATGGTTCATTATTTTCAAGCACTTAGGACCCAAGGACTAATTGAATCTATATCCATTTAAAGGAGTACATATCCACCTTGCATGGGCCCAGGTAATCTATTGGGGTATTCTCCTACTACAGAGGAGTCCAGTGATTATCTAGCTGGGGTGCCCCAAATCCTAACAAGTATGTCCATATTTACATTTAAGTAAATTCCCAAAAACTTAAAGCACTGAGGAATATTTTCATTGCTTAGCCTTTAAGGTGTTTCAACTTTATACTGAGATATGTATAGCTACATAAGGGCTGGGACACACTGGGCGATTTGGGGAGATTTAGTCGCCTGGCGACTAATTGCCGCGACTTTTCTCCCCGAATGCCTCCCCTCGCTCTGCACTTGGATAAAATGAAAAGTCGCCGGCGCTAATCACACAAGGCGATTCGTTTTCCAAAGTCGCCTCACAAGGAAACTTTGGGCGACTTCGGAAAACAAATCGCCGCGTGTGATTAGCGCGGGCGATTTTCATTTTAGGCAGGCGCAGAGCGAGGAAAGGCATTCGGGGAAGATTGGTCGTGGAAAGTCGCGGCAATTAGTCGCCAGGCGACTAAATCTCCCCAAATCGCCCAGTGTGTCCCAGCCTAAGACATTGGACTAATAAGCATTCATAAGATTTGGCTAACGCTGAGTGACATTTTCAGGATAAAAAATCTCTTGGAAGGTGCATCTGTTGATGAGCACGTAACATTACTTAAAATGTGTTACTGAAGATTCTTATTTACTTATTTAAATGTGTATTTGAATAAACTAGCTGATAGCTAGTTTTTCATTGGAAATTGAATGCTCTGCTAAGTAGATCTTCCAGTTCAAAATTGCAGGCATCATCATCGCCCTAACCTGCATGATATCACCATCTAGTTTTATATCTAGAAAAGGTGGCAATGCTACCAAGTGTCATTTGTCACCATGGTATGAAATTCTACATTACTTTAAAAAGAAGCAACTGATTGGTCGGATGGGAGGCGTGTTAGGGCTGAAGCTCAGCTTATTGCACGAGAGGGCCCCATTTTGTTTAACAAAATGTTCTGTTGCAATCATACAGTGTCCAAACACACAATAAACAAAAAATTCTACTCTATACATAAAACTTTTAAAATATTGCACTGGGACCCATGAAATTTTAGCAACACACCTAATTAAGGCTCCTTGCTAATGTATCTGGGAATAAGGTAGGCTGATACCTTACATATACCACCTTCCTCATCTTCTGCATCTGTTCATGCCTTGTCTTAAATATGGAAGTCTGATCCTGTGACTTGATTGCCTCTTTATAAAAAAATAGCTAATGACAGGAAAACAGGTGCAGACCAGATGAAAAACATTACATAACAGCAAAGCAAATGAGTCATGTGGTTTCTACAGATAAGCTGTTGCCCGTCAGCCTGTTGACCAAGTACTGTAATATTATTATACTCAATATAATCAAGGAAGAAGCCACTGACAACTCAAAGCGGAAGTGGAAACTGAGCGCAGGGCAAAAGACCCATGTATAAGTGCCCTTACAGTTTTATATTCAGTTAGCCCCTTAATTTTAATCACACATTTTTAACTGAATCATACACAAATTTTATTTTGCACTGGGTTTTTGGAATTGGTTGGCTTACAACAATAACACAAAAGTCCATTTGAACGGTTAAGTAAACTCTGATCAAAACACATGACCTTAGTTTAACTGCCTTCTAAATACCACATTAAGAATCGTATGAACAAGCAATTAGATACAATAACTTGCTAAATGAGTAACCCAGTAAATCTGCTTTTTGGTTTGGCTGCAAGCGTGAGGAAATGTGAACCAGATACATTCAGACAGGCTGCTGCCAGTTTCTTGTATATTTAATTTAAAAGTATACAGGGCAGCTTTTTAGTGCTCCATGTTAAATGCACACATTTTGCAACAATTACCAGGTAACACAACAGATTCAGTGTAGCTATTTACTCATCTGCTTAAATAATAAAATCCCAGTTTTGATGGAAAATTCCTAATTTCCAGAGGGGAAAATATGCTAGATGACATTCACACAATCAGATCGGAGAAACACATTATTAAAAAACATATTAATCCAAATTTTATTTGGTGTTTCCAAAAAAAGGTACCTCTATACAAGACCAAAATAAATTAAAAGCTTATCAAAAATATGGGATGAAAGTCAGGGGTACATTTTTAATGTTTTAGTCAACTCCAAAACAGATACTAAATGAAAAAAAAGTAAAAGCAAACACTCAACCCACTGCTACTCGCCCATGTAGTCAGCTGAAATTCTATTTTTCTACACATCAAAATTGAATGAGTGAATTAAACACTTTGAAACAGTGTACAAAGGTTTGTTTGGCATTAACTCTTGTACTATAGACACAAATCTCTTGAAATCAGTCAACTGAGAATTTGCAGCAGATTCATTATTTTCAGAACAGAAACAAAAAGAAACTGCTGCTAAATGGAAGAAAAAACTAGAAAAAGGACACCAACAGTTATAATGAAATATATATATGTAATCTTTTGTAAAATATTAAGTGGGAGCAAAATGAACAATAATATTTAAGAGAAGGCTCAGCAGATACATTATGGGGGTTATTTATCAAAGGTCGAGTTTTTTATTTTTACCTCAAATAAACGCAAAACTCTAATGGCATCTTATTTAAGAAAAAAATAAAATCTGAAAAACCCGATTCTGCTATTTCAAGTCCCACAACCCGAAAACTTGAATTGATCGAGTATTGGCTCGATACCTGTATTAGCTGGCCAGAGATGGTAACCAGGTGATACAATTCAATATCTTCCAATTGAATAACCAAAGGTTCATATGTGGGGCCTCCAAGGAAGCGTTTCAAACTACTTCACTCTATTACAATTGCACCACCACCAATCACTCTTAATGGAATAACAAACAGGAATATCATCCTCACAGGCACACATATGGGGTCATCAGCCAATGAAAGACAGCTTTGGGCCAGATTTTCAAGGGATCTGTTTGCTTTGCTTTCTGCATACCAGTAATCAATATAAAATCTTGCAGGCACCTCTGAAATACAGTCAAAATACAGTCATGTACAGTTAACTCAGTCAGCATCTACCAAAGCCACCAATCACTTTTATAAGGACCTGTTGTGACATCTGTTATAAGAAGCTTTTAATTGCATTTATTGTACAGTAGAATAGCTTCTTTCCTCCTTTTAACCTTCCTTCACCTTCTTCCATTTGCTATGGAGAAAATAGTCAATAACCTAGAGCATGGAACTACTTTCCATAGATTCACAAATGAAAGCCTTGTTTATAAAGAATTTCGACTTCTGTTTATCTGGTAGGAAATTTCCAGTAACCCAGCAATCAGCAATCCCCTACAGAAACAGTGTTCCAAGATTACATTTTCTCGTCTATAATGATTTTATCCATGTCTGTTTCTGTCCTTGTAAACGAAAGCTCAAGGTTTATATAATGATGTCTTTGTGAAATCCATAACATGACTAATTCACAGCAGGATATAATAGCACATCTTCACGTGTAATCATCAACATTTATACTTATAGTGTCAGCAAGTGACACAGCACTTAATTTATAACAGGGGTAAATAAATTCACAAACAAGGTTAACAGAATAAAACTGGGATTAGAGGGATCTGCTCACAATTACATACTGTCTAAAGGGAATGAACTTTGAACAGTTACCCTTCTAGTTTGCATACAGTAATCCTTTTCCTTGCTTAACCTTGCATTGTTTGCCATCTGTGTGGTTACCATACAGTATAGCAAACACACCAAAATGTGACTTCCTTTATTTGACAAAGTCACATACCAGGCTTTAACACTTGATGTTGACTATGTGACAATCCAATGAACCATCCTGCAGTCTCAAGACAAATCCATGAGGTCAATGCAAGTTTGATCTAGTAACTGTGCTTTTCTTTAAATACACACACAACCAGATCTAAAGAGCTAATTTAGGAAGTAGAAAATCTAAGAACCACTTGGAAAGTGGGTTGACACCTTTTTTGAAAATAAATTACTGGCCTTCCTACATTTTTTTTATGCCCTGTTAATAACATTGGCATTGAGCATAATTTTTACTGGTCAGGTGGCATTGCTATTAAAAAGGTCTAATAACACATGCCTGAAATACATAATTTCATGTGTAATTAGATTTTAAAAAATTAATACTGGGAAAATTCGGACACACATCCAATGATGTTTTATATATAAACTTCTATCTGAACCAAAGATTATGAAAATACAGATTCCTAACAGATAATTTAACAGGTTTTTATATTTTGTGTGCTCTCATCAAACAACAACATCTTTAGACATCAGCATCATTACAAATAATAAAATTACAGTAATTCTAAGATAATTCTAAGATAAATTTACGGTGATGCATAGTTCATACAGGCCCCAAATAAAAGGAAAACTCTCAAATTTCAGACAGGGAAGTAGGATTAAAAAAAACAACTTTGAGATTAAAATGGTCAATCCTACAGGCCACTGCTTATTTGTTTCCTTACAAATGCAACCATAAACATGAGGGAGGATGAGAAGCATATTATGTTTGCTTTGAAACAGGTGGCCAGTAACAAATACCTGAGAATTGGCTGCTAAAGGTTATTAGACGGTTGCAAACTTTGCGCCTTTTATTTAATGCAGAGTCCAGAATATAGTTACTTATAGTAAGGTATTATTCAAAAATCACAATATCTGCAAAAACAATATTTTTATATTATGAATGACGTAGGTTTTAATCTGGTCGTAAAGATTTTGTCTCATTGTGTACTTTTGTGTATAAAGGTGCCCATACACAGAGATCCGCTCGTTTGGCAATGTTGTCAAACGAGCGGATCTCTCCCCGATATGCCCACCTTGTGGCAATATCGGGCTGATCCGATCGTGGGCCCTAGGGCCCAACGATCGGATCCTAACGAATACCAATGGGCGGTCGGATCACAGGACAGCATCAACGAATAGATGCGGCCGCGATCCGACGGGATTTTTTGTCCCATCCGATTGAGATCTGGCCGACTATCTGCCAGATCTCGATCGGTGAAGCCCGTCGGGGGGCCCCATACACAGGCCAATAAGCTGCCGACACGGTCTGTCGGCAGCTTTTATCGGCCCGTGTATGGCCACCTTAACTGTGATGACAAACAAAATCTAAATCTGAAATAACTCCTTAAGTTAATTATTTGCAAAGCAGTTAAGAGCTATATTGTTGACAAGGCAGAAAGAATACCTGTAAAATTGCATTCCGAACAAAGACAGGCCTCCCAAATCTTTTATTGTGCATTTAGGTAGAGTCAGCACTTCACAACAAAACTGCTTTCAGACAGTTTCTCCAACTCAATGTAACTGAAGGAGTCACGAGGGATTTTTATTATTGAGTGCTATTCTTCTATCTCAAGGGAGCACGTTTAGCAATGGAGGGTGCCAGTGAGATGTTATCTGGTTACCTTCCCAATATTCTACCGATAGGCTGCTGGGGGGGAGGGTGATATCACTCCAACTTGCAAGTAAAGATTGACTGAAGTTTATAAAAGTCACTGGGTGTACCTGGAAAACCAACATCTCTATATTATTAAAAATAAAAAAAAATCTGTTTGCTGTTTTGAAAAATAGATTTAGTGCAGAATTCAGCTGCAGCAGCACTATTGCCTGTCACAGAATCCCTTTAAACGAATACCATAAGCTAAGGTATCTGCCAGTTTTGTGACCACTGCATAAAATATTAGGTCACTCCTGATAAGTTTCTGATATCAAACGAAGTCAGGTTCTGTAGCATACTACACAAGCAACTCGCTGTTCTTTTGTGACACATCAGTCAGTTGTATAAATATACAAAGATAAGAGGGAAATTGGAACATTAATACAGCTCATACTGCATTTACAGAATGCATGGATTCCCTCCTAATTAAGAAAGGCCAGTAAATAACTTTTAATTCAATTCCAAAGTCACCAATGACACAGATCTATCATTTATGATATAAGGCATTATGTCTCAATTTATAGAAAGGTTAGTTAGAGTGAAGGGAAGTTCAAGGACAGAAATAATAAATATGCAAACCATTTCTATAAATTAACAACAATTTTATCTTTATAGGCAAAATTTAAAATAAGGAGATACTTACGCAGTACATACAGTGATAAAATTATTCCAGCCAGGCAGAATCCTTCAAAAAACCTGAGTGTGCTAAACATATTCACGTCTACTGAAAGGGCCACTGCCAGTCCAAATACCAAATTGAAGATTACAGCGATCAGTAGCACAAGACGCCGACCAATCCTAAAGGAAACAAAAACATTGTCGATCAGAGATATTCAGATATGAAAAAAAAATGATATTCTGCTTTAACAAAAATAACTTTGCTATATAATGCTGTTGAAAACATAGCAAATGGGTTAACATTGCATAGAATACATATGCTTTCATATACGTAATAAAAATGTTACTATCAAACACATTTTAAAATAGTGGGTTTTGTCTGAAGCTGAAGATAAGAAGTAGCAAGGGCAATATAGTACATATTTTCATATAAATGGGTTACATTTCCTGGCCAAATTTTTTTTAATTCCCTCAGATACTTATGGATATTTCAATATTTTGGATGTAGTAGCAGTATCAAATGTCACTAGATACTTATCCAGCACTCATTTACTTAAAGGAAAACTATACACCCAAAATGAACACTTAAGCAACAGATAGTTTATATCAAATTGAATGACATATTAAAGAATCTTACCAAACTGGAATATATATTTACATAAATATTGCCCTTTTACATCTCTTGCCTTGAACCACCATTTTGTGACTCTATCTGTGCTGCCTCAGAGATCACCTGACCAGAAATACTACAACACTAACTGTAACAGGAAGAAGTGAGGAAGCAAAAGGCAGAACTCTGTGTTAATTGGCTCATGTGACCTTACATGTGGTTTGTATGTGGTTTGTATGTGTGCACAGTGAATCGTACGATCTCAGGGGGCGGCCCTTATTTTTTAAAATGGCAATTTTCTATTTATGATTACCCAATGGCACAAACTACTAAAAAAGTATATTATTATTATAATGGTTCATTTACATGAAGCAGGGTTTTACACATGAGCTGTTTTACTCAGTATCTTTTAATAGAGATCTACATTGTTTGGGGGGTATAGTTTTCCTTTAAACTGGTTATACAAGTACCGATTGTGAACAATTTTCAGATCCTGACTGATATCCATGGATAATGGTCAATTTGTGCATCTACCATTTTTGAAAATCTATGCATGATGCACCAACAGATTAGAAAATGAACAAGAGCTGTACTTTCTCTTTACTTCCTGCTTCTGATCATTCACATCGATGGCTGAGCAAATGTCACAATAGAGAGGCAGCCATATTATAGGCCACCTACATAATATTGGCCTGCTGGTCCATCGATCAGATACTGTTCGGGATGGCACAATTTATGGCTGCCTTTATAAACTATGGTATGACACACACACAAACATTCAGATACTGGTGGGATGGCGCCTTTAAAGGCCAGGATAATTTACAAAGTAATTTCAACATATCACTAACTCAAGACTAGTCTGTAAATTCACCTAATCCGATGAAGGGTGGTACATTAATCTCACCTAAACTGCTTAAATGGGTTGCTTGCAGTATTTAAATGCTCACCAAACAAACAGTACTGGTTCTTAAATGACGCACTGCACCTCACCCAGTAAATCAATATAATTATTACATACCCATATATTTTATCCAGTCATTTTGTACCTGAATTCAATTTGTTGAGAATTTAATTTTTTTCTTGCAGTTATTTTTTAAAGTTGCTTCCGTGCAAAGAAATTCCAACATGCATAGAAGTCTGTAATCGTAAAGTGACAAGGGAAGCTTAAAAAGCAGTATTTTGCTCTTTTGCAGGTTCTAACATTTGAAACAATGTAGCATTGTGTTCATTACAGCTTTGGCTGGAGGAGAGCTGGCTTCTGCTTAATAATTGGTTTAAAAGTCAGAACCAGCAGTGAGTGCAGAAAAGGGCAATGGATAGACAAATGCTACTTTCAAATGGAATAAGAGTTACACATTTTCGTCACTAAGTAGCATTTTATTTTTGGATTAACTACCTCTTTAACACATACAGTATGTATGTCTATTTTACAAAAGTGGAGACAATTTTGAACCAGGCAGCCTTTAGGAAGGCTTGCTAATCCTTCTTTTCTGGAAGTACTCAGTGGAAATACATTTGATATCCTAACTTCAATAATAACTTTCTTGTGAAATCCTGCATTTTCCTTCTGTGCAGCAATTTGCAAGGTTCCTTAGCAACTGCAGTTAAACTGTACATGCGTACTGCTGAAACCCTGCAGTGTTCCTTTTTACCTCATCATCTCTATTTGGCCAGTAACATACATGGGGGGGAAATGTTTGAAAACTATGAAGGACAATCTCAAGGTTACTAGGGAAAATGGTTGTGTTTATTTTAAATATTCCTGGTGCTCCTATAACAAAATATTGCTCATATTGTGCAAAACATAACATGTCTGGACTTCTTTCCATTTACATAGAAAACACTATATGACCTGGTTTACAGATGGCACAACAGTTTGTCACTGGGCAGAAACAGAGACTCAGGATACAGTTTGCTGCAGAGAACTAACTGTAGGACAGTGTTACAAACAGAAAGGGTTAAAAATTACAACCTATCCTCTAACCACAGACACATGAAAATATATTGTCCTGCGTGAGTTAAAAGGAAATCTCATCATCATAATGAATTGCATTAGTATTCTTTCGGCAACCTGCAGAATTAAAAGGAGGGCTGACATGCAACTGAATGCACACATTGTTGTTTTTATTTCCCACTCAGCAGGATGATAGTCATTTTTCTAGTCCATGCCGAACACGTCTATTACCCTTGTGTTTCTTTTCAGTTGAATAGAATTGCACTTCTTTATTGCATTTAATGTTCTATGCCAGGAATGTCATACTCATTGCCTCCCAGCCAGTGTCTAGAGGAGGATTCTGGGAGTTGTAATGCAGAACAGAGGGTGCTTTTTTTTTTTTTTAGAGAGAGATTCTCTGTTCTTTAAAATTTTAAAGATTCCTGTTCTTTAAAATTGACTGCCCAAGAAAAGAATTCACATGTGGGACTTCTGGGCACTACTTGGCACAATACACTGCATTTTGCCTCGAATAGCAACGACACTTGAACAACTTCATGTTATCTAGGGGTTCTTGAGTCAAAATGTGTTTTTCCCAAAAATATACATGTATATATTTAGAGCTTTTACAACATATAAAATATAGACAGTGTGCTTTGTTGAATCCGAAATAAAAAGGCATATGTACTATTTTAATTCTGGGGTGTTTACACGGCACATACATTTGCAAACCTATGTATAATAGACATGAAACTATTCAGAAGATTCCAGATTCATATTTAGAACATTTAATCTCAGTACTTAAAGCTTTAAGACTATTTTGATAATAAACAGAATAAAAACTATAAAAATAACAATAAAAAAAAGAGTTTGGTAAAGATTTATAGTTGGCTAGTTTGAGGTAGAAATACATATACTCATTTTAAATTCACCAACATGTTTACTTTCTAATAATATATTATTTTTGTGGCTTTTACCATAAATAAAAACAGGTGTGCTTGTATTGTAGCAGCCAAAATGTCAGCCATGAACATTTTTAACAATTTTGGCCCTCTACATGCGCCTTAGTTTACAATTTAGAAAGCATATGCATATTTAGCATCAAACTGTTCAGAAGACCCCTGTCATTCCTAAGGGCATGTAGCAGAATGCTAATATTGTTAAAGGGATACTGTCATGGGAAAAAAAAATTTTCAAAATGAATCCGTTAATAGTGCTGCTCCAGCAGAATTCTGCACTGAAATCCATTTCTCAAAAGAGCAAACAGATTTTTTTTATATTCGATTTTGAAATCTGACATGGGGCTAGACATATTGTCAATTTACCAGCTGCCCCAAGTCATGGGGGCAGCTGGGAAATTGACAAAAATGTCAATTTATTGGTTAGTAGCATTTCTCACCTTGGAATCTAAAGTGTGCTAATTATTGGTGCTATGAAAAATCTGTTTCTGATCTACAAGTCAATAATCTCATACATATTTGGTAATGGCACATTAAAGGGACAGAGTCTATCCAGATTAGTTGCATTTTGGTGTATTTAATAAAATATATTTCTGTCATAGTACTTTGTATTATATAAAACAGCTATTTTTTTATTATTTCAAACCACATGGTATTAACTAACCAGATGCATTTAAAGCAGTGATCTTTCCCTACACCCCACCCCAGGATGTATCAATATTTCTTTGCTATTAGGCATGGCTCCAATGGTTAATGGTTGGTCTTGGCTCCTTAGATGTTAATGATGTTAATGTTGGGCCTAAATGTATCTATGTAATTAGTTGTGGGGCTTAAAAGAAGCACAAAGCTCCAAATCTTTCTCTAGTTTTGTATGCCATTTTTTTTTTTTTACACACACATGTCTACTGCCCATGGAACGCTATATAAATAAATATATACACACCCTGGCCGGTCAACAGCTAGGGCTGGAATCAATATCAGCAATATACTTACTGTTAAATTAATAATACCATATACATTTCCCTAATAACTGCAAACCCATCTCTGTGTGCCTATTTACCTACCCATTCTGCCCATTTTGCAGTCCTATCCAGATTTTTCTGTCCATTACTCCACCCCCATAGTGATAGCCCCGCCTCCAAGTGTCTCTGATCTGACCCTAGGGGCATTTGGGACATTTTCAGTAAAGTACAGAGGTGAATAATACAATGGCAAATATGTGTTTTGACACAATGGGGGGAATTCACACAAGTGGTGATACTGCGACAAAAAAAAAAGATCTCTTATCTTCACTTTGAACTGTGAATTTGTCTTTTAAGCCGACAGTTTCCATATGGCGTCTTTCACAAAACATTATTTCTGAATTTGTCTTTAGCTGCTCCTAAGCCTGTCAGTCTGCTATCATGCGACTCTCAGCTGTAACTTTGCCTTGCACTAATGATTGTGCCTTTCAGAGAAGAGATTCCCTGCAGAACACAGGCTTTATCAGCTACAATTTCAGTTAATTTCTCATCTCTTAACTGATGAATGCAGTGCCACATAAGTATTCATTAAAGGGATACTGTCATGGGAAAAAACATTATTTTCAAAATGAATCAGTTAATAGTGCTCCTCCAGCAGAATTTTGCGCTGAAATCCATTTCTCAAAAGAGTGGGACATGACCAGGGGCAGCTGGGAAATTGACAAAATGTCTAGCCCCATGTCAGATTTCAAAACTGAATATAAAAAAATCTGTTTGCTCTTTTGAGGAATGGATTTCAGTGCATAATTCTGCTGGAGTAGCACTATTAATTGATGTGTTTTGAAAAAAACATGTTTTCTGATGACAGGATCCCTTTAAGTGTCTCCTGTAGGGGGAAGTAAAACCTCCTAGAAAATGTTTAGATTTAGCGCTACTGCACAGATCCTCCAGCCCACCTCCCAAACCACATCAGTTACACCTGCCTCAACTCAACTGAGGCCATTGGGCCATCCAGAACCACACCAGCATCTTTGCCCATGTAACTTTCATTCCCATCATAGATTTCAGCTAGGAACATGGGCAGTAGTTCAAAATCCCACTGCTTGCTGATCAACAGATGGATGGTGGAACAGAAGTGACACAGCTGAAGGTGGCACCAACACTGCTGAGCAGCCCTTTAGGGGGGCAAGTGTCAGTGACATATTGGAGAGGGGAATGGGGGCTGTGTACTGGTACTAAAACTAAAAATTTGGCAAAGAGGCTTTTTTCCTCTTCAACATGCATACATATATTAGCTAAAAATTCTAATATTGCCTCATTAATGAAGCAAGAACTACCAAAATAATGCAAATGTGAGGTAAAAACATTTCCACATCTGCGCATTGATGTCGTCCTCATTGTGACTGCTGGCATTACAGCAATTATGATCAGATCGTGAGCTCAAGGGTTAACCTTTCAGATCCGGTACAAGAGGGGGGTTGTGGGTGCACTCCTAAGGCCATATATAAAATATATATATATATATATATATATATATATATATATATATATATATATATATATATACACAATAATCCCCTGTCTAAAAAAAAAAAAAAAAAAAACAGGGTTTTTTGTTACAAAGTTATGATCATAAAATTGATAAGCCGCCATACCATGTCAAGGTAAACCCCATACGGCGGTCTCTTCACAATCACATTTTTTTTTTTTTAAATGGGCGTTGGTCTGGGCAGTCTCCCCTTCAAAAGCCGCATATGCAGGTGGCGGGGGAGGATCTAGTCCAGATTGAAACCAAGGTTTTAAATTTTGATCACAGGTAAACAGGTTAGGGACCGCCGTATGGGGTTTACCTTGACGTGGTATGGCGGCTTACCAATTTTATGATCATAACTTTGTAACAAAAAACCCTGTTTTTCTTTTTTTAGACAGGGGATTATTGTATTTAAATATTTTTTATATGGCCTTAGGAGTGCACCCACAACCCCCCTCTTGTAACCTTTCAGATCCGCCCGATATTTACTACCTCAAAGTGTCTTATAATGTATGGCTAGCTTAGGTGTATTTATGGAAAATGAGCTGGCAGGGATCAGGTTAATGACACAAGGATGTCCTGGTTTCCAGTTTCAATATTATGGGAGCCCTAGTGACTAAGTTATAGATCTTGATAAAAAAAATTGTTGCACCTGTGACACAGCCATCTGGCTATACTACACATTTAGACAGTGGGGCGAGGCAGGAAAAAAGGCTTTCACAATGTTCAGTAATATTTTCTGGTCCTGGATTGAAAGATATGAGCAACACCGTTTAGAGGCAAACTGCTGAGGGCTGCTACAGAGCAGCAAATTTTTACAGTTTTCCATGTTCCTAAGTGAAGAGCTACTATTAGCAGCTACATGTCATGGCAGAGACAATAGTGATAATTGGTTTTGCTAAGCCACTACGTGTGTTTTAGCAGATGCAATTCTCAGTATTGTCTATGGCAGGGTATTTTTTTGACATTTTGTAGCCACAAAAAAAGGAGCTGTTACAAGTACTTGTATTGTCTATGGCAGAAAAACCTGTCATAGACAATACTGAGAATTGCCTCTGCTAAAACACATGTGCCTCAGCAAAGCCAATTATAACGATTGTCTTTTTTGTAGCCATGACAAGGAGATGCTACTAGCAGCTCTGTGTGTCTTTACCCTAAGGTAAGGATAAAATAGCTTGTTTAAATACTGATGTGAGGCTGAAAGATATGCCAACATGTACAGTACATAACCTACAACACCGCTGTCCAACTTCTGTGGTACCGAGGTCCGGAATGTTTCTGGCCTACATGGTGAAAGGCAGATAATGGCAGCCAGTGTTGATGACGCCCGTGTTATCACAAGAAATGTTAAGACAATACCCACATTAATGGTGCTAGCATACAAAAAAACGAAATATTAAGACATACCCTTAAATTCACATGCCTCCTCCTCCCACCCTTTGGATAACACAGCACATGATTGCACATCAGCACATGACTGAATATCTTAGTGGCCACTAACAACAATTTCCAAATGCTAACAAACCCCAAAAACAAACCCTTACCTAGCTCAGATCCCACAGGCAAAGTAGAGCAGGCAGGGTGTGCCACACACAGGTATAGCACACTTAGGGAGCATAGGGGAGGCAGAATATGGCACGCAGACAGAATAGAGCAGCAGACAGGGAAGCACTCTAAGATGAACAGTTCATACTGTGCTACATACAGTGACACAATGCTGGTGCCCTCCAGAAGTTTGTATGAGGTATAAACAGGTGAACAATGTGGGCACTTTCAGTCTGAGTTTGAGTGAACAGTACAGGAATTTATGGGTGTGAACAATTAGAGGTGTTAGCGGTGTGAACAATGCAGGGGGGATTAATGTCTGAATTTAAAGTGTAAATAATGCCGGAGCAAGTTAATCTCTATAGTGATACCTTTTAAACAGGGCTGGATTTAAATAGAGGGCACCCCTAGGCCCACTGTCATTCGTCGCCTCCATCCGCTTCCTTTTATTCACTCAAATTTTCATCACCGGGACCGGAGCAATGGCGATTGGTGCACAGGATATTTAAAAAAACAATTGTATCTCCTGCTCATCTCCAGTGTTTGTGGTGTGAGGTTGGGCAGAATGCTGCCGCCTTAAATCCTGCCGCCCTAGGCCCGGGCCTTGGTGGCCTCTCCACAAATCCGGGCCTGCTTTTAAAGCTTACATATGATAAGCGACCTCCGCTCCATTTGACATTAGCCCACACCATGGCACAATTCTAATACGTTATGTGCCTATTTCTTTCCACTGTGTTCTGGTGTAATGGACATATGTGTATAATGAAGATTGGAGCATACATCACTGAATTGTGGGTATGCACGGGAAAAGCTACACTACTGCTAAGGTTGCAAATATCTTTCCACACAGTGTTGGGCTTACAATATGGTTGGGGGTTGCCATGTCCAGTATGATACTACTTATCACAGGATGTATACATAGGTAATTTTAATGGAAATATATTATATATTCTGTATAATTTGTATTATTCATCACATATTAAATACAGAAACCTGAAGTTAATTATGTATTTTTACCAGTTTAAAAGACAGTGCAAAGCGTTATACAGATATCATAATCCTTATTTACGACCAGAAGTGTAACTTTAGACATGTTAAATGGACAAAAGATTGTGTGCATACGGACAATATTGGGAACTTGTGCCCAAATACACTCTTTGCACAGCTGTGCTAAGCTCCAATCTTTTTGTTCCGCCTCTTCTAATGAACCATGTGCATACTTAGGCTAGGTAACGCTAGAACTGCTGCCACTCCGAATGTGGCAGTAATTTCAGGGTTACCACATAGAGTTGCATAATAGCTGCTATGGTTTTACCAAAAATCAACACACCATGGATACAATACAGCGATACAATATTCATGCAAGATTTTCAGATTGGGTGATTAGCAAAAACATGCTGAATCAGGTGCAACTCAGCATGAAGCTGCAAAAATATTGCATTTCAGGGGGAAAAAAACATGGCACTCTGCAACAGAACATTTAACTTTACAAACTGCACTGTGTTTGTAAATAACCCTTCTTTATTGAAAACTGTAGCATTCTGTAATCACTAATTCATCATTCTGGCATGCATGTGTGTTTCCACCTTTAGGCAGGATCTTGCATTGTATAGTCATTAATAAATATTTTGGGAATCTTCCATGTTGTGAATTCTAAAAAGGAAAGAATCCAAGGAATCCAATTGAAGAATAAGATGTGATTGCAATTCTGTCTGCAAAATCATGTCTGTGCCAATACTTTATGTAATTTATGGTTTTAAAAATTGTGACAGTTCCTAGAAGTGTATACTTATTTTTCTTGGAAGACTATGATCCACCAAAAAATGATGTAACAACGGTAACTTGAGCAAAACCAGTACATTTGGGGCTCCTAGACACTATGATTCCTAGGCAAAAATACCTTTAGTTTAATGTGGAGTCTAAACCACACTACATAAGCTTATGACATGCAAGTAAAATAAAAATCAGGAAGCAATATTAGGGTTGGCAATTATGATTAAGTGCACATGTGGCAGATCCTTCATCAGTGCTTTTCCTAATAGAAATAATCTTGCGCATATTAAAGGGGAAGTCAGCCTTCACAAATCTGATTTTCAAATGCCAGAAATAATATATTTCTACTTGTATTTTGTACAATTTTTTGTAATATTTACCCCCCTTTCATAAAATTATATAAGGTCACCAGCTTTCTAAATGGTTTAAGATTTTATTAGTACATATATTTATCAGCAGCATCACAGAAATGGCAGCAAAATAGTTGCTCTGTGACAGACATTATTAAAGCTTTGGGTGCATGCTCAATAGATCTGGGGGGAAATTAAGCACTCATTTTTAAAATGTACATTTTAGAAAAACCGCAGGAAAATAAACCACAGAAAATAGAAAGTAATTGAAAAAGGCATTACTAGCGGTGGTACGATTAAAAATAAGAAATACTATGAAGGTGAACTGTACATTTAAGTACAGTATATTATAATTTTGACCTTTTAAAAAATATACTGAATGTAACACTTGCACACTTCAATTCAAAATATGGAAACCTTACCAGTCAGCAATACATCCTGTTATCAAGTATCCAAATATCATTCCAACCAGCAGAGAAAACTTGGCAATGTGGACTTTCCAAGAAGAGTCACAAACAAGATCCCACTAGGAGACAAAACAAGAGACTCACATTGAAACAAGCAATATACAGCAAAGTAAACATCAATTTACTCTTTAATTGCAAGCTGTTCAAGCTTGGAAAATAAATGGATATTTTAGATATAGTCAGTCTGCATATGTTTTATCCTTAAAAGTTGATATTGAAAAGGAGAGAAAGTCACAGACACAAAAACTGAAAATTAATGTTTTTGGGCTTTAGTATTGAGCTTGAAAACAAATTGAAACAAATAAAACTGAGCAACACCACATTTATAATATGACCCAAAAGTTTGATTAAAACATCAGACACTTAACAAAATTAATTAGAAGTGTTTAAGCTTATCAATGCTGTGTTAACCTCTACACAGCTGTTTTAAATGATGTGATTATTATTATTAACAAGTTTTTTTAGAGCACTGACATATGTGATTGTACAGAAACTGCCCAGCACTTATTACCCATGCTCACAAAAATTTGTGGAATAATACAATCCCTTTAAACTTTCTGATTTTGTCTAAAAATAACTTCTCAATAACAGTACTTTTCTTATAAGCAAAGGGCAAGTCAAAACTAATGACAAACCATGAGTGTAGCTCTGTGCACATCCTTGATAATTAAAGGGCAAGTTTCATTACACTGTATCTTGGTCACACAGTACAATTTAAATCAGAGTAGGGCATTGTTTAAGATGACTATGGAGGCAGCTGGTCATGAGATCCCACGCTTGTCTTATTTATGAGTCACTACTAAATATCCAAAAACAATCCCCTGAAATGAAAGGGATTAAGTGTAACTGGAACAATAAATGACAAGTAGAGTGATGGGATAAACATTCTGCAATACCTCAAGTGCTCACAAATCCACAATGGAGTTATAATAATGCACTGGGGT
This sequence comes from Xenopus laevis, assembly GCF_017654675.1. Classification (NCBI taxonomy): domain Eukaryota; kingdom Metazoa; phylum Chordata; class Amphibia; order Anura; family Pipidae; genus Xenopus; species Xenopus laevis. The sequence continues at coordinate 92,336,571 of NC_054381.1, read as the reverse complement.
TTACAGGTCATCCAGTGAAACCAGCAGAGTACAGCTTTCTTATTTGCAGAAAACCAAAACACAACGAGTTGGATTTATAAACACTGGATAATACTGTACCAGTGCCATAACCTAAAAACCAAAATCAGACAAGACAATCAGGGTCAGGCAATGGCAGATCTCTTCCTGCGTTTCTCTCCATTGCATTGGTCTGCCTGTACCCGGAAGCATTGTGTTGGCATGGGTGGAGGAGGTAAACGCTGCAGATTATGGAGACAAGGCACTGAAAAGCCAAGGGGGAGCAGCAGGACAGTGAATTCTCTGCCTATGGAGAATCTGCTATGCGTAACATCGTCTGGACCTATCCTTAAGGTGGACATAGACACACCAATATTGTACGTAACAAATGTTCATTCGATATTCGGTGCATGTATCGTGGGAGACGAGCAGACCGATAACAGCAGAAGACTTAGATATTGGTCAGCTAGTCAATCTGGCACCTTTGAATGCACCTGAACATCGGCCATTGCTTGTGCTGAAGAGTCAGATACAAAACCATTGTTTCTACATGTATATCTAATGATTCAGCTCTACACTTGTATTGAATGAATGATCTTTTCCAGGAAAGATTGCAATTGTAACGTCTATGGCCACCTTTAGTTTCTAACTTCTGTGTTACTGCACTGGTGCAAAATTATTATTGGGTTACTGCACCAGCATGTTACAGTGTAATAGACTGGTAGATGATAAACAGTCTGATAAACCTTGTTTTTGTTTACAATAAGATTACTTTTTTAACAATGTTTTGTATAGAGATTCAGATAACCACACTCAAGCAGTGTGCATACTGAGCACATAAAGAAATTCAGAGAATCCACTCTTTTGAATTCAGCGAATACCAAACCGAATTTAAATCCTAATTTACATTTGCATATGCAAATTAGGGACAGGAAAGGAAAAAGTGTAAATCCTTTTTTTTTTTTTTTAATTCTTTTTTTTTTTTTGATGAAAAGTCACGTGATTTCCTTTCCCACCCCTAATTTGCAAATGCAAATTAGGATTCGGCCAAATCTGAATGTTGCTGAAAAAGGCAGAATCCTGGCAAAATAGCGAACCCAATCCTGGATTCAGTGCATCCCTAATAAAGATAATAACAAAGTAAAGTGACGTCATTAACGGGATACCGTCATGGGAAAATTTTTTTTTCCCAAAATGAATCAGTTAATAGTGCTGCTTCAGCAGAATTCTGCACTGAAATCCATTTCTCAAAAGAGCAAACAGATTTTTTTATATTCAGTTTTGAAATTTGACATGGGGCTAGACATATTGTCAATTTCCCAGCTGCCCCAAGTCACGTGACTTGTGCTCTGATAAACTTCAATCACTCTGTACTGCAAGTTGGAGTGATATTACCCCCCTCCCTTTTCCCCCCCAGCAGCCAAACAAAAGAACAATGGGAAGGTAACCAGATAGCAGCTCCCTAACACAAGAACAACACTCAATAGTAAAAACCCATGTCCCACTGAGACACATTCAGTTACATTGAGAAGGAAAAACAGCATCCTGCCAGAAAGCATTTCTCTCCTAAAGTGCAGGCACAAGTCACATGACTAGGGGCAGCTGGGAAATTGACAAAATGTCTAGCCCCATGTCAGATTTCAAAATTGAATATAAAAAAAATCTGTTTGCTCTTTTGAGAAATGGATTTCAGTGCAGAATTTTGCTGGAGCAGCACTATTAACTGATTCCTTTTGAAAAAAATTTTTTCCCACGACAGTATCCCTTTAATTTTACATCAATTAAATCGGCAACAACAGTTTACATTATGGCAGGTGTTGTAAATGTATAATGTTGCCTTTTCCCAGAAAGGGATAAACTCAGCATTTTTATACATTTAAAAATATTCTCCTTTACTTTCTACCAGTGCTGATGGTCACATTTTTCCTTTTAATTAAAGTGTTCCATATTTTTTTACGAATAAAATACATCTGTGGTACTGCCAATTTGCCCAGGTAGAAAGTATCAATTACCCTTACTAAAGTTCCATGTCACTAATGCTTTCCTTGCCCAAGAGCTCTAGGATGAGGTTTCTGATTGGCATCTTTACCTGCATAGTAAATCTGCTGACTGTACTGTTCAATATAAGATATAACAGTCTTTCCAGTAATGATTTATTTTATAAAGAAGCAGACTTTAGGGTTTACCAGTTGCTGCTTCGTGCAGTCCCCTAGTAGTTCATATACTGTATTGTTTTCTGTAAGAACAACTACACAAGAAATAATTACTTTTTTAGTTGCTTTTATTTTGTTTGCCATTTTTCACAGTGAGACTGACACCAGGAAATGGCTCTCTGCAACAATGACACAGCAGAATCTGCAAGGAGATGTGGCCAATCTGATGGGGGAAATAAATACAGAATATAAACCCCTTATAAATCAAAATTTAATACATTGTGTTGATGCACTTCAATTAATTGCAAGGATTGATGGGTTAAATCACATACACCAACAAGATACATTTGTTTTTTCATATTTTTGCTTGATTACAATGTGTGTATGTTACAGTAACACTATGGTAGCTCTTTACTCCCAAAATGCTGTCTTCAGTTGTTCACAAATAGACTTTACATCCCTGGCCCTGTATACTCAGGTTGGACCATCATCAAAGGTGTAATTCGCAAATGTGTGTAAAAACCAGTGTAGAGTTACTAACTACATCTGTTTCTACTCATGTTTACTAAACTGGCACATTCCAATTTACGTCTCAAAATCTCTTGAGGCTCTCATTTACATTCCAGCAAAAAAAATGGTATCTTCACTGTTTCAAAGTTTGTTGCACTTCGACAATAGATGTTTATCAGAATATACAATTTTAGGGAGACATATAGAATAACCCAGTTCAGTTCATGTAAGGACACACTATGGATTATGTCTAATGCTGTTATGGGAACGCTCTGCAAAATCTATGCAATAAGCAGAGTCATCAGGCATCTATAAGTGAAACATTCAGTCAATCATGCAGCCTCTTCAGCTAACAGCAGCAGTTCTCAAGCATAATTTATCAGTGATGAAAGAGACAAGAGAGATCAGTGAAAGATTCCTTCACGTTTAGGATATAGAAAATCATACGCGCTTGATTACATTTCCATCAGCACTCATGCGCCAACGTACCTTTCAGTTATGAACTCATTCCATGATAACTAATCAAGTAATGTCAAGTGTTAAATCATTTTCCATTACATTACGCAGCAAGGGCACATAGACTGGCTTCTGTCAACCTGCAAATCTCTAAGCCTCCTATATTCTTATCTTCCTTTCAGAAACCCCGAAGCCAGTCTTTTGTACTCTTCCTCCATGACCTCTTGCTTACTTTCTAAGCAAAAGCCAATTCATAAAGTGCTGAATTGTATTCCGGCTTTTGAATGATGGACTTGCAGTGCAACAAAACACACTATCCCTGAATGTGTTGAATAAATTACATGTAATTATGGAAATTGTATGTTTTCTTTCTTTAGATGAAAGGGGTGGTTAACATTTAGTTAACAAGTTAACGTTTAGTATGTTATAGAGTGGCCAAATCTAAGCAACGTTTCAATTGGTCTTCATTATTATTTGCCTTCTTCTTATGACTCTGTTCAGCTTTCAAATGGGGGTCACTGACCCTGTCTAAAAAAAACAAATGCTCTGTAAGGCTACAAATGTATATTTATAGCTACTTTGGATTACTAGTCTTTCTAGTCAGGTCCTCTCCTAATTATATTCCAGTCTCTCATTCAAATCAATGTATGGTTGTTAGGGTAATTTGAACCCAAGCAACCAGATTACTCAGAAACGGAACTAGAGGGGGGCGGGCCCTGGCGCAGGACACACAGCCGAGCCCCCCTCCGTACACCCGGAACTGGCCGGGAATATGCAGCGTGCGGACTGCCGGGGGGCCCTGAGGGGGTGCAGGCCCTGGCCTGCTCGCACCCCCTGCTCCCCCTGTAGTTCCGCCCCTGAGATTACTATAATTGCAAATTGGAGAGCTACTGAATAAAAAGCTAAATAACAAAAACCACAAATAATAAAAATGAAAACCTATTGCAATTTGTCTCAGAATATCACTCTCTACATCATACTAAAGGTTAACTAAAGGGTGAACAACCCATTTTATGTCACATGTGAAGATATTCAGAGGATGAATTGGTGCACCCTCCTTCCCCCCCAAAAAAAATATATAAAAAAACCAAACAGTGGTGTAACTAAATATTACTGGACCCCACAGCAAATTATTTTTCAGGCCCCGGAAAGAGGTTGACCTGTTTTACCAATATTGATTGAAACTGCATATGAATTAGGGCAATGTGGGGCCCTTATACCTCCTGGGCTCCACTGCAGCTGCAGGGTCTGTTTCCTCTGTAGTTAAGCCCCTGAAAGCAAACAATTTTACTTCTCCCGCCATAAGAAACTGTAGAGATTTTACATATTCCTGCCAACTGACTTTTGCAAGAATGCTACTAAAAATAGTCTTCAGAGACCTCTGTGTCACTGGCCCTTGCTCGTGATCACCGACAGTCACAAACAAGGGTTTCAGCTTCAGCTTCACTTTACATGCACTTAATCATACATAGCTAAAAAAAAACTTACACTTTTTAGTGTAGTGTTTGTATGGGCTAGAGACACAGGGTGGATAAGCAACTCTCACTGCCCAAAGGCTTTTTTCAATTGGATGATTACACAATGGTGATGTTTCAACCAGCTGTGGGCTGAATCAGTGATCCCTAAAGGTGGCCATAGACGCACAGATAATATCGTACAAAAAAATTTTCGTCCGATATTCGGTGCGTGTATGGTGGAAAAAGAGCCGACCGATATCGGCAGAAGACTTGGATATTGGTCGGCTCGTCGATCTGGCTGGTCAGAAAATTTTGATCGGGTGCCTTTGAAGGGACCCAAACATCGGCCATTGTTAGTGCTGAATCGTCAGATACAGGTAGAATTCTATTGTTTCTTCCCGTATATCTACCTGTATATCTGACGATTCAGCTCTAGACGTGTATATTGAAACAAACGATCTTTCTTGGAAAGATCTTTTCCAAGAAAGATTGTAATTGTTACATCTATAGCCACCCAAATGCCTGGGAATAAAAGAATGCAAAAAAACAAGGTAGGCACCAAATTTTAACATAATGCAACATCGAGTTTGTCCCCTGAATATTACATTACAGTTGGCACCTGTTTCACTATTCACAGTCCCTGTCTATCTATGCATTAGCAGTGACTACCTTTTTCAGTGCCATGGTTTTGTTTGAACATTTTTCAGAAACAAACTGAAATCTGTTACAATTAAAAGGGACCTATACATTTTTCCAACCTGTCCTAATATTACAAAACTAATATACAAGGCTATATTTCTAGAGGCAATTGGATAAATGTGTGCTGAACCACTAAGAGCTGAACACGATTTAAAAGTTGTTCCTGTTACTGCAGAAAGTGTTCTCTTATTCTTTTCTTGTTGGCCTTTCCACTCAAAAAGCAAATCAGTCACTGCTTTAGAGAACTAAGAACATGAACAGGGAAAGAAGCAAAACAGATACATCAAGGGCAGCCATTCAAACGGCTTGCTATTTGGCACGTATAATGTTTGAATAAGTGCCTTAAAGTAAAAGGCACACACTGGCAAAATGTCTGTGTCTCTCTGTTAAGCTCCTGACAATGCCCTGAGAAAGATGTAGTGTACTTGTATGCATGCAAGTACATAATAATAATCACAAGACTACATTAGGTCATGTCTGATTTAGTGCTTCTAGCCCTACTTTCCCAATATTTATATACGGTATATTGATATCCAGTAACCTGTTTTGAAGAAAATTCTCAAATACTGTAAGTGTAGTGCAACAACTGGGGGGGGGCAAGCATTAAGACCAGTAAGGGTAAAATGTGGGCAATTCAAAGATTATAACAAAGAAAAAATTAAGACCAATTGAAAAGATGCTTAATTAGCAATTCTATAACATAATGATAAAAGTGAACATAAAGGTGTATCTCATTATTTTTCCCAAAGACATAGTTGCAAACACAGGCTCAGATATTTGCCCTGATAGTGCTCCACTTACATTAAGGCTAATGCCACGCCAAACGGTTTATTTGAGTATATATGCACGTGGAGAAAAAGTCAATCCACTGTCATCCATGGATCTTGGTGCAAAAACACAAAAGTATGAAATCCACTTAGTGTACTGTATGCATGCATAGATCAACATTATGCCTGTCAGTGCACTTACACCACAGAGCAGATCAGAACAGCCTGGTGTGGCATTAGCCCAACAGTGCGTAAAGAGAAACCGTTGTTGTCTAAGTCTCATGAGATATATTGGTCTACATTGGTTGACCTATGCACCTTCCTCTCACCTCTCACTGACAGCCCCCCCTGTTCACATAGTCACATTCACAAGGTCTGAGCCTCCATCAATTACAGTAGCAACCCCATTTTACGTTTTTCAGGGGACTAGAAAAAATGGTGTAAAATCCAGGAAAATGTAAAATCAGGGAAATATGTTATGCATAATCTATAGGTAGGACCACAAAACAAATGTAAAATGAGGGAAAACAAAATCAGGGGATGTAAAACTTAAGTTCTACTGTATTACTAAAATCTAAGGGAAAAACGAATTACAGGTGGGCCCAATGCAGGACTATAAAATGTTCTGCTCCTCCACATAACAAAACTTTAGAAAACACACAATGAAATTCTATAATTTGAAAGCCAATAGGCTTTTCAGACCCCAGTGTCACTGCACTGTGGATAGTCCTGCCCTTGCTGGTTCTTGGATTGCTTCCCCAGGAGGTTTTCAGTAATAGTAGCTGCTCTCTACGGGGTCATCTGATCCTTCTGATAGAAGGCGATCATTCTGTCTGATGCACCATTCATGTACCAAAATAAGAACCTGCTGCAAAAGAAATGGTTTGTCGACAGTGCTAGAAAGGATTCCACTGAGTGTTTCTCTTTTTAAGTGAAAGTATAGTTTTATGATTATGATGATTCATTATTTAAATACCACCAACATGTTCCCCAGCACTTTATAAACACCATAGATGGAGGGTGATTTTTTTATTTGGGTAGGCTACGTCTAATGTTACATCAACAGTTTCTTCATCTGTGATTTTCCACTGGCGTAGAAACAGATGATCCATTCCCATATTATAAGCATTAGCAAAAGTTGTAATTCACCTGTCTGAGCGCACAGGGAGGATTTTTTGTCTAAAACTGCACTACAATCTGAAATCTGTCCCATACCTGAGCAAATTTAACAGCTACTTACTGATTGGCAAACACCCTGCATGGTTAAGTACAAAGTCATTTTTTACTTGACATGGCTAAAGCCCAGACTATTTTGAAAATAATATTCATAGCACTCTTTTATTCTCAACATTATAGAAAAAGTTCAGTTCATCCACATTACTGGAAATCAGGGCTAATAATCGGGTTGTTTAACATTAAAGCATGTTTATTGGTGTACTTTCACATAAAACATATGTTAACTGTCATTCATGGGAGATCTTATTCATAGAAAGTATAATGCAGATATATTTTGGTCCCCTTGCAAAAACAGTAGCTGCCCTTTTACTGCAGTTTCTAAGTAATACAATATAACTGTATATGAGGTTGAGAAAAAAACTTGCGTTCAACCATCAACATTTGTGTGTAAGTGAAAGTAGCCAAACCGATCTGTTAGTTGATCCAGAGGACGGTCAATTGAATTGATACAATAGTTGGTAATATTCCTCATATACTGCTAAGAAGTGTTTTAACTAATTGTATTTTAAGTGTAGCAAATTGTAACGGTTCAAATGCTCCTGGATCACTGAGCTGTCAGACAGACACCAGAGGCATGAACATTAAACTTTAAACTTCGATTTTGGGAAAACAGCAAAAAGTAAAAGATGGAACGCAAATTAAAAAAGTCTTTGTTTATGGTGAACAATCCGAAAACAACTGAACCGAAAATAAAAGTGTTTGGAAGGTGAACAACCCCAATAAGGACACACCAAAATCCAATCACATTGGTTCCATTGAACCATTCAGGTAGGGGTTGATTGAAACTCACAAAGGTGTGAAAGTGAGACCTTGTCACAATGGTATCAAGGCCTCCCCAAGCCTTAATGAAAACCTGACTATGACAAACACATTGTTCACATCAGTCCCATTACTCATGGTCTATTTTACCATGAGACAACCAGTGTTTTGGCGTGTTGGAGGAAACAACACTGCTCAGAGGGAACGCACACAAGCAAATGGAAAACATACAAACACCTTGCCAGTGAACATACAAACTCCTTGCTAGTGATAAACTGACATTGCACCTATATAGGGCTTTAAAAGGGGTGTTTCCCTTTAAGTCTACTTTTATTAAGTTATAGAATGGCTAATTTGAAGCAAGTTAAAGGTTTCTGAATTATTTTACTTTTTCTTTTCAGCTTTCAAATGGGGGGGGTCACAGACTCCATCTAAAACAACAAATGCTATGTAAGGCTACAAAATGTATTGTTACTTTTTATTACTCCTCTTTCTAATCAAGCCTTATTCTATTCATATTCCAGTCTCATATTCAAATCAATGCATGGTTATTAGGGTAATTTGGAGGCTAGCAACCAGATTGCTGCAGCTGCAAACTGCAGAGCTGCTGAATAAAATAAAAAAAAAACACAAATAATAAAAAATGAAAAGTAAATGCAAATTGTGTCCGAAAATCATAATATACATCATACGCCATCATCACCTTGTTAAGGTGTACACTTAAATTCTGCAGTTTGTCTCACAAACAAAAAGAAACTGACTGCCTGACTCATAGCAATTGTTGAAGAAAAAAAACAAAAACATTCATATGTACCAGTAAGCACTTCATTAATTGGTTATAAATTGCATGTTGCACAGTGGTTACAATGCCACAAAACAAGCAAAAGAACAGTCACTGACACCACATAAAGCAACATTTTAAGTGCTATAAGAAACCCAAGTTGTATTTAACTACAGATACCAGCAGTAAAGAATGCAATTATAATTTAAGCCAGGAAATGCAGGATGGGACCTTATTGGTTTACACAATTCACAATGACATTTAATTTAATGTGGTGTAAACACTTAATAATAACTCACTATCCTAATTTCAAAAACAACACCTGCAAAACCAATTGATTTGTAGAATGTGTTAAACATGCTTTTAGCTCAGTCAGTACACATGGAGTTAAGCAGCCTGCAGCGAACTGAGAAAGGCTCAACAGAGTTGTCTATATTTATCAGCCAGTTATGTATGAGGCGTGTGAAGCTCTGGGTGGGTGGAGAGGAACACATGCACACCGTACATGATCAAGGACAGAATACTGCACAACCGTCTAAGCCATGTATAAAGCAAAGGAAAATACATAAGGTAATTAGGGTGGCGATAAACTGCAGGAGAAGGTTGAGGACAGCAACAGAAGGAGGGTGGCACTTTTTAATCTGTATTTTTATGGCCACGGATTATTAAACCAACACTCCCCAACTCTACCCGCTACCGTGCCCCTTTACTCTAGTTTTTTTTTCTACCACTGGGGACTGGTCACATTCTCAGTCCCCAGTGCTCCAGAAGCAGATATGGCCACCCTAGGTCAGGCTAGAATAATATATTTCATGCATTTATGCAATAAGTGCTCATTTTCTCTGACTATATTAGTACTTTATAGATATTATCACCATGTTATTTATAAAGAAAAGCATTACTCTGATCTCTCTACTTTGCTGCAGTAACTTTCTACATGCTTCTGGTAAGCTTATAGAAATGGACATCTGCATAGAAAGGCTCAAGGGCACTATGTCACTTAAAGAGTGCAGCCCATAAACCTGCTCAAAAATGCATAAAGTGTCACACCCACCATGATACTGTATGCCAAATTGTCAGGCCTATGACAAAACTAGTATGTAAGCATGCAAGAACATTAAAATACAGCTGCCAAAATAAAGTATTTTACCTTTTGCCTTTTTTGAAAGGGGGAATCTACCCAAATATATAAAAAAAAAGTGAAAATATTCAATTCTAAGCAACTCCTGCTACAGCTAAAGTTTACATGTAGCCACAAACAACAGGCAATGCCATTTAAAAATAACTTTAAAATCACTGAAAATATTTAAATTAATATATATTAGAAAGTTGCTTAGAATTACACTTAATTTTGAGTGCAGTTCTTTAAAACTGTTGGTCCATTGGTCCTGGGACATTTCAGGTAAAAAATGTCCAAGAAACAGCTAAAACTATGGACTTACCCTTGAAACAAGGGGTCATGGTAAGCTATGCAAAAAAGGACTATAGTAATTTACTTTACAGGGATACTGTCATGGGAATTTTTTTTTTCCAAAATGAATCAGTTAATAGTGCTGCTCCAGCAGAATTCTGCACTGAAATCCATTTCTCAAAAGAGCAAACAGATTTTTTTATATTCAATTTTGAAATATGACATGAGGCTAGACATATTGTCAATTTCCCAGCTGCCTCAAGTCATGTGACTTGTGCTCTGATAAACTTCAATCACTCTTTACTGCTGTACTGCAAGTTGGATTGATATCACCCCCCTCCCTTTCCCCCCCCCAGCAGCCAAACAAAAGAACAATGGGAAGGTAACCAGATACCAGCTGCCTGGTAGATCTAAGAACAACACTCAATAGTAAAAACCCATGTCTCACTGACATTCAGTTACATTGAGAAGGAAAAACAGCAGCCTGCCAGAAAGCATTTCTCTCCTAAAGTGCAGGCACAAGTCACATGACCAGGGGCAGCTGGGAAATTGACACAATGTCTGGCCCCATGTCAGACATTTAGGACAGGGCTTTTCTTTACCCTTGAAGCTGTGGCCTTAACCTCACTTCAGACATTTTTGTGAGGTTCAGACCACAGTCAGTCTCTTGCACACCCTAGTGTTCTTGTATACCTCCCCAGTCTATGTAAATGATCCATTTAGGCTACAAGATAAGCTGCACATAAGAGGAATTGCTGTTTTTATTATATCTCAGTTTTGGTACTTTGTAAAAATTACAATATCTATTCCCAGATGGGTGCCACGGTTTCCCAAACTAAGCACATACATTATTACCTTTAAGTACAGTTATGTTTTTCCCAAACCATTCTAAACAGCATTTCACATAGTGTCCTGTGAATGATGACACTGTCCAGAAGTAAATAATGATGACTTTGCGGTTGCGGGGCCACTTATTCTTTGTAATGACTGAGAATTAATTTTACAGGAACATAGGGCCGAATATAATAAGCAATGTAAAACTGGGATTTATGTATGCAATTATTCTCCTAGTACAGAGATCTGGCAAAATCACTGCCTAGGTGTCGCATGCATTATTTTTAAGCTTTTTCTAATTCAAACACACATCAAGTTCTGCAAATTAAATCTGTGGTTGAGCAGCACTGTGGTGTACCACATAAATATCTCCATTACCACACAAAGAATAATATAAAGGTTACATCAACAAAGAAACCTTGGTGAATCACACAGCTTTTATGTGATCTTGCTAAAAACATACTTAATTGAAGGCTTGATGTGAACTGGGCTATTTTGGGCAGAACAGCCCACCAAAGTGCTGCTTATTTGAAATCCTTATTTTAGTAGGTAGAAAACATATCTTCAAACATAGGCAAGGCATGCAGCAATCTTTACATTGAAAATAACTGTTATTATTGGGCAATGAAAAAAAAAAAAGTTACAGGGAGATATCTATATATATATATAGATATATATATATATATCTATCTATATATATCTATATATATATATATATCTATATATATATATCTATATATATATCTATATATATATATCTATATATATATATCTATATATATATATCTATATATATATATCTATATATATATATATATATATATATATATATATATCTCTATAGCTATATATATCTATATATATCTATAGATATCTATAGATATCTATATATATATATCTCAACATAGTTTGTCAAAATTGTGGTGATAAAATGCCACCGTCAAAATACTAAACAGAATATGGAGCAATTTTTACTGTGCTTTTTTGTAGTGAAATATTTTTACTGTACTTTATTGTAGTGAAATATTTTTACTGTAGTTCTATGTTGTGAAATATTTACTAGGTGCAAATAAACATATTTTTATGTGGGAGATGCAGTTATTGCACGGAGGCTACATCTTTAATTACTTAAATGTTTCAAGGTGTATCTAAATTTGTAATCTGCAGACAACCTTTGAATTCCTTCCTCCTTTTCAAGGCCCTGTGTTTCCTACATGACCAAGCATGCAAATTGCAGTTATGTCACACACTGGAATGCAGTCCCTTCTTATATAATATCCTGTAAAAACTATACTTTAATTCAGGCATCAGCTTTTTGCAATACTGCAATATTTCAGATTGAAATAGTCAGGAAAGATGTGCAGTTAGATTACTGAACTATTTTACTAAAAAGTGAGAAATATCCCTTGCTAATAAGTTGCATTAATATAATATTTGAATGTATATCTAGCTACAAATTAAGGATACAATACTTAGTCTAATCTGCATTTGATAATGGCATCTGGTTATAATAGTACTTTTTATATAACAATGCAAGTCCATAGACCAGTAAAAACCACCTGAATATCTCTTGAAGAGTCCCCATGTTTATTTAATAATGCCAAAGACAATTCTGCCCCTGTTTCCAAAATCAGTTATTATTCAGTTAAATAGCATAAAAATTGTTTAAATCTTATGAATCAATCATGAATGAAAACATTTTTCCCCGGAATTTTGTAATTGAAACAAGTTGAAACAAAATCTGTAATTGCTTTCAGCACACTTGGACTGATATTAGTATTGTGGCTTTCAGGCTTTATGACTATTAGAGGAATATCAAAAAGTTGTATTTTAACCTAGCAAAGAGCAAAAAAGGAGAAACCCACAATTATCTCATTTGTGTAGGTGTGTGTAAAAAGTTTATTGCAAAGTAATGAGGGTACAGCCAGGAACTAAGGGATTATACAATGCAATTGAGAACAGGTTTGAGGACTAAACAAGTCTAACCTAGCTGCAATGTGATAACATGGAAACAGTAATTAAAGAACTCCAAATTTACAATATTCTGTAGCTGCACAGATAAAATAGTTTAAAGAATTGTTCACCTTTAAGTAACAACTACATTCATCCGACATCTGTATGTCCTGTTTACCTCAAAATAACAAAAATCATAGTTTATTTCATGATTTAAACAATGGCAAAAGGTAGGTTCAGTGCAAGCCCTATTCATTTAAATTATGTTGAACAAGGGGGTACACTGCTCTTTTAAAGTGGCACTGAAATCTCAACAAATGCTTTGTTTATATATTATATATATTATGTATATAACAAAATCAGAATTTGGGACACCTAAAATGTCCTCTTGCTACATTAAGTCATGCCCCATTGAACCTGGCAAGCTGGCAAACATGTTCCATAATAATTCCCCATTCAGAGCTACCATATGCAGGATTGCTTCCAGGCACCACCCTTCTCTATAATTAAATCTGTTTGATGTTGAAAAATCATACTACCCATACTGCTTTATCACTATGTAATTATGCAACATATAGTATGCCTATGCAGAAGGTTCTTTAATAATAATCAATTATTCTACTTTTATCATTAGCAACAAAAATGAATGAACCCTTTTGAGTCTTAATAATTTCAACACCTGCCCTTCAACATTCCATTCAGTACAACAATCCATCAGCCTAATATGCCAGTTCCATTGCTCATTTACATTCCTCTCATATCTGAAAGAAAAATGCAGTGCCAACTAAGTTCACGCCTTTTGACTGGTGAGAATAATTTGGGCTATTATGAGAAATGCTGGAAAACACCATGTTCAATAAGGGTCAAGGGACGAAAACATTCAAGATACAAATATTGGAATTACGCCAATCATCAGTGCAGATAACCCCTAGAGAAAAATATAAAGATAATACAAAATGTGTGCACATATTGAGAAAAATGAAATGCATAATACGTTAAGGGAAAATATAATTATATATATATATATATATATATATATATATATATATATATATATATATATATATATATATATATATATATATATATATATATATATATATCTACAATCTGTATTTAGAGTTAAATATAAGAAGGCTGAAAACATGCTAGTTTACATTTTCAGAATGAAAAGTGCCAGTGACCACGGTCATATTTATATATAGGCACCCCTGGGCCACATATTAAAAAAAAGTTCAAGAAAAAAAAAAAATGAACCATAAAAATTCCTCTGCCCCCGGAGTACACTTGCGGTTTGCAGTAGAAGGGGTTACTTTTTTCTTCTGTGTTCAGCACATGTGCATTACACAAACTGTTGGCAACTAGGTGCCTGGTGCCTATGGTAGCACCAAAAATGCAGCCGTGCCAAAGTCACAACTTCCAGGCGTTTCACTATTAGAATGATAGGAAGTGTCATGGTAGCAATTTCATATTGTTTTATCCCACTCTGAATAACATGGTAGGCCATATGCCCACCGACGGCTTCCACCAAAGGAGCCCCCCCTCTGGGCCCCCTGCCCCAGCTGCAACCCAACATCTCCCCTAACTTACCTGTTTTTTAGTTACAGCCACGATTGGGGCCAGGGAGGGAGATCAGGAGGGCATTGCATGGGTATGTGTTGGTGGGGCCCACTGTTTTTTTAGCTGGTGTCCTGCCAGCCCAGTCTGACCCCGTTAGTGACACACACATGCTCAGTGTGCTCTGGGCAATTTATGTGACGCTAAGCTCAGGTATTGTCATAAATTTTCAAGCAGAAAAGGAGGTTTACCTGTCATATAAGCTGATGCTACAGGGCTGATTATTAAATTCTAATGCTTATTGCTCTGAGCTGCCATGAAATTTACATATTACTAATCAGCCTTATATTGTGAATTTATATTCTATATATAGAGTTTATTGTGAATTGTTCCCTAAGCTCAGGTAACTGACAGCAGCACAGAGCATGTGTTGTGAATCAGTAGAAAAGTAGACGGGGAGCTACTGGGGACATAACTGAAGCACCTGTCCTGATTCCCCTATTAATCAGACACTTACTTTTTTGGTGCAACTGCACTACTAGAGCTGAATTTCCAGTTACAAAACACAGAGATGCATTTAAAAGTAAACCAGTCTTGCCAACCTGCAATACTTTATAGCACTGATGTATGATAAATTATATATGGACGTCTTTATTTGTCCAGTTTCCATTATGTACTAAAACACATTTTCACTCTTGTATGGTTATTAAGACGCATGGTACTAAGCAAGCTCAATTGTGGCTCTGCTTGAGACTTTAGCTTTAGGAGAAAAAGAAGCTAGCAATGTATTATTTATACTCAGTGGGATACTGTTAATAAATGTTGTCACACCATACAAACAGATATATATTTGATCACACAGGTATCAGGCACAAGCAAAAACACAGACAGTTAAAGACAATTAATCACATTGTCACATTGACAGATTAAATACTTTGGAATGGTTAGAGGACTGCATCTACTGTATCTTTCTTTTAAAAGACAGATCCAAAACCACACATAAACAATCTCTCAGTACCTAACAACTTCCCAAATTGTGGCCAATATTTACCATAAACATATCAATATCCTGCTTCAGAGAATCCTACGCCACATGACCTTCATGCTATTTAGCTGCAGTGACCGATTTCCTATAGATGTAATATCAGTCTATCACTTCAGGCTTTTTTGAATACTCTCTAAATTAGTTGTATGGTTAAGAGAACAGTACAGTGAGAGCAAAATAGCAGACATATTCAGAAAAGGATAACATATATTGGAACTTCTAATAAGCATCCCCTTGTGTTGTGTTATTTTATTCATGTCTCACTCCACAATTCAATGTTACTGTATTGAAGACATTGCTTTGCAAATACTCCAACAGCTTCTTCAGTGATATTTTAATATGTACAATATTCAGCACAAATCCAGTCCTCAATGAATCATTAGATGAGATGACTTATACAGCAACTAATACAATTTTATACAATACCTGCTACTATTTGTCAGTTTGCCCTAGGTGTGCTATTGGAAAACAATGCTCTTTGCGAAAGTGTGGTACCCCATTAATTCAGTAGTACAAATAAATGGTATACACATTTTAGCTGTATATTTTTCAATAGCAGTGTATGAATGCCAATGCTATAATACACAAATGCAGATTTCTTTCATTACCATTTCTGGTAATTCACATGGCCTTATGAGCATATTTCAATGATGTCATGTTAAAAAAAAACCTTCCTGCCCTTTCTTCACATACCTTCAGGGTAATTACTTAACATTCATCATATGAAATGACAAAGCAATCATTCTACTCTGAGCAAGTAAAAACCCTTACCTTGAAGCAGATGTTCCGGTTTTTGGAACAGGCTGTTCACAGGCAGTTCTAGGCAACAGATAACATGAAAACATAACTGACATCATACAAATATCTACACACTCGAAAATACATACATAGTCTAATGTATCCAGTGGCACCTTAGATAATAAAGTTAGATGCTGTGTCACAATTCCCTACAGAAGGATCAATATATGATCAAGGGAGGAATAGTTTACCTTTACTAAAAACTTGTATAGGCATAGCAAAAAATACAGGCTTTAAACAAAAAAAAAAATTCCACCTCCTCTTAGGCTTAGTTAACCAGGTCAGTGGGTCTTTATACTGTTTCTCTAAACTGTTTTCAGATTGTTCATTAGAAATATATACTTTTGTCAGTTGCTTTTACCGTTTTTCCAAAATGTAAATTTAAAGTTTGTCTCTGGTGTTTTAGTCTGACAGTTGAGTAATCCAGGTGCAGATTCTGAACTGTTACAATTTTGCTACATTTAATAGCGTCAACTGAATCTGTGGAATATTAGCAACTATTGTATCAATTCTAACAGCTGCCTTTAATGAAACTCAGGGATTCTGCTCAGCAGGGCCAAAGATAAGAAATGTATCAAATAATGTATCAATTTAGATAAATCGGTGAAACCCCTTCCAGACCTGCTTTAGAAAGACAAAGTGAAAAATGAAACTTTACACTTCAATATTGGAAAAACAGCCACACTTAGAAAATATAAAGAAAAAGTCTTCCTGGTGAACCATCTGAAAACATCTGAATTGAAAAAAGCCCCTGTAATGCCAGCATTATAGCGCTAAAAAGGGGAGTGGTAAAATGCTGCCATCCTTTAACAGTCAGCACTCAGTTTCCAGCATGCAGAAGAGCAATGGCCCTTTGAACTAAATTATTCCAAGTAATATCACAAGGATCAGGAATGCGTACCAATTGAATCATTTCTAGTGATACCAAACAAGATTTTTCTGGTGTCAGTTGTTTTCAGCTGCCATAGAGAGCACAATTACACTAACTGTGATAGGAACAACTAGCCATAATAATGGTCGGCAATCTTAAAACTGGCGTCACGCATCATTAGCTGCCATTTAAAATGTGGAGAGGATTTGTGGGGAAATGTAAATGTAGCCACTGAAAAAGATAGTAACCAAGGCATACATGCATCCATCTCTCTCTCAGCAACCAAGCTAGCCACTATACATAGACACAATTGCCCATATATAAGCCCACTTGATATGCTTCGACATAGGAGATTGAGAGACATGTCCAAGTTGCAAAGAGCTGCTGCTGGGAATCGAACCAGTGTTTCCCACTAGTGTGATCACTTATCAGTTAGGCCAACACCTTCTCCACTTGTAGGAGGTGCTTTCTGGTCTCGTCTCTTACATGTTACATATGTGCCTATTGAAATACAGTGGGATGTGAGTAGCTAATCATAGCTCAGTTTCCACACAGAAGTCAGCAATCACACAGGTTGAAAAAATGGCACTTGTCCATTTAGTTCAACCATGTATGTCAAAGTGAAACCTCTCTAACTGCTAGTTGATCCAGAGCAAAACCCCATTTGAAGCATCTCCAATTAGCCTCAGAGGGGAGAAATGTTTTACTTATTACCACTATGGAAACTGGACCCGTCCCTGGATCAACTTTGTACTAAGCTTCACATAAGTTGCTGGCATTTCTCAGTAGTAACTACTTTAGTATCTACCACCCATGTTCAAAGACTTGAAGCTTTAGCTGCAACTAATGCATCAAATTCTAACAGCCTAAAAACTCTACAATCAGGCTTACTTAGCTGCTACTTGAAAATAAGAAAAGGGGAAAACAATATTTAGGAGTAGTTTTATGAACGTCAAACTGGCGAACAGTGTCCCAGCAAATTTTAGTACTTTCGTTTTCATTCTATTCACGATCAGGAAATTTTTGGTGGTCAAACATATTCAAGATCTGTAATATATATTTAATTTAGCTTAAATTGGACTGCAGTTTTAATATTTAGCTTTGCCTTCTTCACATAATGGAAGGTTTTTCACCAATGTCTAGCTACAGTGTTTATTAGGTAGACTGTACTAGACATATTGTAAATAATTTATAATAGAAAATACATTGGTTAAAGAAATATTCTCAAAGGGAGATATAATTAAGTATCATGATTCAAACAATGCATCTCCTCTTAACAGCAATCCAAACAGCAAGCTATAAGGGAATTATCTTTGTGAAATACAATAGCATTTTCTGTGTAAAGGCTAAACATTATACAAATTGTATCCAACAAATTTTTCCTCTCTTTTCATAGTACTACATAACCTACGCAATACATGGGTAATACTGCTTTTTAAGTTAGTATTTTAAGTTATTCTAAAAGAGAAGAGAAAGGAGGCAACAAAATACAAAGAACATTCATAGAGATACAATAGATTTTAAGGGTATGTACATTTTGGGAAAGTATTGTATCCTTTCCTGCAGTGTAGGGGAAGGTTTTCACATTACTGAACCTAAAATATGTGACTATGACTGTACTGAACGTTGTTGTGCCTGTAAGATCCATTAGCACAGCTGGTAGAAATGAGTTTCCTTTGCTCTGATGAGTATCTAGTATACTAGTATACAAAGCAGTCGGTATATGCAAACAGCTACCACTTGCAATGGTCAGATACTTTCATAAGCTATAGAAAACTGAAGCACATGAGAAATAATTGCAAAACTCCTGTGTTTAATATGTAAAGCCAAACACTACAACATTTTGGGGGCATACTCCATCAGGTGCACCCCCAAAATGTTGTAATGTTTGGCTTGACAGAGGTGTAATCCCCATTTTGCAATTATTTCCCATGTGCTAGAGTTCTCTATAGCTTCTGCTTGTGTATATTAAGGTATATTAACGTATATTAACGTTGAAGAGGCCAGGTGTGCACGAGTTTCTTTTGCAGATACTGTGCATGCCTCTGACCAATATCTTATTATCTTGTATATCTCCATTATTATTATTATAAATTATCATGCAGGGTCTTGGTGGAGTGTGTATAAAACCACTTTTTGTGTTGGAACTAAAGTTTACTTTATGATGAACTTTTTGTCTCCCATTAAAAAGATGTATGAATGTATAATCAGGAACTTATGCGAGACCTCTATGATGATCAGATATGGAGTTTGCGGACATTATTTATTAAGCTCATTTACCTTTAATAATGCACAACATGTAAACCTCATCAGAATGGTTTGTTTAGTTCCTCCTCTGCCAAGTTCAGTCGAACCGTATGTAACTCTCATTTGAAGTGGAGTTCAAGCCAAACACTTGCTGCATGTTTAATATTTTGAAAGGCATTTAAATGTATTTTTGGTCTGGCTTTTTGTCACTGGGTGATGCTTACCCCTTTTATAACCATGTGGAGAACTTTTTTATGGCAAGAATTTTAGGAGAATTTTCAGGAAGCTTTTTTCGCCCACTTATCATTCCATATAGCTCTACAATTTAGGCTACAAACTGACACTGCTATTGCAGGTATTTACCACCTGATTAACTAACACACCATGATGTTCATGGGCCATGACAGACATATATTTAAAATAAAGGATATTATATTCTCTTTCATTAAACAAAAAAATAAAAAAAATAAAAAATAAGTTTTTTTGGGTGGCGGCCCCCTTTATGATCCCATTTTAATAACGAAGACCTTGTATTAAACAGGTGTGGTAACACTTATATACACTGTATGTCAAACATTAAATATGTAATCAGCAAATTTTTACTCCTTTTGTACACACTATATTCAAGCTGAGCTGGATTTATATTCAGCCCTTAAACTCATGTTATATAAAGAAATGTGACTACAGAAAATTTAATACTGTACAAACAGATGCTCGGGCCTTGTGCCATTATACAGGTATCTGAACTTCTTAGTATGTATCAGTTAAAAGAAGAGTAGAAAAGCAAACAGCAGCTGAATTAATTATTTGAATTTGTTTGAGGTTAGACTTCATGAACTCATATATTAAGAAACACTCATGCATATTCAGAATGTTCAGCACTCAGCTGCTGTGGGGTAATAGATAAGCAACAGCTAGAAGACTCCTGGTAACATATGCATCATCTAATCCATATCATAAAAGTATATTTATCTGTATATGTATGTATGTTTATATATTAATGTGTGGAGAAGTTGGATCGGTTATTCTGAATCCTAGGGACCCAAGGTTTTCTAGAGAAGGAGTCTCCAGATAATCTCCAGAATAGTTTCCAGATAAAATGTTTGAGGATATTTTAGTGTTGGAATAGAACACGCTTGTCACTTTTAAAGTGTTTATTTCTAAATTGTTTGCTCCAACCAGAAGTAAGATCTAGGCCTTAAACCACGAGAAATTAAAGGAAACAGAGATCACCTCAAATGTTATTTCCTACAGTTAATGAATATAGCTATCTCTATCAACCATGTCTTTAGACAGCTGTTATAGCATATTTGATCTTTCAGAGTACTCAGGTCACATATGCATTGTAACTGTTAAATTAAGAAAGATATACAAATAAACAATTGTACTTTTTTAAACAATGTGTCAACATTTTTAACAAATTAGCACATTTACATATACAAAGCTTCTAAACTAAATCTGTTCATTACTGGAGCCAACTGCACTCAGTCACTGTAGCCTGCCAACTATGCAATCACCTCCTCTCATTTAACGAGGAGCGAAAGGAAGCATTTTATTACTTCTGTAAGTACAGAATGAAAATCCTATGCAAGGCGTCAAGGAGAATATTGTAACAACTAGTGATGGGCGAATTTATTTGCCAGGTGCAAATTCGCTGCGTATATCCACGTTTAGATGCTGGTGACAATTTAGACGCCGGCAACAATTAACAGACGACGGCGTCAAAATCCGCGTTTTCATGATGAAGTGAAACGGAACAAATTCGTCCAACACTAGTGACAACCATTTGGGGAGGAAAGGGCACAAATCATCTCTAATAATTACTGTACTCGGTTCACCTTTAAGTTAACTTTTAGCATGTTATAGAATGTCCTATTTCGATCAAATTTGCAGTTGGCTTTAATTATTTATGTTTTTGAATAATTTGCCTTTGCTTGTAAGTACATGCACAGACTGGTATGATTGAGAGTTCAGCATTACTCACAAGTATCACAGAGAGAACAGTGCTTCCAGTGTCCGTAGCAAGTGTCTATGCTGACTCACTTATCTGATTTACAGTATACACATGAGGAATGGTGCTTGCTTACTCTCACAATAGGCAACACTGACAAGTGCCGCCCTAGGCCTGGGCCTATGTGGCCTCGCCACAAATCCAGGCCTGATGCCAGGGGCCCACCAGAGACCCTTAGGCTGTGGGCCCACTTTACAAACTATTATTCCTCCTCTCCTCATTCAACCTTTTTTTCTCCTAGTGTTTTATCTCTACATACTATTCTCTATTTTTCCATTATTAAAAAGAAATAGGCCAAATGGTTAGAAGCAAGAGGGCCCACCGGGAGTTTTCCTGGTATCACGGTGGGCCAGTCTGACACTGATCACATGACAATAGAAAACAATATATAAAATTGTATATACATACATTTATACTAATCTTAAAATGTATTATTGATTTAAATTATCTTCCCCAACCAAAGAGATTAACTGACTAAAAGCAGAGCATTTGTGTGTGTGCTACAAAACAGGTATAAACAGATAATATTCAATTAAATAAACTAAATATAATGAAATCTGAAACCAGCTTGTTAAGATCAGCATGGTCAGTATAGATTATTAAAGGGTTATGGCATTTGTGGGTCTATGGCTACTAAAACAACTACGGGGATCATCCACCCTTCATAGTCAAAATAGATGGTAAGCAGTCAATTTACCATCTCTATAGCAGAGCTATCTCAGTCTGACAAAGTATCAGTAGACAAAGCAACCAACAATTGTCTGTGCTACCTGACAGCACTCACAATAGCAAATATGCCAAAACAACTGCTTTGGTATATTCACATTGCTTAAATTCAAACAATACATTAGATAACAGTTTTCTTTCAAGCACTATGCAACTCAGTTTACGCTAAGGATAATGTTACAACATACAATTTAAAGATGTATAGTTCATAGGGTATTTTGAAAAAAGAAAAGCGATTGTCACTGAAGGGTTCCTGTAATGAACATACTGGGTAATAAGACCTAC
Organism: Xenopus laevis; assembly: GCF_017654675.1. Taxonomy (NCBI): domain Eukaryota; kingdom Metazoa; phylum Chordata; class Amphibia; order Anura; family Pipidae; genus Xenopus; species Xenopus laevis. Next base: position 92,314,018 of record NC_054381.1, on the reverse strand, counting down.
AGGGCATCCCAGAGGGAGAGAACAGATGTTCAGACGAGAGGGTCTCTCAATGGTATTAAATAAAGACACACCAGACATAGCAACTGAAACACAAAAACTAAATTATTAACAAGCAGAAAGGGAAAAAAACATTTATTAAGCAATTCTGGATATTTAATTTGTCAAAATGCAAAAAGCATCTATAGAGCTTTTTTTTCAGTCCATATCAATAAAAAAGGTTTTTGCCCAAATTTTCAACGGGATAAATAAATATTTCAGCAATATATTTCTTTTAATACATCGCTATCGCACTAAAGGATCATGGGCTGGATGTGACCCTCAAAGGGATTTTTTTGGATTCCAGTCGACTCAAGGGCTCTTTGTAGGATGTCATAATATGAAAAAATCTGTCCCTAGATTTACATGTAAAAACATTGAAAATGCCTGATATATATCCCTGGATATATAGTAACGAGTATGTGCAGGAATCACAATGCAGACAAGCAGATACAGTATGTTAGAACAGAATATATTAAAAAAAAAAAGAAAAGAAAAAAAAAGAGCAGGGGAAATCACTGTTAAATTGTATGGCGCCATGCGTTTCTTGAAATGAAAAAAAATTAACTGAATTTTTTTAGTTACCATGTGCCTTGTTCTGTCATCACATATAGAAAAAGGTAAATTCATATAGGAACAAAGTGATCCTATGTTGTTTTCTCATTGCCAGGCGGATGTGAAATGAAGGACAGGATGAATAAGGGCTAGAGTACACAATGAAATTTGTTCTGCGCTGCTCAACACTAGGGATCCCCATGGGTTGTTTCCCATTGTCAGCAATAGGAAGCACTGCAACTCAATACCTCTGAACCAGCAAAAGTTCTCTCAAGTGGCAGTCACTGGCCACCTCAGCGGTGTCAATTGAAGACAAACCATGGTGATGTCCTGCTCTTTGCCATATGAGAAATCAAACCACTTGTGAGCCCTAAAGGTGGCCATACACTATAAGATCGGCTTTTTTGGCAAGGTTGACAAACGAGCGGATCTTGACCCTATATGCCCACTAACGGCTTGTCGCCATTGGGTGAATCTGAACGTTCGGCCCTGGTGCTGAACGATCGGATTACAATACTACAAATGGGCTCCGACGGGTCGCAGACGATGCAGTCCTGTATCTTGCAAAAAAATCAAACTTGACCAATCGATATCTGGCTGATTTTTGGCCTGATATCGATCTGGAGGACCTGTCGGGAGCCCACACACATGAGCAGATAACCTGCCGAATCAGTCGGCAGCTTTAATCTGCCCGTGTATGGCCACCTTAAGAGTGTGAATGGTTTAATTCACATTTAATAGTGGGGGAAGCAATGTATAGATAAGCAGTACGCATTCTGCACCAAATTAGATTAATTTCACTTTGTTATCCCATTTTCCTTTTTTGCAGTGCATTTGGCTCCCAACAAAAGGAACTCTGGCTGAAAATCCTTTTGTTGGGAGCCAAATGCACTGCAAAAAAGGAAAATGGGATAACAAAGTGAAATTAATTTAATAGAGGATATAATGTGTGTTGCAGTAAATAGAAGAATTAAGGTCATGAGCACTTAAAGGTTCTCCTACAGGATTATTTAAGGTCATGGATCAATGTGTGAGGGCCCTGAACTAAGGTTTCTTGGCAAGAGGAAAGAACTTTACTGTGATTTTATTTAACAGCTTCCCTGTAAAGCCACAGAGTAGAAAGTATACTTAATGTCCATTATGGACAGACTGGGACCCCCAGATGCCATTACCATTTGCACAAAGGCTTATAGGAGGAAAAGGTCGGACACATGAATTCCAGCAATGCCCCTGGTTCCTTACCTTGCTAACCACGTTGTGTAGCAGTCCGGCCCGGATCCTGTAGTCCCACTTGTTGCACAGGCAGCTGTCCGTGTGGTTGGTGGCGCTGGTGGGAGCCGGGGTGGTTGGAAGTTGTGGCGGGGGGAGCAGGAGAAGAAGCCCCGGGGCCCCTGAGCTGTCATTCCCTCCATGAGACCGTGTCCCGGCGGGGCCATGCACTCCCAGGCTGCTATTCACCTGGCACCACTTGTCCGGCTGATCCAACAGGAAGAAGTCTGAGAACTGGCTGAAGCTGAGAAACAGAGCCGGGATCCACGTGAGCAGCACCAGCCGCTTGTTGTAGGTGCCCAGGAATGGCAGTACCGAGCCGTCATAGTCCAGGAGCAGCGAGTTGTAGCGAGAGGTGGCCTCGGGTCGCCCAGGGGATACAGGAGCCGCCGGAATTTCCTCAGACGGTGGAACCACAGAGCTGGAAGCCGGCAACACTGAACCATTCTCCTCGGCCTCTGGCTGCCTCCTCCAACCACATTCCCGCTCCTTGGACATCCTTAGCAAAGCACGGGGAGAGCGTCAGTGACAGCATGCAACCATCCGGGCACCCGGAGCCCTGTCACTCAGCAGCCACCTGCACCCTGGCACTCACTAGTCTGTCGCTGATGCCTCCCAGAGCGCACTGTCCGTTCAGTCACTGTATCGCTGGGGTAGCGATGGGAAAGATACAACACAATGTTACATATATACGGTGTGTGCCAGGGGTGCGCAGCTTTTACTGTATATACGCCGCTCACACTGATATTTGGTAGAAGAGATTGAGCCCAATGCAGCAGCAGCGTTTCAGTAAATTTCGTGTAGGATTCAATGGGCTGCTATAGACATCACGCGTTACTGTGAATATAAAATGTCTGGACTAGCCGGCAGTGCAGCATGTGTATATTTTCAGCAGCAGTAGAGCCGATCCTGCCCAGACCCTAGGGAAGCAACTCCATGTACAATCAGCGCGCCAAGCCGCGTACTTCAATTCGGACCTGGATCGAGTCTGGTTACTAGCTGCCCTTCTCTTCCTCCTCCTCTCTCACTCACTCACTCACACCAGCGAGCGCCACGATCGGCTTTTGGGAAGGAAAGCTCAGGAGGCAGCGGCCGTGCTGTGGGAAATGCTGCCCCGGATTCCAATTCCAGCGCCGGGGAAGTGAAGGCAGAGCACGAGCAGAGATCCCAGACGCACAATCTGTCCCCTTCCCAGAGAGAAAGTGTTCCACTCAGCTCCACGACTCCCAAGGCCGAGACTGGAATAACATCATCCAACCGGTTTGGTCAGTACTCGCTGTCAGTTTCTGCATTGCTGGCTGCCACCTCTTTCCCTCTCTCCCTTCGCCTTTTCATCCCTAATCAACGCCCCCGGAAGTATTGGCACTTACACCTAAAGGCAACCTGCCTCTGTGCACTGCCTCCCTGGGGAGGGGATCAGGTATTACGAGCTCCCTGATAGAGATGCCTCCTGCTTGGCAAGCTGCTGGCAAAAAAGCAGTTTGAATGAATAAAACCTCCTCCTCCACCACCAGATTGTTTGGCACTGTGCTACTTGACTCCCAGTCCCTGCATCGGCAGGAGGAGTAGGCCTGTGTTGTGATATCCCCCTAATAATCATCTGCACATAGACATCACTAGTTCATAAATACAATATTAGAGGCTCATAGAATTCATTGTTGATTAAAACCTCTGCAGTGTCTGTACAATGGAAAAGCATGGAAAAGTTAAACAAACATTTTTCCATTTTCATTATCATTAGGATTCCAACACACATTCAGGAATAAAAATACAGTTTGGAAGTAAAATGTTCCATGTTGAGAATAACCAATGCTTCATCCACTGTTCACAGAAAAATGATGACAGGAATAACACTATATTCATATGGAATATGTGTTATAGTTTACTGAAATACCATTACAGCATGCTCCATCTCATTACATTAATGGAATTCAAAATAGGCCCTGACATTTTAAGTACCAAGAGGCCCAAACAGTAACTGACCAACCCAATAAGTATTGACTGTAAGTGGCATCTTGCAGCAGCCCCTCTGGAATTTGCCAGAATCGACAGATTGCTAGTCCAGGACCAGGCGTGAAGTAGGGTGTGAGTCTATTCACAGGAGGAATAATGTAGTTTTAGTCTAGTCAATGGCGTTGGATTGAGCTGTTAGAGTTACAGCAGATTTTGTTAGTAGGATTTGTTGTACAACTACATTAGTAGTGGGCAGCACTCACCAAGCTTTACAACTTCCAAAAATAGAGGTGCACTTCACAGGGCAGCCATCAGGGGGGGGACAGGGGGGAGCGTTGTAGGGGGCCCTCGAGGGTAAGGGGGGCCCAGCCACGCCACACTTTCTTGATTAGCCGGGCCCCCCTGCTTTCTGAGAACTGCTGACTTCGGGAAGGCAGGGTGGGAGCACAAGGGGAGGTATCTTCTGTCTATTACTTCCGCTCATTGGTCACTGAGTTAAAGTCCCGGTTGAGCTGCTCAGGGATTGGATATCTGAGGTTTGAACTTCTCCAGCTCATCCAATCACCATGCAGCTTTACCAGGACTTGAAATTCTGTGACCAATAAGGGAAGAAAATGCTGTCACTGGAAGAAGATACAGACACCGGTGCTCCCCTTCTCCCTTCTGTAGTTGGCAGCTCACTGACAGCAGGTGGGCTACACTAATGAAGTAAGTGTAACATGGCAGGGCCCCCTAAAGGTAACCCTTTGTGGTCCCTGTTGTGGGGGGGGGCAAGTTTTTTTACATGGACTTTTAAGGGGGGCCCTGGCCACCAATTTTCTTATAATGTTGGGGGGCACTGGCCACCAATTTTTTTTCCCCATGTGGGGTCCCAGCCACCAATATTTATAATGGGGGGCCCTGACCACAAATGTTTTTTTCAATGGGGGGGCCCTGACCACCAATATTTTTTCATTAACATGTGGGAACCATAGCCACCAAGGGCGGGCGGCGGGCCTGTAGGTGGGGCTTGTGGTTGGCGCAGCCCAGGGGGCCCAGGAATTTTTTTCGTATGGGGCCCTGCGATTTCTGATGGCGGCCCTGGCAATTCATATAGTGTCCACTTTTTCAGATCAAATGCTAATAAAGGCTTTTTAAATTGATATTCCTTGATGGTGTTGTCTTCTTCATTTTTGTTACAATTATATTACACAGAATAGAACTGTGGTTCTATGACCTTTTGGACACAAGTCCCCTTTATGTTAAAATATTTGGTTTGGGTCCCTCTAGCTCATATCGCAATTACAGATACAGCACTGTTTCAGTCATCCTGCTGTGGTTCCAAAATTTAATGTAGAACTTAGTTTTCACTTCAAATCTCATCTTCGCCAACCTTCACAGCAGTAGTTATCTAAGACAGCAAGTAATCATTGTTACCAAATTACATGCTAACTGAATGTCAGGTTTGGCCCCATCTGATGCTTTGGTTTCAAACCCATTGGGGTTTGGTAAACAGCTTTATAAATACATTCTAATAATAACTTCAGGTATAGAACCTGCCAAATATGACAGAAAAATTTAAAAATGGCATCTCTATATTGCATGTTATGGCCACCAGAGGTGTAACTTTGCACCCAGGGCCCCCTGCCACCCAACAGCATAACGGGTGCCATGGGCCCCCAGCAAAAAACATTCTAAAGGGGCTTAGCACCAACAGTCTGTCCCCTTCTGGTCTGCTTGCGCTATACTCACCAGGCTGCATAGTGCAACTATATCAAAAGACACAGCAAGTTGGGTGATGGGGAAATATGATGAAGCAGAACCTGCATTCCGGGGCCCCATGTTGCGGGTTTGCTGTATGGCTAGTCAGGCCTCAAAGCCACAAAGGCCCAGGCCTAGGGTGCCAGAATTTCAGGGGTGCCAATCTCCAGTGCTGTGCCGGTTCCACACACACGCACACGAAGGGGAGGGGGACAGGGAAAGGAAACAGGGAGGGGGATGTAAATGGGGGACGAAACGAGTGGAGCCAGCCTAGATGTGCCTCAGTTGTAAATCTGGGTCTGGAGGCTTGAGAAAGAGTGTTAGCCCGAAACATTGCCTAGTTTGTTTAAAGGAGTTGTTCACCTTTGAGATAACGTTTAGTATGATGTAGAGAGTGATAGTCTGACATAATTTGCAATTTGATTTGATCAGTAATAAAAAGTAGCAATAACATTTGTAGCCTTACAGAGCATTCGTTTTTTTACAAGGGGGACAGCGACGTCCATTTGAAAGCTGCAAAGAATCAGAAGAAAAAGACAAATAACTATAAAACTATAAAAAATAAATAATGAAAACAAGTTGAAAAGTTGCTTAGAATTGGTTGTTCTATAACATAATAAACCTTAAAAGTTACCTTAAAGGTGAACCACCCCTTAAACTTGTACTGTGACGGACTGGGGGGTCCGGGCCCACAGGGGCTGCTGCCTCAGGGGCACTCCCACCCCAGCAACAACTCCTGTCTGCTTCACCTTCCCGGCACATACCTTGTTTCCTCTTCTCCTGCCCACGATCGGGCCAGAGGGGGAGGTCAGGGGGCAGTGCACAGGGAGCGGGTCAGGGTCAGAGGGTCCCACCGGGTTTCTTCCCAGTGTCCTGCCAGCTCAGTCCGACCCTGAATTTGTAAATATTTTTAGTAAAGCAATAGGTTTTCACCATTTTAGACTGATGAGCTACTCCTTATGGGCAGAAATAGAATTTGAATGCAACATTCCTGAGCAATGGCAGACCTTAAATTTAATTTGTTCCATTTTTTAAATAAAATGCTTATACAGAACAATTCATGCACAAACATGTTGTTGTTCAGCAGGCTTGTACTCTGCAGTGCAGTATAGTAATCAGAACATGACAGGAAGCTTTCAGCGAAAGGCACAAACAAGTGAGAAATAATAACCAGCCAATCAAACAGTGCAAACTTAACAAGGCATGGTATTTATACAATTAGCCTGAGCAGAAACCCCTAGCAATACTAATATAAATTGGATCAAGATCTGGAACAGTTTGAGAGTATCAGTGTTACAAGATGTAAGAAAATGTGTAAGTCCCTGTTGGAGACCATTTTCATCCTAGCACCAGAAATTGGTTATAAGTAATTTGTTTTATGTATACTCTACAATCTGTCTGTTTAGTCCTGCTAATATTGTTATTGATAAGTTGGACTTGGGAAAACCTACATCCATGCTCTTGTGTGCAGTGCAGGGTAAGTTGCAGATTAGCTAAATAATGGGGTTATATGGTTAATGTCACACACAACATTTTTCCACCAGTGGAGAAGTCACCAATTCATCCAACTACTGCCACTTGTGTTTTGTCACTGACAGGTATGACATTCGCCTGTCACTGCTCAGTCGGGGCAAATTCCATGCCTGCTAGTCAGTGTCAGACTAGGCCTCCTAGGCCCCATCAGAGAACCTGATATCAAGGATCCACTCTCACAACAATTAGGTGGAGACAGTGCAAAATGTAATAGAGGTTATATTAGTTTTATGGTGGAAATAAGAAAGGGATTATAGGAATTTGCCCAGACTGCTACCCACTATTGCATAGACCCATTGGGAGATCGGCAGAAAAGTCCAACCCTATTGTCAGTGGTTGAACACATCACAGGGTTGAAACAGTGGAGACAATGCTGTGTGTTACAACAGCACTAATGCAGAAGATGTGTCTGCTAGGGATGCAAGCTTTTCTGAAAAAAAAATATATCTTTCCTTTCTTTCTTATCTTTCTTTCCTGTTAATCACATTGCTATTAAATGTCATTTTTATCTATACTATACCCCATGATTATTACTTATTGGTCTTCTTATTGTACCAAATACTTGTGTATTTGTGAGCAAAAAGATTATTTTTGGGCAATAAATGATGTACTGAGCGTATCTGTTCTAATTTAAAAAATACTGTATTGTGTTGAGTCATTTGTGATGTATTTGGTGCTTATAGAAGCACTTTTCTAACAAAGCTTTATTTATTTATAATTTTAGTCTGAATTTGGTGAAAATATATTTTTACTTTACTAGGGTTCCAGCTGTATTTTAGTGGCTTAACTTGACTTTGATGGGCCCACCTGCAGAAAAATATTCGACCCTCCATTACTAAGATCCTGCAAATAAATGGTTCGGATGCTTCTTACCAGGCTCCCTTTTTCTTTGGGCCCTCCTGGAATCTCACTCTGCAATGCATATAGATGTTTATGCCCACTGATGTGTTTTTTTATTTAGTACCCTAGACAGTGAAGCTAAGGTTGGTGCATGGACTGCAAGCTCCGATCACATAGGTGAGGGATTGTACTGGAGGCCATGTCTAGGCAGCACCGCCAGAGACCCAATTTACCTCTCACACTCCAAGTTTTTGGAATGTAGGAGGAAAACCACAGAGTAAAAAAGGAACATGCAGACACCATGTAGACATACTTGATGTTAAAATTATATCCTGTATATATCTGAATGAATAAGATGAAGAGAAAAAATGGAAATATTGCTTAAAAGTTAAAAAAATCAAAGATACAAAATACACTAGGCAGTTGCGGAACTAAAAATTACTTACTAGGCTCCATGTCACATTCATTTTTTGGGCCCCCTAAACTTTGCAAATAAAACATTTATTATACACACACACTGAAACTATTTATCAGTGACTGCTCCATTGGGCCCCCTATACCTCCTTGCCCCCCCCCCCCAGCAGTGACAGAATCTGCTTCCTCCATAGATGCACTCCTGGCACTGAGGGAGATAGAGATAAACATATTTTAGGGTAACATCTAATATTTCAGCAATGCTGCTCGCTTTGGTACAAGGTGATACTCTTGCTGAATTCACATTTTCTTATTGACACAATGAACTAAAATATCCTTTGTTCTATGTACTACCCAATACATTGTGACTTTCTTTCTCTTAGCACTGGTAAGCATAGAAGTGAAACTGCAGAATAATCATTTTGTTGTTTAGTGCTTGGAAGGGGTTTTCAACGTCTCTGTAACATCCCTCTTTTCTCTGGTGACTGCATATTTTTGTCCAATGAGTTTCAAGAGTAGTTCTCTGCTTGCTCTGTTAGCAACAGGAGATATATGTGCTATGGCACTGATAGTGCATGTTCTGCTACACAAATTTGTTTATATTGCATGTGATACAGAAGGCTGCTTTTTACAGATTCATGTCAATAGCTCCATAACACTGAGGCAACATATTATTATTATTATTATTATTATTATCCTTTATATGCCATATTTAAATGGCACACATGAAAAGTATTGATGTCTAAATGTAGTGTAAAAAATAATCAGAAAATGTTACAAAAGGTGGCCATACAAGCATGCAAAAAAGTTTCTGGCGGGGTCAATTATTGTCAGGGGGCCTATCGGCCGGCCTATCTGAGACGTCCGGACCAAGGAGGAAGCTTCGGGTAAAAGTCCAAGTTTGCGGTAATTAATAAGGGATCAGGAGTAATCATAGTCAATTCCAGGCAAAAGATGAGTAGCAATATCAATGTCCAGGCAAGGTCAAAAGGTTCAGGAGTAATTTTAGAAGCACCCAGGAAACACAAAAGGAAATCCTATAAACGGGCATTGAACCCGTGACCTCAGCGTCTTTTTATTTAAAATTTTCGCGCCAGACGGGATGACGTCATCACACTTCCGACAGAGACAGGAGCGCCATTGAGTGCTAATAACAATTATGGGCTGTGATTGACTATTGGTAGCCCCTATGTAAACCTAAGTCTAATATAAACTTGCATAGAAATCAGCATAATTAACAAGATATGCAAGTTTCATATTGACTTTTACTACCAAAGCTGGTTTCTATACACCTTAGTGCCTTTGTTTCCTTTCCTATTCACTTGAATAGACTTTGCCTTGACATTTGGACAACAGAAGAGCAATTTTAAGAAGTCAAGAAGGCTTTATTTTTAAAGAAATAGTGTGTCCCTTAAGAAAAATAAAACCAACACTGTCAGGAAAAGCAAAATAAGAAAAAAGTAAAAAAAATACAGTATAACCACTATTTTTAAAAAAATGTAATTGTATTCAACACTTTTATATGAATATATGTATATTTCTTTGGATACTTTCATAAAGCAGTTCATAATATACAGTTGCTTTATAACTATAGTTATCCTTAGAAGGAAATATCCCAATACATTGTATTCAAGAGATATTCCTTACCAATAAATACAAGACGACTCTAAACGAAAACTAAAATCATATTCAGGGTAAAAGTAACCGCAAAAGTGAATAGAACAATGAGACCATTTGAAGGACAGCATTATGCAGGCAGCAAGGATTAACCTGCCTACAAGCAAGACACTTTAGACCATAGAATAGTAAGAAGTATAAATATTATTATTTGCATAGATAGTTTAATAAAGAACCCAAAGATACAGATAGTTTACTAACCTAGCCATGTTTCCTGTTTGTTATTATAAGTTGTTTCGGAAAATCTCATTTACAATAGAGATAGTTATATGTTATGAAAGTTAATTAATCCCAGTAGTATTTACTATTGATTAGCTCCCAGCTGACTTCCAAGTGACTGGTTTCCTCAGTGCTCGTTGTAAAATGTTCTGGAACAGACTTGCCTTGGCTTTTTCTGCTTTACAGTCATTATTACGTAGATCAATCTGCATTCTATATATCATTTTAAATATTACCATGCTATATTGTGAAATATATTGCTGTGTATACCACAGCATTAGAGTAAGTGATCAATACATTGATATGAAAATAGAAAAATAATATAATAATTAGGGAATATAGATAATATTCCTTTTTTCCCATCCATTTCCTGTTTGCAATAGATATTGTGAGTTACCAAAATGTTCAGAAGAGATGGAAGAGATGGAAGATTGAAAAAAGTGCACTAATTCGCTGAATGGTGGCAACATGAAAAAACAGGCTCAATACACCTTTTTACCTATAATGCACCAAAAAACACAAACCACAGGTAAACCAGGTAAGTAACTGCTTTACAAAATGTCTATACTTCCTTTGTATCCGCATGGAAATCCAAAATAAATCCAGATAAAGCAGGAAGACCTCCCACCTTCTCACCTCCCATAATTTTCTCTTCAGGTGATGTTTCCATCAATCTCTGACGTCAATAGAGGGGGCAGGTTGGGTGCCGCCTTAAAGATGACAATGTGGTCTATGCAATAAAATGCATTAACTGTTAAATAGGAGGTATTTTTAATGTAGAAACTAGACAAATCCTCACAAAAGGCCTACCCAACACCCAATAAAATAAAACCCAATAAAAAACTAGGAAACAACCCAACCATAACCTAAGTGACTTTAAAATCTCTGTTGTCAAAGGCAGTTTCAAAACAGTAAATTAAAGAAATGTAAGGTAATACAAACTGATGAAAACATTTAATAGACTGGAGACATGACTTAATATAGGCAATGGATTTATGGCGTACATTAGGACCTGTCTGTACAAATCAAAAAAGCAAACATTTGTGAAGACAACAAACTGCCACAGCAGATGTAATCTATACATTTTACACCTTTGGTCTAATTCTTACCTGGTCTGGTTACCTGATTAATTAATTCATATCATGCCTGACTCCCCCCTCTGCATAACCCATTTCCCCATACTGTATGTCTGCCTTAGCTTACAATTCAAATTATGCTTATGTGTTTTTTCAACATACAAACAAATATTGCTTCTTTGTATTCAAGTTCTGTAAAGCTTCCTGTAATTATCATTTTAGTTAGCCAATAAAGGTATCACCTTTATACCACTTTTGTTATGTTTCATATAATTTTTCGACTGGCCAACATGTCACATTTGCATGTTACTGGAAGGAATACTTTGAATGCACTTCTATTAAGATTTACTTGCTGGCATAATGGTGAATAGATATCTGATGTTTTAATGTCAATGTGTGATGCTTAAAAAATGGACCGAGCAGATAGACTAAAGTTTTTTTAGGTGGTCTCAGAGTCAATAATGTTTTCAGATTTATAAATCAGATTTATATATCAGATCTAATTGTGTGCCTGTCAGCTCTAAAAAGGGCCCACTATATTCCATAATTAAATCTTCTCTTGGTGGTAATATTCCTTGTTTCAACTTCTTGGGGGTCTAATGGAGGACAAAATAGAAAGGATCCTCATGTTCTTGTGAATGTCTTCCCTAATAATTCAAGATTCAATTTCTGATGGTTTTAACAATTTTGTAGAAAATAAATCACTGAAGAGCTTTTTTCGAAGTCCCCGCTGAGAACATTTATGTAGCAGTATCTGAAGCAATGATTGATGACAAAGATCATAATGAAGCAATGGAACTTACTTGAGTAGCTAACTAAAGAAAACTGTACTAGGGTTGATATACAAGCCCTTGATTTACTCACTCAAACGGGTCATACAGTATCCTAATAGTAAATAACTGTCCCTTTTTCTCATAGTCCTAACACACTTTGTCATGATTACAGTTGGATTTAAATACTGTCAGGTACTCATGTGGGGTTTTATGTCCATCTTGGCTCTTTGGACATGTTGTCTACAAAACCTATAAAGTATTGATAGATAATATTGTGATCATTTATTTCTGTTTTAGTAATTACGTATACATTTAAATACTGACTGGTGTACTAGCTATTCTGAATATTTAATTCAGTATGTGCCAGAAAGCCAGTATTCTTGACAGAAAAGCTAGTAACACACACTCTTTGAATCAAATGTCAAGTGGGCTTTTAAAGCTAAACCCTTTGCAAATGTCAACACTGAAATTGAGTTGTACCTGCCATTTTAGAAGAACAGAGAGAAGACATCAAAGGGGCCAAAGTTATTCTGATCAAACATTTGCCTGGTATAAGAACATTTGCTGGACACTAGATTTAATTGTACCAAATTAAATGGAATTAGGAAAGGTGCATTTCAGATAACAGTGAATATTCTATTGGGACAGAGATCAAACTATCTAAAGAAATATTGATATGCAGATCACAGATATCATCAGTGCGGTTGCTAGCCTTCACTGCCCCCCCCCCCACAATAACATCTTTAGAGGGTGCGGCACACAGCATTCTGCCCTTTTCTCCTTCCCTGGTCACACACGTCTGCCTGATTCTGTGGGTGCGCATATTTTAAATTAGAAAGTGGTTGGGGCAGGAGTTTTTTTGTGCAGCAGACCCGGCAGTCTGGGCCCCCCTATTCCCATAATGCTTAATGCAAAATTGAACAGGGAGGCATAAATGTGATCATACTAATGTTTTTATATCAACAAGTCAGTCTGTAAGCTACAAAACAGTAAAGAGAACTGAAACAGTAAAGAGAACTGAAAAGGAACTCAGAAAAGATCTGAAGCTTCATTTTCTATATTTACTTTAATATTGTGCCACAGTGTTTGCCAGAGGAGGAGGTAGACATTTTTGGGCTGCTGTGGGGGGGGGATTAGAGGGGGATCATACAACTCTGACTTGCAGTACAGCAGTAAAGAATGACTGAAGTTTATCAGAGCACAAGTCACAAGACTGGGGGCACCTGGGAAACTGGCAACATGTATAGCCTCAAGCTCTCTTTTGAAAAAAACATGTTTTCCTGTGACAGAATCCCTTTAAAGAGATACTGATGCCAGAAATTAAACTGTTTTAATAATCAGTAATTTACCTCTAAAAATTACCAAGTGCAACTTTTCGTGCCGCTGATAATAAATAGGGTGCCGCTGCCTGAGGCAAGATTTTCACCTTACCTCATAGCAGGAGTGCCCCTGCCTCTACTGAAGTGAATGAGTGGGTGAGATCAAATGATTATTTATTAGAATGCTGCAGATATAGTGACTGATTGGGTTGTTCTATATGTAGTTAACAGCGTCAGAGTCGCTGTGTATATAAATATTAATGGCTATAATTAAGGGCAGTCACGTCTGACCTAGAAGCTATGCAATTATTAATTGAATACAGAAATATTTTTCATTGGATTATGGAGTTGCTGCCAATATTTTCCTTTGCATTGACAAGCAACGTGCACCTGTTTCTCCATGCACCAGAGTGAACAAAGGGAGAGAGCTCCCATTACATTGAAATTCGACCCTTGATAAATCTGCCCCTAAGTGTAGGCTCACCAGTCACAAATTTATGATTATGTATGTGTAATTTATTACTGTATATAGAGAGCTTTACATTTTTGATAATCCATGAATGACAATTGATTCTACGTTATTATGTACTAAAGCAATTGTATTATAAAAAGCTTATCTGTTATCTGTTATGTGCGGTGAAAATAGGTGCCCGATAGCCCTATTCAACTTGAATGGCTGCCTCCATGGCTACAGAAAATATTTATTTAAATAATATTTTCAAATTTCTGAAGAAACCACACAGTAATAGGTAACAGAAAATCATATTTAAATGCATAGATAACCCATACATTTTGGTGTAACTAGTCTTTTAATTTGTTTTTAAGGTCACTGACCTCTAATACCAGACTAAAGCAATAAATAAAAGGTTACCAAAAATGTTATACAACGTTCAGTTGCAAAGTATTTTCTTCCCCATCTGGGGCAAATTGAAAAGGCTTCAGATGGGGTTTTTTGCCTTCCTCTGGATCAACTGGCAAATAGGCAAAGTAAAAAAAGTAAAAAGGTTGAACTTGAACTTGAACTTTTCAACCTAACTTACTATGTTACTATGTTACTATGTAAAGTTGCTTAATTTACATTTGTCTGTAACATACAAAAACATCTTTTTTGAATGATCTTTGTCTCTGCTTATAGATGTGCCCTTTAGCACCATAATAAGATATTTGCCAGCACAAGGAGAAATGGAAGGAAGAATCAGCACCAGCTGTCTTGCTCTCTAGCACAGAGATAAGGCTAAAGACTGAGTTTGAGAGTAAACCAAGGTCAAACCACAAGCACACATATGACAGAAGCATACTCATTTTCTTTATCTTCTAGGCAGTAATGGCAGTTAAAACAAAAGGCACAGACAGGGTAATGTAATAAAAAGTCTTAATTTGCCCACTTCTACTAACCAGTAGCAATCCATAAGATGTGGGACACTATGTTTTGGGGCAAATTCCCTAAGCAGTGAAAATCCGCCAGCAACGGCTTTGCAGCCATTGCAACACTTCGCAAAGAGTAAATTCGATAGGACAACACCAACTCCCTAAAGTGCGAAGTTGCATCCAGGGCCCAGAACGCTGGCTAATTTTCACTAGCGTTACTTCGGCAATAAAGGAAAGATGCATTAGCATTGCCTAATTTGCATACGGTGAGAACTGATAAAGTTACATGGACGTATATGTTGCAGCAAATACATTACATTACACAAGTCCAGGGGACCTTAATAAATAGAGTTGTTATAATGCCCTAAAATGCCCCAGTGTATAGTTTATGTTCCATTATTAGAAAATGGAGGGAGGAAATTTACGGACCTTTGCAGTGTATCACTCAGAAAAAAGGAAAAGACGCCAGCATTTTTTGGGACTTTTTTTTTGCACTAAAAATTGAGGAAGTCCTATGCACTCTATTGCACTTTGCCTGGTCTGAGCTGGCGAAGGCAAGTCTGGCGAATGAGGCACTTCAGTAAAATCCACATCTTGAATAGAATTTGTGGAGTTACATCCATTTGTCAGAGCGAAAATTCATCTGGCGTTAAAGTGCAACTCAACGTTAGCATCTATTTCCTTCGCTAGCGAAGTGATGCCTGTGCCCATTAGGGAATCGGCAAAGTTCCGAAATGATGCCACAATGGCGAATTTTCACTAGCGTTAGTCACTTCACCCTTTAGGGAATCTGCCCCTTAGTGTCCCAACATGGCTACCCGCACCAGGAGCTCCCTGCTGGTGCGATTGACTTAGACTTCGGGGGGGGGGGGGGGTGAGTCAGCAATTTTTGACAATAGATGCCCATTAAAACCGTATATTACATTACCCCCCAAGTTTGCCCACACTTGTACACTAACCCATAGCATCTAATAAGATATTTGCTTTTTAACAGGTAACCAGTACATGCTCAGTTGTTGCTGTAGGTTATTATACTGTAGCAAACTTTGCAACTGTATTTTCTGTATCAACATTGGTTGCAGATGGCAACCAAATGTCTTGCGTGACATAGCCTTTACTTTCATCTGTTTCTTTCCATTTCCAACTAAAGTTTACAGGGTTTTGTACTTATTACCACTAAGCAGTGCTTGAGGTATTTGAGGTGCCTGATTACGTATCTCTAGAAACAAAACATTTAGGATGAGGTTGTTTTAATTCATGGAGTAAAATCAAGTTTTACCACATCGGTGTGCCTCAGCGCAATTGCGCTCTCTTCACTAGCGACGTGGACCCAGCACGTCGACCCTTGGGCGGCAAAATGGGCAGGATCACCCCTGCACCCAGGTCAAACTGTTTATTGGGTGAGTCATGGCTAAACTTGTTTTCTGATTTAATTAAATACATACAGATCAGAGTTTTACTTATCCGAACAAATCATTTTGTATAGAGAGCATTTCTTTACTTTTTTTTGTTATATAGCCGCAAACAACCGTTCCTTATGGAGGTAATTAGCTCTATTTTAAGCAATCACAGTTAGTAATAGGTGAATAAATTCAACAGGCATAGAATTGCATCGAATTTCCAAATAAATTTGCAAAACTGCTGTGGTGCAGTCAACAGCAGCAGCAGGTGATTCCTAAAATTTTGAACATTTTTGAATGCAAGATCCTTGCATTAAAGTCGAATAAGACAGAATTTTCCTGCATACCTTGGCCTTCCTTGGTAACTGTTGCTAGGTGCTCAGTCCTTGGGGGATACGGCTCTCCCCACGAGTATAGGATCCTTCAAATGAAGTACTGGCACACAGTAGCTTTGCAAATGCGTGATTCCCCTACGTGTTTATTACATCAAACAAAAGTTCACAACGTTTCAGGGGCTGGCCCCTTCGTCAGGTGAAGTGGTAATTAACAATTGCAGCCCTTAAGTCAAAAGCCACACACAATTGATAGAAAAAACATTTTGTCAATAAATTCAGGGCCGGAACTATGGATAGGCAGAAGAGGCAGCTGCCTAGGGCGCAGTGATAGGGGGGCTCTGGGCAGCCACCTCTATAAATTGTCCTTTGCCTGCCCGCGAAGCGAAATGGCACAAATTCGCCCATCACTATTCCCTAGAACAAATAGAGTTCGCAGATCATAGATTCTTGCAAACTCCTCTTTGTTCGTCGGGAGGATGCCACCTAGCAACAGCTTTTGGCTAGAATAGCACACACCTGGTGGTTGCCCGAATGAAATTGAGTTTATCTTGCTCTGTAGGTCTCCAATAATATTTTGAAAATGTCCTCTGAGAAGACCACCTGGCGGCTTTGAGTATGATGGGAAGTGATACCCCCTTTGATGCTGCCTTTGTGGCTGTGGCTGATCTTAGAGTGTGTGCTTTAAATATGGTAGTATCAATTGAGGCCTGACTGATAGCATGCAGTATCCACCCTCTAATTGTGTTTACTTTAGCAAGACGAAAAGGATTTCTTGTTGTCAAGAGTAATTGCGACATATCACCTTTCACCTCACTAGATTTTTCTAAATAGGTGGATAAAGCTGATACAATACATAAAGATGGATCTTCCTCATCTCTAATTAAGTCCACTTCCACTGGAGATGAGTTTTCAATTAGCGTTTTAGTTCTACCTTTAAGAATAATGTGGAAACCACCTGGGGTTGAAGAAAACCACGGTTCTGTTATGTGGATGAGAGTTAGTTCAGTTCCTCTTGCTGCTAGAGCTAAGAGAGCAGTCACTTTGATAGTAAGGCTTCTCAAGTCTGCATTCTGATTATCTATCGTAGATAGGTAGTGCAACCGAGGTTCTGTGTCCCAAGTGTTGTCATATTTAGGACAAATTTGTCTTGATAAACAAACTCCTTTGATTAATCTTAAATAGAGTTTACTATCCGTGAAATTTGGAATTAAGAAATGTAGTGCTGAATCGTATGATTTTAGGGTATTAGAAGCTGTCCCTTGTTCAAATTTATATGCTGAGTCCTGTAAATGAGGGTACATCCAAGTTTTCAATTCAGCAATGAGGGAATTATATTTTTTTACATGTTCTAGATCGAAGGGAAGAATTTATTAGGTTTATGGTAGAATGTTTCAATGAAGGATTTTGGTATAAGAAATTGGAGCTGCAATCCACATTAGTTTTGGTAGGTTCTTCAGTATCTCTTGTGTACCCTGAAAACAGTCCTGAGTGAACCCCAAAGGAACCTTCCTGCCTGAAATTAGGGGTTGTATCAGTGGAAACCATGGTTTGGATGGCCAAATTGGATACACCAAGACTAGATCTCTGACTCCCTCCATTTGAATTTTTTGGAGAACATTCGGGAGACCATATGGAGGGGGAAAGGCATAAAGGTTTGTTAAGCCTGTCCATGGGAAGGAAAGTGCATCCATTCTCCATGTGTTGCTTGTCCAGGTTCTGGCTACAAATTTCTTTGTTTGAGCTGATGCCTGGGAGGCAAATAAATCTATTGATCTTTCTCGCAGTTTTGTGGAAAATGTCCTTTTTAAGTGAGACTTGTGATAGTGTTACCTTTTGACACGATAAAGCGTCTGCTAATTCGTTTTCTTCTCGGGGAATTTATGTGGCGTGTAATGTGATTTGATTGGAAAAAGCCCAAAGGTCTAACGCCAAATAACAAAGTGTTTTTATTTTGTTCCTCCCATTCTGTTTATATATGAAACTGCTGTTTTGTTGTCTGACTGAATTAACACTGACTTTGAATATTTGGGGAAATTAGAGCCTTTAAATCTAAAAACATGGCCTTTAGCTCTAATACATTTATGTGAAGTGTTTTTTCTTTTCCTGACCAAAGACCTCTGACTGCTCCTTTGTGAGTGTAAGTTCCCCAACCTCTTAAGGAGGTGTCCGTTGTTATGATGATGTCGTAATTGTTTTTTTATAAGTGGCTTTGGGAAAGGCTGGGTTTGCCAGGTTATCAAAGCGAGTTCCCTTTTTACTTTGTTTGGAAGTGTTAATTTTTTGTTCCAGTGAATATTTTTCCTTAATTTTTGTGCTAGCCACATTTGTGAGTGCCGACACAGAAGAGGTGTTTGAGTGCATCCTGGGGACAAAGCAATTATTTTCTCTATTGCTGCTTCAATTAAACGTTGGGAAACCTGACGAAGTGATAGCAACTGGGCTATGAAAACCTGAATATGTTCCCCCTTTTCTTTGGAATGGAAAGGGTTAACCTTGTTGTATCTACTGTGAATTCCAGAAATGTTATTGATTGGCAAGGGTTTAGTACTGACTTTTCCCAATTTATGGTGAATCCTAATTTTTGCATTAAAGTGATGAACATCTGTCTTTGGTCTATGAGAACTGAAATATCTGGATTTAGAATAAGAATGTCGTCCGGATAAAAAATGCATGTTATCCCTTTTTGTCTTATGTGAGAAATTACCGATTTCATTACCCTGGAAAATGTGTATGGAGCGTTGGAGAGGCCGAACACCATTACATTCCAGTGGTAAATATTTTAATTCCACTGGAATCTCAAAAACCTTTTGTGATTTTTTTGATATTTTTATAGCATGGAATGCATCCTTTAGATCTGTCTTTATGCAATAAGCATTTGCTTTCAAGAGGTATGTGAGATCTGCAATGTTTTCCATTCTAAAATGTTTCCTTTTTAAAAAATTGTTTAAAGACTTCACATTCAGGACTGGCCTGACAGAACCGTCTGGCTTTGGTATTGGGAAAAGATGACTTATCCAGCCTGACTGTGAAAAGTCTGAGAGTTCTATCTTTCCCTCTAGCATAGCCTTTTCTAAGGCACCGTCTAGAACTGCACTGGTGTCTCTGTATCTGTTTGAGATTTGAAGTGGGAAGGATTATTGAAAACTTAATAAAAAGAGATTTAACATGAAGTGGGAAGGATTTTAGTGGAAGGTAGAAGACCATTCTTATTATCTTTAAAACCCATTTGCCTGTGGGTTATTGTTTGCCAAAACTGTATAATTTCTGAATGGGAAAATACATGAGTTTTGTTTATCTGGCACTCTTTTCTTATAACCAGTAGACCACTTTGGGTTGGTTGCTTGTCCACTGGACTGGACTCTCTGGCCAACGAAAGGTCTCTTATAGCTTTGTGAGGATTCACGGGACGACCCTTGAGCTCTGTAAGGACATCGCTCTCCACAAAAGGGTTTTTTGTTGAAAAAGGAAGGTCTTTTCCAGTCCCCAAACGATTTTCTTGACTTATAGCATGATTTCACCTCCTTAATAAAATCTGGACCAAATAAATTAGAATAATAAATTAGAATTTGGAAATTCATGTGATTTTGGAGCCAGGTCAGACATGCCCATAGTATATAACCAACAAGCTCTTCTTACACGTGTGACTTGATTGAAAGCCTGGCCAATCATCAATGCAGCCCTAGTGGATGCTTTAAGAAGTGCTAATTTTGAGGATTGCAAGGAATGAATATTCTTTCTTGACTGTTGTCCTTCTTGTTCTGCTTTATCAAGCATGAGTAACAAAGGACCTGCTGCATTTGCAATTTTAAATTGTATGTTGCGCAAGGACTGATCCATCCTGTCGTTATTGGTTTCTGTACCAGTAATAGAGGATAGTGCAGGGTCTACATCTGGTGCTAACATAGCCTGTATATCAGGGATTCCAATATGATTTCTTAAAACTAAGTCATCTTCTTTCATTAAAGAAGAGCAAAAGGCATAGTTTGTGAAATCATACACCTCAGATATATCATTAAGTACCCATCTGGCATTAAATAACTTTGGTGGAGGTGTTTTCCCCAGGAGATCAACTCTTGACATTTGAATTGCCAGCTACGGGCTCAGAACTCTTACCCGAGTCTGAGGAAGAGTCTTGAATATTATAGTTTTTCTTTTTATTATTTTTTATGAATTCCTCTTCCGAGGATGAAGAATTATCTAGAGACTGAATTTGTCTCCTCTTTTAACTGTCCAACGGACTCTGTAGCCTTTACAGAAAGTGCGTCCTCCATCACAGCGCTGTGAAAAATTCTGACAGGAACAAGATCCCAGGAGAGTTAAGAGATCCTGTTCCTGTAACTTCTTCCAGCTCTTTTTAGAGCATTCAGAAGTTTTCCAGCGATATATTCAGGAGGCTGCCACCTAACCCAACAGCTGTTGCTAGGTGGCATTCTCCCGACGAACAAAAAGTAATCCATCTGGAAAAAAATCAAAAATTACTAGAACACAATTATGTGAATGTACTTTCCCTGTTTAAGAGCATAACAATTACCTTTCCCTTGAATGTATTCATACAAGAAGGTTATCTGTAAGGTAAAAAGAAACAATGTAACAAGGGGGTATATTTATCAAAGAGTGAAGTTAATAGTGAAGTTCCGCCACTAGAGTGAAATTCCGCCACTCTCCATTCATTTCTATGGGATTTTTATAGGCGTATTTATCAAAGGGTGAACTTTCACTTTCACCCATTGATAAATACACCTTTCAAAATCCCATAGAAATGAATGGAGAGCTGCGGAATTTCACTCTAGTGGCGGAACTTCACTTTTTGATAAATTTACCCCTGTATGTCCTGATTACAGATACAAGTTAACCACTTTCTGTCAAGGTGGCCATACACGGGCATAATTTTATCGTTCTGCGATGAACAATCGTATCGTTAAACGATCATCTGCCGATTATTTTACCGTACGATATGCCATGAACTCTTTACATAGTTGATATGGTTACAAATGAAGTTTTCAGCAAAGAACGTTCGGGTCCTTCTGTACATGTTCGCTGTTCCGTATATGTTCGTTGGCTTGTGCTACAATCCTGACATGCGCAAAGAGGGATTTTATCCCTGAACGACTAAAATTTTTAAACTCATCTGATCAATTTTGCGAACGATAATGTTGAGACGATTGTTCGTCCGACGATCGTTCGTACACCATCAATCATCCGATAGGTTATCGATATGCTCGCAAAGTTCTGGAATCGGTCGGTTGGAAGTAAAAAATCTGCGGTGTATGGCCACCTTTACATGTTAAAAGAAACAATTTTTATATATAACAAGATAGACTGAACTCCTCATTTAAGCCCCTTGGGACTTGTGTTTGTAAGAGCCAGATCCAATAACTCTCACGCTGAAGTAGTTTTTGTTTCAAACTGTGTCCGCTCTTAACTACCACTTTCTCTAAAATCTGCCATCGTAGTTGTGATATTTTGTGGTGTTTCTCAAAGAAATGTTTAGCCAATGTAGTTTTGTGTTTTTTGTATTTATTAGATCTAGGGGCCGATTCACTAACTTCCAGTGAAGCATTCGAAGTAAAAAAACTTTGAATTTCGAAATATTTTTTGGGCTACTTCGACCATCGAATGGGCTACTACGACCTTCGACTATGACTACGACTTTGAACCAAACTATTCGAACTAAAAATTGTTCAACCATTCGACCATTCGATAGTCGAAGTACTGTCTCTTTAAAAAAAACTTCGACCCCCTAGTTCGCCATCTAAAAGCTACCGAACTCAATGTTAGCCTATGGGGAAGGTCCCCATAGGCTTGGCTAACTTTTTTTGATCGAAGGATATTCCTTCGATCGTTGCATTAAAATCCTTCGAATCGTTCGATTCGAAGGATTTTAGCGTTCGATCGAAGGAATAATCCTTCGATCGTTCGATCGCACTATTTGCGCTAAAATCCTTCGACTTCGATATTCGAAGGATTTTAATTCCCAGTCGAATATCGAGGGTTAATTAACCCTCGATATTCGACCCTTTGTGAATCGGCCCCGTAATGTCCTCCTCTGTAATAAGTTTAAGATTCCATATGGTGGATTTATGTTTGTTCAATCTTGTTTTGATTGGTCTACTTGTTTGACCAATATAGGCCATACCACACGGGCATATGATGCAATAAATCACATTCTCTGAATTGCATGTCTGGAACCCCTTTGTGTGGGGGCGTGTATCTTTGCAGGGATGTGTGAAGTCCCGGGGGGTGCTTTTTCCACTCGACATTTTTTTTTATATCTGATTATATCTGATTATATCTGCAATATTTTTACCTCTCTTGTAAGAGAAAATTGGAGGGGTACAAAACAGTTTACCAATTTTTGGATCATTTTTAAGTATTGTCCAGTATCTTAAAATAATATTTTTAATCACTTTTGCATTAAAGTCGCTGATACTGCACCCCCCTTATCCCCCACACTTACTTTACATAGCCAGCAAGGGTCCAGGCGGGGGGGGGGGCAAATTGCTAGTGCTAATTACCCTCTGTGTGCTAGAGAAGCAGAATTTCTGGTTTAATAAATGGAAATTCGGCTCTTAAAGTTTTGCAGCCCCTGTTAAGTTCTGGGGAACTGCTGCCTGAGGCCTGGCAGAAACATCCCTGTCCCACTGTGTAGCTGAGACTTCAAAAGACTATAGGGGTAATTTACAATGCTCCCAGCAGAAGTACAAGAGCACTAACAGGAGCAAGAGGGCAATCCTAAGTGCTGATTCAGGTATCACTTCTGCTCAGAGGAATGCCTGTGCTATGCTCTTCACGCCAGATAAAATAATTGTGGCCTTTTCTCACTACCTGTCCATACCTCCCAACTGTCCTGTTTTCAGAGGGGCAGTCCCTCTTTTGACAGCTCAACCCGCAGTCCATCATTTCTACTGGAAATTCCAGTTTTTCCCTGCACTGAACAGCCAGAAAAAGAAACAAAGTTTCTAACTTTATTGGCTTTTGTCAGAGACCCCAGAACAGCCACAGCAGCAGATAAGATAGTTTTGTAACAATTTCTAGATAAGCAAATAAGTAATTGTAACAATATAAGATAACAGGTCCCTTGGGAGAAGTTAGACTCACAGCTTAAATGGCAAATGACCTTCATTAGCAAAACTGTAATAACTGGAAAAAAAACACAGAAATATGTAAAATTTTTAAAATGAACATGGTAATTAGGGAGTGTGGCCACAAAAATGGGTGTGGCACCAACTTTTTTGTCATAGAGTAGTCTAAGGGGCCTATTTATTATTCTGTCTAAATCAAAATTTGCCAAACTGTGTAAAAAGCAATGTATGATAAATTTATGAAGCTGTTTGTTATTTTATGAGATATGAACACCAGATTTTCCGTTGTTATTTTACACTGCTTCAGACCTTTGTAAGTAAGTTCATCATTTTTACGCCGTTTTTAACTTGGCGATGCCTGGTGATATGCGGTGAATTATTCTGCTGTTTTTTACACCACATAATAAATATGCCATTAAGTGACTCGGGTCTCTGTACTTAAATACGGAGTGCTGAGACCTGTGGCAATTCTGTAAGCAGCAAAGGCAGTTTGCACATAAATAACACTTTATGAATAAGATTGTAAGGTTGCAATATGAGAAGGCAAACCTCATATTCATTACTTAATAAACCATTCACAGTACAATATCTTTTTCAGTGTGCTACATTTTTGGATTTATTTTCCCTATGTGAACCCCAGGTAGGTTGGGGTAATTTCTGCTACAGACAGATTGTTTTATGACTGACGTCTCTGTCCGTGAGTGGTACACATGGCTCTTTCTATTTTATATTCTTTTTCTGTAATGTTTTAGAATAACATTAAAAAAAGTACAGAGACTTAATAGCATGCCCTCTAATAACCTTTAGTTTGTGATATCTTAGACAGATCATCTTGATAAATCCAAAGACGATATTTTTAAAGTTCATTCTATGTCACTAAATTTGTATTGTAAACTCAGACTAAAGAAATGAACTGAAAATGTCACATTGCTGCAGTCTTTTTGACCTTTCTCTTCTGCAGATAGGTATCTTGGTCTCATGTATATTTCCTTGCATGATAGTTCTCCATGAGGAGTTATACAGTAATGCCTTAACCTATGAATGGAAATTTCATCCTGCAGCAGAAATACATCTTTAACCAGTTTCAAACAGTAATAAAAGCTGTTAAATGGAAAAATATGTGCAAAGGAAAAATATGTTCCCTTTGTGCAAAATTATTTTCCTTTGCATGAATTTAATATAGCTTTTGTGAACCAATGAAAGTATTTGCTGACCATGCAACAGTATACAATGTACGTGTAAACCTTTGAAGGGATTGTTCACCTTTGAGTTAACTTTTAGTATGATATTCAACTGGTTTTAATTTTTTATTATCTTTTTTGAGTTTTTTATATTTTTATTCAGCAGCTCTCCAGTTTACAATTTCTGGTTGCTAGGGTCCAAATTACCCTAGCAAACATGAATTGATTTGAATATGAGACTGGAATATGAATAAAAGATGGCCTGAATAGAAAGATGAGTAATAAAAAGTACCAATAACAATACATTTTTAGCCTTACAGATCATTTGGTTTTTAGATGGGGTCAGTGACCCCCTTTTGAAGGCTGGATAGAATCAGAAGAGGAGCAGATAATTAAAGAACTATAAAAAAATAAATAATGACCAATTGAAAAGTTGCCTAGACTTGACCATTCTATATTATACCAAAAGTTAACTTAAAGGTGAATCACTTCTTTAGAAAATGTTTGAAAATCAAACGGTGGAGTTCCCCTTTTCTTTGCCAACTCCAAAACACTCGTTCTCCTCTGAGTACAAAACCTTCCTTCAATTAAAGCTGAGTCAGCGCTAAAAAATCTTAAGGGGAATAAGCAGTATAGCAAATAGTAATATATAGTGTAGTGTATTTATAATTCTTTTTTTATGTCAGCCCGCTTTCCACATTTATACAGAGTTAACAAGCATGCAGATTCGTGTGTCTCTCATACGTGGTAGTTTTTGATCACCAACTGTGGTTTTGGTACTCACGAATGTTAAAAGGTAATCTGTGCACATCAGACTAGATCGGTCCTCAACTGCAACTCCCATCCAACATTGTAGCTTAAAAATGGAGCAAATAAATAGTGTAAAACCCTTTTATTTGGTTATAAAATAATTTAAAATCGCACTCACAAATGAATCATGAGTCCAAGCATCACAAACCCGCCAGTCTAGTGTCCACCCGCAAACACAGCAATCAACCCCCGGCCAGCGTTGCTCCCTCTCTTCGAAGGTAGTGGTAGTGACATCTAGTGCTTCCTCCTCTTTCTGCCTGATGCATTTTGTCAGAGACCCGACTTCCTCAGAGGCTTCAAATTATAGGGAAATAACCCAAAATTCTGAGTAGAGACAGAAAACTGAGCGACTCCAGTAACGGGCTGAGAAGGTCAGGGCTGGCGGAAGACTTAGCAATGTCCGAATGGCAGGCATGGTCAGTGGCAGGCAGTGATGCAGGTCGAGTAACAGGCCAAAGGTCAAACCAGGGAATCCACAGAAGACACGTATCGGGAACCAGGTGGGAACAGGAGCAAGGGAAACGGGTAACGGACACAGAACCAGGCAGGGAACACAGGAATCAGGAATCACAGAAGTCATGGAAATCAGAGGCTAGATGGGCCTAGTTTTTTTTATTTGTGCCATTTTTTCCTTTTATGTCTTTCATATGATTTATCAACTAATGTCATCCCCACAATACTTACCTTTGAAAAGCACACGAGATGCATGACAATGATACTTCCTATACAGTGCATATGTGAGAGCCAGGAAATGCCTGTGTAACTGGTGAAATTTCCTATCTGTGTCTAATACACATTTCCTTTAGAAATAAAAATTACATTTTAGTAGATCGCTTCTTTGTCTCTCTATTTTTAGGTCTATTTTTCAAAGACCCAGGGTTTTTGCTATAGCGTACAAACAGCTTTGCAGAGGAAGCAGGAAATCTGCTTAAACTCTAAAATTATTCTCTAACATTGTAGTTATGAGAATAATGTCAATAGCTACAGCTTTCCTGTGAATGCTTCTGTACATATAATCATGTATTAAACCCCAAAATATAAGTTGAATGTACATTGTAAAAGTATTAAGTTAGAGCACTGAAATTTGTTTTCAATTATATTTTTATTGAACAGTTTTTTAATTATACACTTTCTCTGAACTTAGCTTCAGAAAGCAAGGGTATTATACCCTTATAGAGCATAAATTAAATGAACACAGAATAATGGTATACCCTGGAACCAACAATGGTTTGTAGGTAATAAATCAGGGAGAGATAAAATAAACATTATTATATGCAAAAAACAAAACAGATCAGTGAATTAAAGAAATAACTGTGAATGGCATTGGCCTGAAAAAATTTAAATGTGGGCAGTCACATATTTTTCTGTGACCCTCTTGACAGGGTCTGATGCATTACTATACAGTAGTAATGTGAACCCTTAGGGTAGAACTACACGGGCGTTTTGACATTCGTTTCCATCTGTTACGACGCAACACGAGGAAGTGCAGGCGTCACGACAGATGCGCTGAATCTAATTATAGGAATGTCGTACGTTGTCACAGCATGCATCTGACATGACTGTCAGATGAAGACGAAACATGCATCATTCGCATCCGACAATCGTTTCGGATGTGCGATATGACAACGGTCAACATTCCTATTACTAACCTTCGATTTGGCGCATGCGCATCAGAACAGAAGGTTCAAAACGCCCATATAGTTCTACCCTTACTCTCACAATGGCAGCAAGGATATAGAACATAGGTTCTAAAGCTTGTGTCCACTGAATTTTTTCCCTGTGAGCAAAAAATCAAGCATGCAAAAAGTCCCTGGGAGTGCCAAATATGGGTTCTGATTGGCTATTGGTAGCACCTATGTGGACTGGCAGCCTACAGGAGACTCTGTTTTCCAGTACACCTGGTTTTTATGCAACCAAAACTTGCCTCCTAGCCAGGAATTCATAAATATGTACCTGCTTTGAGGCCACTGGGAGCAACATCAAGGGGTTGGTAAGCGACATGTTGCTTGTGAGCTACTGGTTAGGGATCACTGTTATAATGGTTGTCCTTAGTAGGACAAACTAGAAGAGATTTGACAAACCACTCTGCTACTGCCACTTTAATATGGGCATTCAAAGTGTTTGCAAATTTGTGTAGTTATGGTGCTCCTTTAAATGGGCCTTAGTTTCCCAGTAGGACACCCTTCTTAGTTCCTATGACATGACTATACAGTTGGGCTAAGCTCAGGAGCAAAGTTATTATGAGGCTAAATCCTTCAGCTGCATATTTGTTTATGCCTGTAACTACTTTAACTTGGAATGTTTTCTCAAGGCAGTTTTCTGGTGTATATATCATATTCGGTCAGTTTGGCAGGAGACACCTTTGTAAGTCTGTTTATGATTCATTGTTTTCTAAAAATTTAACAGCAATATGTTTGTTAAATGTGGAGTAATGCCTGAAGCTGTCTTGAGCGTCAACAAAAGTGAGCAGGTCAACAAAATCCACCCCCTTTGTAAATCTAAGTTGTTAAATTAACATTCAGTGTAGTTGTTTCCAACCATATATTCAGGCCCGGACTGGCAATCTGTGGGTTCTGGCAAATGCCAGAGGGGCTGCTATAAAGTGCCATAGAAAGTCACTATTTAGTGGGCTGGTGGGGTCTGTTTGGGCCTCTGTGTAGGCTGATTGGGCCTCTTTGTACCTGAAATGCCAGGGCCTATTTTGACTCTCAGTCCAGCCCTGCATATATTCTTATCCATTCTCTTTCTTCTACTGGTATGTTAGAAACTCTGTTAAAAGGCTGTCGTTTTATAGGTGAAACATAGGGGGGCACATTTATCAAAGATCGAATTTTGAATTCATGTAAGTTTTTTAAACTCCTATAAATTCCAAATTCGACTAGTCGAAATGTATTAATAAAATCAAATTTTTAAAACACAAACAAATTTAAACAACCCGGAAACTCGAATCGAATTAGATTTAAATTATAAAAACCCGTTTCAAATTTAAAAAACTTGATTGTCAGGAAGGCTACAAACATCACCAAATTGATCCCTGGACCTCTCCCATTGACTTATACAGTAATTCAGCAGGTTTTAGGTTGTCAAAAGTCGATTTCAAGTACTTAAAGGGCCAGATTATGATAAATCTCGAAATTCGAATTTAAACTCGAATCGAGTTTGGATAATTCACAATTTGAATTTGAGAGTTTTGACCAAAAAAAATTTAGAAAATTCGAATTTTCACTTCGACCCTTAATAAATCTGCCCCTAAATTAGTATGTGGTTGGACAGATCGCTTGACTTTTGTCATTCTGCTCAGATATCTGTGCATCTAAAAGCACCTTAGCATAGAGTTTGGATAAATTGTTCTACAGTTCTACTGACTGGACTGAAAATAATTGAAAAATGGCTTGGGTCATTGACCAAAGAAATGAATAGGTGCGATCTAAGTTTCAGCTAAAGTTTTTAGCTGTGATGCAGATGATACATAATTGAAGGCTTTACAGGGCCAGATTTTAGCTGTAGGTGCCCCGAGGTTGGCATTAATCACGGCACGCAGGTATTCTCCCCCATCGCGATCAGATCCTGAAGGGACAGGAAGCACAGAGACCTTCGCTCATAGACCCCAGAGTTCCCCACAAGCAGATGAGCAAGATGCTCCCCCATTAGCTCTGCCAACCTAGGACCGGACCTTTGTGGCCTTGCCACAAATTCGGGCCTGATGCTATATGGCGTAATGATGTCTTTAGCTGCACCCTTGAACTAATTATATTAATAGGGAAATGTGAGTAACAGGGTAGCAAGATCATAAAAGAACTTCACTGTAGGGGTCAAGGAATTACAGTACTGCAGTTTAATAATAATCCTGGTTTCTGACATCGCTTACCTGTTAGGGTAGAACTCCATGGGTGATTTTACCTGCGATACCTTCCGTTCCAGTTGTGTCGTGTCGGATGGAATCAGCTTCTATGTGCGACATTTGTATTACTTACATCCAACGTGACGATTGCGATTAGTCTCATCACGTCGGAACGGAAGGTATCTCAGGTAAAATCACCAGTGGAGTTCTACCCTAAAACTTACATCCTGCATGGTTGCATTATAATAGTCTCAGATTTACACAGCATGACTAAATATAAATCTGTACAGCCTGCACAATGTATGAAACCTAATTAGTAATCATCTTTGTACACATTTTTTGTATGTGTTCATTTGTATTTTATATGTGTTCATTTGTATTTAACTAGCAATCCAAACTAACAAAGGTCCAAATATTGAACCACAGTGCATGATGATTTACATATGTTGTTTAAAATTAGATTTGTCAGATGTAACCTCATTTGTTTTCTTCCTGATATTTTGCCACATGCATCTTCTCTGCCAAAGGGCAGCTGCGTGTTACTTCCTATTATATTTTAAGGGATGGTTCACCCTCTCCTATTTATAATTCAGTCTCTTAATCAAATCAATGTATGGTTGCTAGGTTAATTTGTACCCTAGAAACCAGATTGCTGAAATTGCAAACCGGAGAGCTGCTGAATTAAAGGCTAAATAACTGAAAAACCACAAATAATAAAAAATGAAAGCTAATTACAAATTGTCTCAGAATATCACTCTCTACATCATACTAAAAATTAATTTAAAGGGGAACAACCCCTTTAATAACAAGAGCAACAGAAACAAAAGGACTTTCCTCATAAATCAGGGAAGCAGTTAAATAGTACGCAAATGTAATTGTTTATACAAACCACATGAGAGAAGAATTTCTCAATAGTAACCCATTACTGTTATATCTTCCCAAAGAAAATCCTTTGATAAAGCAGAGGTAAACACACAACAGGTGCAAATTTTTGGTTTGGAAATAAGCAGACATTGAGAATAATAATAGTGAGACTTATAAGCTATTTTATTTAGTTGTAAAGTAATTGGAGCGGGGGTGGTGGGCACAATTGAATTTTGAATAGCTAATAGAACTTTTGGCCTGAAAGCCCAATGTTCGCCTTGAACCGACATGGTTACACCAATAACAATTGTTGCCAAGCAATGGAGATTAACAGTAACAATTGAGCTTTGATGGGAACGTGTAACATATGTTGTGTTTTGCTAAATTGTTACTGTTGCCATTGAATGTATGGGAGGCTGTTCTCAAATATAATAACTCCTGAAACAATTGATCTCAGTATTGCTAAATATTATTCGCAGAACCTTCCCTATATTTCTTAAATTTAGCACTCTCTTGAATATCAGTTAGGTCATGACATTATAGCATTTGGAGTGGGAAGGTGCAACAGTAATGGGCTGCTATTAAGAATATGGGGTGCACCTTCCATTTGGGCTGCAGGTTAAAAACATTTTTGGAAGCCATTTATTTTTAATATATATATATATATATATATATATATATATATATATATATATATATATATATATATATATATATATATATACTGTAAGTCTGTGCTACGATAATGTCACTCAATTCGGTGAAAAATCAGGGAGACTTCTAGAAAAAACACAAAGATACAACATTACAAATAAAGGCTTTTGCAACATATTTCCAAGCTATCTATATGTGTATTGATCAACTCAGCTACTGAAAGAGGCACAGTACAGCATTTTATCATTATTATTATTACATATTTCTCTCACTGTATAATGCAGTTAAAGTGTCATTGATGGTGTACACCAGCTTCCGGCCTGACAACAAATGTTATCCTGAATATGCTACAGAATAGTAAGTCCCAACAACCATAAATATATCATGTAAACTCTTTTGGGCCTTGCTTTCTTTACCTCATCTATCAGTTTTTGACTGCTATGTATGTTAATCTGTATGATCAGTCTATGTACCCATTTATTGTACAGTCTTGCAGAATATCTTGGAGCTTTATAAATGAGTGATAATAATGTTCTTATGCAATATTTCAAGGTTGCCATAGTGTGGGTTTCACTGGGAATTTAAAATAATTCTCACCGCTTTTTGCACAAAATAAAGTGTAAAAACTGTAAAGGTGGCATTTAGGCACAGGTAAAATTGCGTTGGAAATAATTTTTTCACAGTTATCTGTACATGTTTGATGGCCACTGGTCATGGCAGACATCCATGTTCTATATGGAAATCAGTCAGCTTGGGGATCAGGTAGGTTTGAAAGTTCTATCTGCAATATATTTATTGTTATATTAACCACTTTATGCAGTTACTCTCCACTTCCTGCTATACAAGGCCTATACAAGGTGGGTGTAGCACTGGCGTATCTACCTATACATCAGACCCCACAGGGGGGCCCCAAGCAACAGAGGATCCCGAATAGCGGGGTCTGCTGCATCATAGTCTCCCTCCCCACCCCATTTTTTACTTTTTAAATAGTGTTGCAGTGCTGGCCAGGGAGGTGCGACACTAATGGGTTGGGACTTGGGAGGAGGGCCAGGGAAAGAGGACTGTTTGCGTTGGACCCCCTCAGTAGATTTTTTGCCAGGGGGCCCAGCGCTGCCCAAATACTCCACTGGGGTTTAGCTTACTTTATCCATGCGCCACGCTTCCAGTCGCACAACCCCTTTTTTCTGCCCCATCAAGCAATTCCATCTTCTGCTGTTTATGGCATTTGTCTAAAACAATTATGTATAAAACTTATATAAACAAGCACCATATGTAAAAGAGAGGCAAATGTTTTAAAAAGGAGGTATGAAAACAACACAAGCATGGTTAACATACCTTAAAGGATTAAATATTATTTAAAATCTTATTTATCAATAAATATGCATGTATTTACTTATATCCAGTATTTATATGGACAAATAAAGTTACACATCTACATACAGTGAAACCTTGATTTTAAGGACCCACATTTTACATTTTTTATTTGGGGTCCCAGCAATTTATAATACATTTCAATGAGTGCATTTCCCTGATTTTGAGTAATGTTTTCCCGGATTTTACACCAAAATTTTGTGCTAATGTTAGGTTTGTCACCTTTCCGTACGGCTGAGACCGGGCAGGGGGTGGGGCCGTGATGTCAGTGGGCGGGACCATGATGTAGATCGGAGTGGCTGTGATGTCAAGGGTTGGGACTATGATGCGGCGATCACTGTGTCAATCAAGGGAATCCTGCCCGGTTTTCCTTATTTGGCAAACCGGGAAGGAAGTTTTGACCGTTGCAGCCCTTCAAAATACCGGGCTGACAGGTGGCAACCCTACCTGATGTTCCCAAAAACTGCTTTTTTTCCCTCTATGAAAGTTATTATTTGTAAATAAATAGGTTTAAAATACTAACCAGATGTGTATTTTGCCATGGTTCTGCCTGTAAATGGTCAATTCCAATTAGTCGGTCCCTTATACAGTTCTGCACCAATCACTTATTGCTTTAGGTTTTGTATGTGACTGACAAAGAGGCCTTGCACATGCCCCCAATAATGTAACATTAACGCTGCAATGCTTAACCCTTGTTATTAAAACAGTAAATTTTGTATCTCAAAGTAAAATGGACTTCCTTGCTTTAAAAGGTTTCAAGATTTGAATTTAGGCCTTTGGGGTAAAAGTTTTAACGGATGGATCAACCTGCCAGTATTAGAAAAGCTCTGTTAACTGTAGCCATATATGTATTTTTTAAAAGCTGACAATATAGATCATAAAGCACCTGCTTATATGTTAATAAATCATCCAACTAGAGATTTCATATGGAATAATTTTGCAGTGTAATCGGGATTTCACTGCTTTGTGGCGTTATGACTTCCATGAAAATCATCAGACAATGTTTCTCTTTCAGGGTGTGCCCACAAACAACCTTTGCTTTATGACTTTCACCTGATGAAATATTACATGACGTGATGATTCATTTAAAAAAACAAAACAGTACAACAGGAGCCATACTCTGTATGCTTAGCTTGGAGGTGTATAAATTACTATATACCTACAATTTTACTTGGCTGTTCTGGTCTCTTTTTAAAAGATATTCTCTTCTGTAGCTTCTAGCACCACAACTATTCTGTATTACTTAATCAGTGTATTTACATTTCCACTGAGTAACAAAGAAAGCACCAGAAAAGGGGAAAAGGGTTACAGTCATATGAAAAAGTTTGGGAACCCCTCTTAATTCTTTGGAATTTTGTTTATAATTGGCTGAGCTTTCAAAGTAGCAACTTCTTTTTAAAACATAGCATGCCTTATGGAAACAGTAGTATTTCAGCAGTGACATAAAGTTTATTGGATTAACAGAAAATATGCAATATGCATCATAACAAAATTAGACAGGTGCATAAATTTGGGCACCCCAACAGAGATATTACATCAATACTTAGTTGAGCCTCCTTTTGCAAATGTAACAGCCTCTAGACGCCTCCTATAGCCTTTGACGAATGTCTGGATTCTGGATGGCGGGATTTTAGACCATTCGTCCATACAAAATCTCTCCAGTTCAGTTAATTTGATGGCCGCCAAGCATGGACAGGCTGCTTCAAATCAACCCATAGATTTTCGATGATATTCAAGTTAGGGGACTGTGACGGCCATTCCAGAATACTGTACTTCTCCCTCTGCATAAATGCCTTTGTAGATTTCGAAGTGTGTTTAGGGTCTTTGTCTTGTTGGAATATCCAACCCCTGAGTAACTTCAACTTCATGACTGATGCTTGAACATTATCCTGAAGAATTTGTTGATTTTGAGTTGAATTCATCCGACCCTCGACTTTAACAAGAGCCCCAGTCCCTGAACTAACCACACAGCCCCACAGCATGATGGAGCCTCCACCAAATTTGAGTTTTTGCATACAACAAGCGACTCTGTTTGTGGCGTGAGTGCAGAAAGGGCTTCTTTCTCATCACCCTGCCATACAAATGTTCTTTGTGCAAATTGTACTGAATTGTAGAACGATGTACAGATACACCATCTGCAGCAAGATGTTCTTGCATTTCTTTAGAGGTGATCTTTGGTTTGTCTGTAACCATTTTCACAATCCTTTGCATATGCCTCTCCTGTATTTTTCTTGGCCTGCCAGACCTGGGTTTTTCACATTTGATTTAATTTCATACAAATGAATGCTGCTTCACTAAAATCTTTGTTCAGAAAACACCCCAGTTCTCAGATGTTCCTGGGAAATGAAAGACATACCACTGTTTTCTTTTTTGTTAAAAGTGGAGTAAATTATTATGCAGGCTGAGAGGGGTTCCCAAACTTTTTTTTTATTCAACTGTATATAACCCCATGGGACATATCTCAAGTGGTTGTTAGAACTTTGCCTTGACATGGCTGAAAAAAGCCATATGGTATAACCAAAGATCTCATTTCTTGTAATACTAAAAAGTAGGGATGCACCAAATCCAGGATTCAGTTAGGAATTTAACAAATATTCTGCCTTTTCAGCAAGAATCCAAGCACCTAGCCAAACCCGAATCCGAATCCAAAAAAATCACATGACTTTTCGTCACACAAATAAGTAATTCCAAATTATATTTAATCACACGCTGTTCATGCAGTACTCTTTCGCCCTTTGTTTCCCTAATTTACATATGCAAATTAGGGTTTCGATTCAGTTCGGTATTCGGCCAAATCTTTCACAAAGGATTCATGATTCAGCTGAACCCTAAAATAGTGGATTTGGTGCATCCCTACAAAAAAGTTTTTTAAAAAAATCATATTTTCACAATCTGGATGACATTCCTAAGCACTGCAGATGCAAGAATTACACAGTGTTCCAAACAGGGGCGCGCCGCCGATGTGGCGAATTGAGAAACTCGCCTCAGGCGGCAACGCCGGAGAGGTACCTTTAAGAGCCGAATTTCCGGGTTTTAAAATATATTACTTTCACTTGATTGAAGAATATAAATTTTGCAGAGGTGCGGCTATGAGTACTGGCTTAGCCACCCCCCAGCGATATACTTTAAAATAAAACAGAAACTTTTATTGCCCCCCACCAACCCAACAAATAGTGACTGCCTATGGCAACTTATAGCAGCCCCTCTGGCATTTGCCTGAACCCACAGATTGTCAGTCCAGGCCTAATTTGGCTCCAGAAATGTTAAGGTATTCTATTTTGTTGTAAATTACTTTCACTTTCCATTAAGCACTTCCTCCCTTTCACTGCACTCCCCACATTCTCCCTCCCTCCTTACCATCTAATTCCATAGCCAGTGCATGGACATGGGTATCAGGTGCCCAATTCTGGCATGATGTAAAGCTTGCCTTAATAACAACTGTCCTGTTTTTTGGAGGGACAGTCCCTCTTTTGACAGCTCAACCCGCAGTCCCTCGTTTGTACTGGAAAGTCCTGTTTTTTCTGCACTGAACAGCCAGAAAAAGGAACAAAGTTTCTAACTTAATTGGCTTTTGGCAGCCACAGCTGCAGATAAGATACTTTAGTAACAATTTGGAGATAAGCAAATAAGTAATTGTAACAATATAAGATAACAGGTCCCTTGGGAGAAGTTAGACTCACAGCTTAAAGGGCAATTCACCTTCATTAGCAAAACTAATAACTGAAAAAAACCACAGAAAGATGTTCAAACTTTCATAACCTTCCAAATTTGGTAAAATGAATACAGTAATTAGGGGGTGTGGCCACAAAAATGGGAGTGGTCAAAAAATTGCCACGTTGCGTGCAGCAACTTTTTTGTCCCTCTTTTTATTTCCAAAATGTTGGGAGGTATGCTTGCTGTGATTTTAAATACCAAAAAAAAAAACCCACAATTTATATATTTTTTATAGTGTAAATGAAGTTTATTTTGCTTAACTAATATCATAAAATAGGATTTGGAATTATTTCTTATGGTGACATGTCCCCTTTAATAATAGATGGGGCCCTAGGGGTTAGTGTTCATGTCTGTTTTGATGCATTCTCCACATGATGAGCAGATGAAGTCAACTGACTTACACTATAACCAAAAGAAAGGAAGATTTGCTATCCATACAATTATTTTCACTCGGCATTCCCCCACAAAAGCATAAGACAATAATGTTTTATATGGGAATATAAAGATCCCTTTAACAATATGAAACATCTCTGTATTAAAACATGGCAATAAAAAAAAGCTTTGGCACAAATCACAGAGCATGTTGGTGAACATATTGCAGAATATATATACAGTATGTACAAATACAGAAAGTGATTGCAATATGAGTAGTTTGCTTCTGATGCTTCCAAAATAACTGCTACTTTCTTCCAGGAACATCTGCCCCTGAGATGATCACTCGAGTGTTGGGACGATTTTGTTGGAACAATACGATTGTTTGCACCCCATAAATGTAAAAATAAGTTGACAATTTTAAAATTGGTTGAAATCTGCCTGTGTATGCCTACCTCAAATTTTCCTAATTGGCAGATTCAATAAAGGCACAATATTATGTGTATGTCACCAGCATTAGGGTGGTGAAGTGAAAACCCCAGGGAAGTCTGTGTGGCTGCAGCAAGTAAAGTAATTTAATTCTGTTCTGTAGGAAAAGCTGGATAGTGGGTCCCTGGAGTGAATGGAAGAGAGCAGGGTGGGCTTCCATTCCTTGCTCCATTAAAGCAATTCTGACACGTTCCTATAAAGGCCCCCCCGCAAGGCCCCTCTCAAATCCGCCCCCAGCCATGCGCAACTTTCTCAGCCGAATCCCAACCTGCACTGACTGATCTTCTGGGTTGCTTCACTGACGCAGGGCTGGGGGCGGCGCGATCCTTCCTGGATACCTCCTGGAGCTGGAGGAGGGTGAGGGGCTGTGGACACCTTCAAGTGCACAAAGGATGTGTGATTGTATCTAGTATAGTTAAATCTAAAAACAACTGGACTTGCTGAGTAATCAATGAAGACGTTTCACTAGTCATCAGAGCAGCTTCTTCAAAAGCTTCTGAAGAAGCTGCTCGGATGAGTAGTGAAACGTCTTCGTTGATTACTCAGCAAGTCCAGTTGTTTTTAGATTTACCTATAGTAGATATACCATGACCTGGATGAATGAAAATCTTTATAGTCAGATGTGTGATTGGTTGTGCAGCTTGGGAGTGTGATTATCCCTGTGTTGGAGAGAGTTCCAAAAGGAAGAGAGAAAACCCACCCAGGAGACTTGAGTGTCTTGAGTGAGCCCCAGAGAGGATTCTGAGATTTGTGTCCAGTGGAAGCCAGTAAGGGCTAAAACCGTGAGTTCATGTTTACACCAGTGAGGGTGTTGAACTAGGACAGTTAATGCTTATGTGAAGCCAGTGGGCTGAAGATTTACTTTCTTTAAAATAAAAGCCAGTAAAGCAGCATTTAAATGTGAAAAGTGGTGTCAGTCTCTGTCATGTTGCACAGGGTTGCCACCTGGCAGAGCAGTCTCCATCTCTGTGCTGAAAACTGTGTCGTGAGTTGTGACTATGGGTTTCGCTACCTGAAACTCACAATAAGTTTTAGAAAGGGTTGGATTGCTTTTTAACATGTCCTGTTATAAAATACAAGGTTACTAGTAGTAATATATGAGGCTGTCGGTCTCAGACATGTCCCCACTCCATACATAAGGCTAAATGTATTCCTAAAGGTGGGACAGGAGAAGATGCGACCTGCTTGTATGTACTTCCCACTATTCTAGAACGAAAATTTCTTCCACTGTTCATATAGTTTAATGAATTGAAATATTTTTCACTCTATAAAGAAAAGGTAAATGGAAGTACAGTTTGAAACAATTCAATGTCAGCTGTGCCTCGGAATATTCATTATTTATTTAGGATGTCATCATGCAATATGTATATCTAACAAAAGAGCGTGCCCCGTTGCATAATGGCTCCTTTATATACATACCATAATAATACAGCAGGTGGTTTGGGGGTGATGTTAGAGTTATGTGTTAAATAGTAAATTGGCGCCTTGTGTAGATCATCACCAAGCTGGTAGATATTAGCTGGGGGATGCTGCAAGTTGCTGATGATTTTTTATTATTATTTTCCTTTATTTAAATAATGGAAGACATTTAAAGGGGATGTTCACCAGTCTGGTAGGACTTTGCAAAAAAGGCACTTTGTCAAATACAATTGTTTGCCAAAAATTTATCATTGCCCTAATATTTAAATGAAAAAATCTTGCTTACATCATGTAAGCTTATTGCAAGGTAGAGACTCGCCAGCAGGTAGGAATATTCAGAGAGAGCAGGTATGGCTTTAAGCGCCAATGCGCATAACCGGCATTCACATGTATCTGATGCATTGGTCCACAAAAAATAAATCTGAGACTGACTCAATTGCCCACTTCCAACTTATTAACAAACCCAATCTGGATACCTATCCTTAGTTAAATGCCCGTGTCCACCCCTCCCAGGCCCGGCAATCCACTGCCTGCTGAAAAATCATTGCACCAGCTCAAACTGTCCTAACAAAGGGTCTTAAGACTGCTGGTGACCCCCATTTTCCATAGGAAAAAGGGCCTAAGGGTAATGGGTTACTTTTTGCAGTAATAAAATCAAAACAATAAAATTTAAGTAAACAATTGTATTTGCAAAAGTACATAAGTATAATATAATTTGGAAGGATATTGCAAACTATGAACAATGTACAGAGTATCTGATCAGTTCCTTCTGCACTATGGCCTACAGTTGAATACTGATTGGCAGAATAGTTTGCCCATTGTTCTCAACAATTTGACTTCCACAAAGACTTGATTTTGATATCTCAGGTGGAGCTCCAGGAGCTACTGCTGTTTGAGTCAGCAGCCCAATTCCACCACCCCCACACCCACCCAAGGGGGTAGCAGACTCATCACCAGCTCAGAGAGCACAGTTGCACTAGTAGAGCCAAGTTTCAAATAAAAAGATAGAAATTGCGCTTTTTTGAGTTTCAACAGATAGCTTTTCTCCTGTCCTTGGTAACCTTCTGCACAGTGCTGCCTGATTCAAGGGTTTCATCTTGTCTTATGGCAGTTACAGACCTGGTCATTTTTATTTTTATTGTTCAAAGTAATAAGCTGTTTTGCAACTTAAAACATTATTTTATGGATGTTAAAGGATAAAAAAAACCCATTTAGGCAAAAGTCCCCACTGCGCCCCTCCGCTGGCCCCCGTCCATGCCTCTCCCCTGCACAGTGTAACCCCTGAATTGTGTCCCCTCTTGAAATACTGATCGCACATGCAGTGTCAGCGCAGCGGAGCTCATGGGCGCCATCTTCGTAGTTTCAGTATTCTTCGATACATGTGTGCTGTATTGGTTGGAGCAATTTTCCGTTTCGTTACAACTGTGCAAGTGCCGAAAGTAATGGAAATTGCTGAAGGGAAGGAAGAAGCCACGAAGAATACCGAAGCAATGGAAGATAGCGCCCGTGAGCTCCACTGCACTGACTTTGCATGTGCGGTCAAGGGGAGGGGGAGCAGTGGGGACTTTTGGTGGGGGGGTTTAGTTCTCCTTTAAAGAGAGTTGATTTACCTAAGAGTGCATCCATACTGTAGGATTGTCCAGCAATGTGACATATGCTCTGTAAGCCTAATAACCTTTACTCTATACACTCTTGTTGACCAGTTGGTATGTCTCTGTGTCAGGTAAACCAGTAACTAGAGTCCTGCAGAATACCCACAAAGTGGTTGGGTTTTGGGCAACAAGTCTCAGATTCCCTGTCTGGTTGTGCAGTCCATGGATAACCCACTTGGGTACCCGGCTAAGGTGCAGGCCTGTAAGAGGACCGAACCCTCTTACCCACTTATGTGGTTTTGGACGCTTTTTTCTACTTGCACGCAGATTTGGCACCAGAATGAAATCACTTCTGATCAACAGTGATATTTTATGTCCTGGATTGGTAAATTGGAAGGTAAATTGACCTATAGCAGGCCGGGTCGGGTAGCGGTTCAGTGGGGGGCAAAATGTGGGTTGCGGGTGTGGGTCTGGTACTGGTCTAAGAAAATGGACCTGCACAGGACTCTACCAGTGACCCCTTTCTGTTGTGCATAGTATTATTTTGTATGGGTTAAGCTTGTTAATATTTTTTGGGGTAAAAAAGAGTGTCTTTCTCTGTAGGGTTATTATTATTATTAATAATAATAATTATAAGACATTTATAAAGTACCATCATATCCTACAACAATGTACAATATATAGTGAATAAAGTACCCCCTCTTGTAAAATATAAGGCTATTATAAGTTACCGAGGAGTTTCATGACCATATAAAAACACGAGGCCGAAGGCCGAGTGTTTTTATACAGGTCATGGAACTCCGAGGTAACTTATAATATCCTCATATTTTACAACTGGGGGTACTTTATTAATTATAATACACAAATTTTAGTGAGTCATGTGACAGAAATTACATCACTACTCACCGTTTATAACTGATGACATCACTACTCACCGTTTATAAGGATATAATTTACAGGATATTCATGGCTTTTGTGTATTATATGGATATAAACATCAAATACGTTGTTTAGATACAAAAATACAACTGATAAAGAAAGCGCTTTAGGGGCCCTGCTCAATAAATCGAACAATCTTAAACGCCTTAAAACTTGGCAGTTCTCCTTAGGCTGATGTCCGTAGTTCATCTTGTTTTACTGTACTGTATTGTTAAAGTCCACGGTTCTATGGTTTTACTGTCATAACTTTACATTATTATAGAAATATAGTCGTGCACTGGCACGGTGTTTATGTTAACTGGTACAGGGTACAGTCTAGCACATAATGTTACCCTTGCTGATATGGATGAATATTTTAATAAAATTTAATAGAGCTCTAAATAAAACATATAAAATGTCACTTTCCTGGACTGCTGACTGAGAATTCTGGATTATACTAATATTCTCCTGCTGCAGTTGGAAGAAGAATTTCAGTTAGAAGCAGCGTAATTACAGTGACTGTAGAAAATTATTTTACCAAAAGGTTTCAGTTTAGTGTTTTAAGGTTGGACAGTCTTAACATTGTGTTTTCCCTACAGCATAGAATTAATGATGCAGTACAGGGGGGCGGTCCGGATAATAGAAAAGCAAAGAAAATGATTTTTATAGACATTTGCATATTTTATCCTAATACATGTAAATGTTATTAGTTATGAAAGCTCACCTTGTCCAGGAATGTCATCAGGGTGTTTGTAATGCAGATTGGTTAAGCAGTCTATTACATTAATGAGCCCATAGCTGTAATCATGTTTCCCTTGTTTTTTGCTCTTAACAAATGAATGTATATTTTTTTTCTCATACTGGTAACATTTGCACGTTGATTTGCTCATTATTCTACCGGAGACTTGGAATTTCATTATCTCACTGTTTTTCTCACTTCTACAATTACCATTTTTTCTTTTTTTAAACCGTTGTGGATTGATCTGACAGGCCTTTGATAATGAAACCATTTATAAAAGGACACACAATGTCCATTAGATCACACATCACAGCATTCAAGGAATCATATTCTACACAATTACTAGTGCTTAAATATGTATATATGTATATATATGGAACTATATTTATACCATGCATGTGGTGCCCTGACCGATGGATGCACACAATCAATCAATCATAGTAAACTGTCAAGTTAACATTAAAGACAAGTTTAGATTTAATTACAAATAAATAGCTGATGGATCGGTCAGGAGTGTGCTATTATTCAGAGGGCACAAGTGCTGCACAGTCCCTAGTTCCCCAATTCGCTGATAAATGGTTTGCTCGTTTCTATGGTAGGCTTAGCCCCAAAAAATAATGTTACAAACTCCCGATATCATGTCTAATTCAATATTAGTCTCCACAAATTTCAGCAAAAAAAAAAGCAAAATGTAGAAAAGAGAAACCACAAAGTGGTTCCCAATTGACATCCGTGCATCACTATCTCACTACTGTGTTTTGTACTGGCACGTTACTTCCTTATAGGCTATAATTAACACCCACTCTGATTCCCTCATAATGCCTCCCTTAGTCGGTATAATCTATAGGTGAGTTTACATATTGCAATCAGCTTATAAAGAGTTTTCAGTTTTTCCAATTTCTCCTATTTTTAACATTTTAGCACAGACTTTGACCAGTGTTATCTTATTTTTTACACATTTTTTATTTGTCATCTCTGCTAAAATGCCATTAATT
The DNA here is from genome assembly GCF_017654675.1 of Xenopus laevis. Lineage (NCBI taxonomy): Eukaryota > Metazoa > Chordata > Amphibia > Anura > Pipidae > Xenopus > Xenopus laevis. The sequence continues at coordinate 92,271,470 of NC_054381.1, read as the reverse complement.
TAGACATGAAAACCATCTTTAAAGCAAAGAGAAGAAAGCATGAATATTTTACTGTCGGCAATAATCTGTATCAGACACTTTCTTCATTATTACTTCAACACATAAATAGAGGCCACAATGGTGCAAAAATTAAATTCCTAGTTTGTTTTATCTACTAATTTCAGGGTTATCTAACTAGAATCTCTCCATCAACCCAGATAAGTTAACTCTGTCAGAACCTGGAGTCTTTCACTGCATTGCCTGTGGCCCCAGTGCTGTATTTAGGTCCAGTGCAACCCTATGCTCTGTTTGCAGAAGTGATATCATGTGTATGACTGCACTTCCAGTAGGTGTGACATCACTGCTGCTAAAAGTGAAGTCATGTCCCCACAAAGCACATGCAGGTAATCACTGGGGCTGCCCTAGGAGCAGGCCCATGGGTGCTTATAATTAAATAAGGCCCTACAGGGCTCTCTCTTCTGTAGTTTTGACTTTGATAGAAATGAGACGTACACATAGGCCTTCCTACCGGTACCTGTATGCATGTGTTTGGCTATTGCGGCATATGTATTAGTTATTTGAGTTGAACTTGTCCATCGAGTTCTCCTCCAAATAATCCCCCGTGCAGGGGCAGAAATGGAGACAATAGAGATAGCAGAACTAACAGAAGTATTCGGTGCCTCATCTGTTCCTGACTGATTCTCAATTTAATATGGGCGCAACACAGATCTTTCTGAAAGTTTTAAGGACAGTGGCTGAAAAGATTTTACATTTTAATAACTTAAAAAATTATATACTATGGGGCTATTACTGCACATAATATAACCGCCACAAAAGCCTGTAACGATAGTGCAAAGTATAAGGTACAATTACTTTTTCAGTTATCATTGGCATAGGAAAAGAAAATCTCATCAAGCAAGAACTTCAATAAGAGGTACATGTATGGAATCTGTTATATAGAATGCTTGGGACCTGGGGTTTTCTGGATAAGGGATCTTTCTGTAATTTGGATCTCCATACCTTAAGTCTGCTAAAATAATTTAAATATTAAAGGGGTTGTTCACCTTAACTTTTAGTATGATGTAGAGAATGATATTCTAGGACAATTTAATTTTTTTTTTTAGTTAATTGTCTTTCTTTCAGTGGCGGTGCAGGTTTACAATTTTGGCAATTTGATCGATTTGAATAAGAGACTGAAATATGAATAGGAGAGGACCTGAATAGAAATATGAAAAATAAAAAGCATCAATAACAATACATTTGTAGCTTTACAGAGCATTTGTTTTTAAATGGGGTCAGTGACCCCCATATGAGCTAGAAAGAGTCATAAGCAAAAGACAAATAATTCAAAAAGTATAAAAAAAGAAAAAATGAAGACCAATTGAAAAGTTGCCTAGGACTAGCTATTCCATACCATACTAAAAGCTAACATAAAGGTGAACCACTCCTTTAAATAAACCCAGTAGGGTTGTTCCAATATGGATTCATCTAATCTTAGCTGGGATCAAGTACAATGTTTTATTGTTTTATCACAGAGAATAAATTAAGGGGCACATTTACTTAGCTTGAGTGAAGGAATAGAATAAAAAATACTTTGAATTTCAAAGTATTTTTTTGGCTACTTCGACCATCAAATTGGCTACTTCGACCTTCGACTACGACTTCAAATCGAACGGTTTTAACCAAAAAACGTTAGACTATTCGACCATTCGTTAGTTGAAGTACTGTCTCTAGGCCTTCCCATAATTTGGAGCTTTCTGGATAACAGGATCCCATATCTGTATATGTAGTCTGGGGCCCATGGCTCTCCTTTTTTCCATAATGTTACCAGGCTCAAGAGCGTGGAATAGGTGGTTTTGCCTACCTTGTTAAGTGTGAAAAACTGAAAAGCACAGATGGTCTTTGCAGAAATACTCTTCCTGACAGCTAAACCTTCACGTATACAGATGCAAATAGTTTACATTTTAAGCAAAACTAGCCAATCAGTTTATTATAGGATGTCCTTGGATAAAGTGGAAATTTGCTGTGGAACGAAATATACTCTCTGTATCAAATGCTTTGCTTTTATTACTTTTGCACAGCTGTGGAAACAGTCAGTGAGATCTCTGCCAGTTCCCTTATTCAACAACACATCCTCCGTTACATGAAATACTCTCTACTTCCGCCTATATTATGTGGCAGCCACCGGGGTCCATTCATATGGATTTTTCTAGCAAAAAGAGTTAAAACAATGTGAAATCAATAAAACATTTGAAATACATTGTATCTTTTGCAGGAAGAATTTAATATAGAACATAGATGCTCATTGCTTGTTTTTCATAAGGTCTCAAATACTCGTTTTGGCATGAGTTGCATTAGCATTCTTACCATTGATGCTGCACTGGGCAAAAATACATTCTTAAAGCTAAATTTACTAATTATGATAATAAATAATAATTAGCCACAATAATATTTATCATGTACAATGTATGTATGAAAAGTATTTTATATACAATAATTTATAAAGCGAATCAAAAGCGGAATTAACTGCCTAAAACTGTTTAAGTAGGCACCTTAAACTTCATTAAACATGCACAAAAAATCTCCAATGCTAATAATTGTTACCAGTCTACCTAACATACTGAGATTACAGTTCCATTTTTTGCCACATGCCAAAACAGCAGATATAGCACTATTTAGATGAGGGTGAACAGAACCATGATCGTTTGATTCCAAGAAAAGGCAGGCAAGTTGAAACAGGTGTAATTATAGAGGAACCCTGAGATTGCTGAGGTGCCCCATGGGTTTTGCTATTTTTTTGAGATAAACAGGGTCCAAACATGGAGTAGTTACAGTTTCCCTGTTTCTCTTGATAAGCTCAAGAAATAACAGACCATAGGCTTTTGAAAATGAAAGCAAAGGCAAAAAGTATGTTTGGCACAAGCCTTACAGTGTATGACACAGCACCACTCACGTGGAAATTTAGATTAGATTAAGTCTTTATTGGAACATATGGCTTCTGATCTGGAACATACAATGTTTCAGGTCTAATCTTGGCCCTTTATCAAGCTCACAAGCCTTATTCACTGAAATCATGTTGAAAAAGGGGAGATACTGCCACTTTACCATCACTTTGCTTGCTGAACTACATTTTCCCCTAAAGATTTAACCCTTAATAATATTCTGAATGGGTATTTTTTAAATGCAGTGTTTTCCCCAGAAGTCCAGTGACATTATAAAGGCGAAAGGGGAGTTGCTCTATTCCCAGGTCGTAAATGAGTCATATCGTGGTTCTTAACCTTTAACTAATTTTTGATATGATATATGATATATACTGTGATATTTTGAGACAATGTGCAATTGGTCTTCATTTTTCAATTTTGTTTTTGTGTATGTTTTTTTTTTAAAGTATTTAGCTCTCCAGTTTGGAATTTCAGCAGCTATCTTGTGGATAGGGTTCAGTTTACCTTACCAACCAAGCAGTGGCTTGAATGAGAAACTGGAACTTAATATAAAGATAATAAAAAGTAGTAACAAAGTAACAAAATTGTAACCTCGCAGGGCAACAGATTTTTTGGCAGCCGGGAGTGAGTAACCTCGCCATCTGAGAGCTTAAAAAAATGAAGGCAAATAATTCAGAAACTGTAAAAAAAAGAGCAATTGAAGAGGCAATTCTATAACATATATATTCAGTAGTTTTAATATGTGCACATTACCACAGGAGGGAGTGTTTTTTTTAATTCATTACATCTGTGAATTGTCACAATTTCCCACAAGCCACAGCGGGTTCTCGCCAAACAGTGTTTTTAAGTTGGTTGTTTCGTTTCCAACTGCACTTTGATAAAGGCTGATAATAATCATTTTTTTTATTTTTACTTTAAGACCTGTGAGTACTACCTCTTCAAATGATTTCTATATATATATATATATATATATATATATATATATATATATATATATATATATATATATATATATATATATATATATATATATATATATATATATATATATATATGATACAATTGTCCATGGAAAAGATCTTTGGATACTCCCTACACCTTTCCCTTTACAAGTCATGTAGCTTGATGAAGAATTATCAGGCAGCATGAGATATTGCCTTGACATCCCACTGCTGCTGATAAATACAAATTTAACGCTGCATTGCTGTTCAGCCTAAATTCTCACAACCTGGAATCAATCCTGCTAGTCTAAACTAAAGCTAAAGACAATTTTAAAACATCAGATGGAATGTGGATTAAATGTATGTTCCATAAAAACTGGATTAGGAATTTAATAAAACATCACAAATGCAGAATTATGCACGGATGTATAACAGCTGCATACGAGGTGATGCACATTACATTTTTCTGTTTTAAGGTTTCTACATCTTTCTATGTAAAGTGTCCACAAACATACATTTCTATACATTTATGGGAGGCATGTTACAGAACAAAATATAGAGCTGCCACATTTAACATACAATTTCCATAGGACTGGAATAGATTTTACAGTCTTCCTGTCCTGTGACCTTGTCACCTTGTGTTAGATGGAATTACCACTATTCTGTTCCAAGCTACAAAGACGTATATTTCCTTCCTTAATAGCTGTCCATGCAGAGGAAATTGGTATACCCTTTTCCTGTAGATTGATGGACCTCACGCTTTCCACTTAATCTTCCAGGAAAGGCCAATGTGTGCAAATTAAATATGAGTTCCTAAAGAGCTTAACTTTCTGTTTGAAAAGTATTTATCAAGTTAAGTTATGATAACCTCATTTCATTGTTATCTTTTAGGGATGCAACGAATCCAGGATTTGGTTTGCGAGTTAGCCAAGATTCTGCCTTTTTCAGCTAGATTCTGATTTTGCAAATCCAAATGCTTGGCAGAACTAAATCTGAATCCAAAAAATCAACTGACTTTTCATCACACAAACAAGGAAGTCGGAGATGTTTTAGCTGTGTGCTGAATGCATGGTTCTCTTTCCCCCTAATTTACTTATGAAAATAAGGGTTCAGATTCGGTTCAGTATTCCAAAATCCAAATCTTTAAGAAAGGATTCAGGATTCGGCTGAATGGATTCACTGCATCCCTATATTTTTTACAACAGTTCTTTGGCATAGGTGCCGAGTGTTGGTGCCGAAACGTTGAAAATACATTTTTCTCTATTGTTTTCACTTGAAAAGTCCTTGGAATGCGTTTTTTATAAATCGAATATATATATATATATATATATATATATATATATATATATATATATATATATATATATATAATTGTTCTATAAGTACTTGCACTCTTTCTTCCACAGTCCAAAATGGGTGCTATGGTCAAATGTAGTATGTAGCTTTCAGAAGTTTTTTTTGATAAAGGCCCCAATGTGGGCCGAAACGTTGGGAACAAGAGTGATGTTTGAATAAAAGATTTTGATAAAAAACTTCTGGAGTGCTGGTCCATTCTGAAAGCTATATATAACTATATCTATCTTCAGTATCCGCACTCCAATAAAGCGATTTCAGGGGTGCACGGCCAATTATTCTAATTTACATACAATCATTTTGTGCATCCGTTAAAAATTTGTTAAGAAGTGTGTTGAGAAATTTTCACTTAAAATGTTTTTCTTATTCTAAAAAATTTTTTAAAACCTGTGCAAAATATACAATACATTTCTTAAGTATATGTGCAATATAACGTGTGACCAGTATGTAAATTAGATTGGTCAATATGTCACAAGGAATAGGAGGTCACTTTGGCGCCATTTTGTATTGTGAGCACTATATAAAGTTTTACTTGCACATTGTATATTATCCTTGAAAAAGGTCCCAAGAGGGACTGAAACGTTGGAGCACTGTAATGTGTGTGTATAATAATAAAAATACACTTATTTCACAAGGGAAGTGCTGGCCTGGGAATATATACACATATATATATATATATATATATATATATATATCTATATATATATATATATCTATATATATATATATATCTATCTATCTATCTATATATATATATATATATATATATATATATATATATATATATATATATATATATATATATATATATATATATATATATATATATATATATATATATATATATATATATATATATATACTCTGATGTCACCAGAACCCTTCTGATTTTTGACTTGGCTGTCCGACTTAATAAATCACCACCACTCTGCTCTTCATTGTACCTGCAACAATTGGAGACATTCTATTACAGAAATGTGAAAGTGTAATGTAAAACTGTTTATGCATTTTTTTTTTATAGATTCATATCCTTTTGACATTATTTTAATTTTTCTGGCCTTTTTAACTGTTTTTAAGGGGACATACAATGTTCATAGCAGAATTGTTCTTAGCAAATGTTGTAGTAAAAATACCAGCATTTCCCTATAAAGAAGGGTTAAATTACATGGGTAGCCCTCTTCTAACAACCATAGATATGTATTCTTAGTGGAAATGTAAAACTTCAAATTAAATTAATGCACAATTGCTCTCTAACACTTTAGCAATACATGCTTTTTTTGTTTACATTTCATGATATTAGCAGCTTTAAAGCACTAATATAATTAAACAAACAACAGCTCCATCTACTGGCCAGTTCTGCTAACAGTCCTACAGTACAGAGACAATTTCAGACAAAAGGTCAGATGCAATTCAGTGAGAAACAGGTTTATCATGTGAAAACTTATGGACGAGATTCAATTTGAGATGCAATTCAATTCAGCACGCTCACGCTTTATCACATGACAACTCCATTGAAATTTATGGAAAGAAACGAAATGAATTTGGAGAAAGTCTTTTCTCCTTGAATTGAATCTTGTGACTTTTCACGTGATAAACCATGAACGTAACTTTTCCTCGCTGAATTGGATCTAGCCTAAAGAGAGTAATCTCTTCTGATGTTGCTCTGTTACAAAAAAATAGAGAAGAGCCATGTGATGTATCTAATCTATCCTAAGCAGAGCAATATCAAAAGAGTTTCCTCTCGTCTATTTCTCCCGACTGTAAGGCTGTCAACAAAACTGGGCAGCAGGTGGCACTGTTGCTTAAATTTCAGTATGTACTCTTAAAATGTTGACAATATTTTCAAGAATCACACCACACAAAATGTCAGTTCTAAACATTGCTAAGAAGTGCACTCTAAGCAAGTTTACATTAATTTGTTTGAGGGTTTGCATTCCCTTTAAAGTAATATGCTGCACTATAAAACAATCTCTAAATACTCCAGAGCCAGTGGTTTATCTGATGCAACAGAATTATCCTGCTGTGTTTATTCTTGACACTACTTTCTTGATTTCATATGATCACTGCCAAACACAACACATTTTTTTAGCTGTGAGCACACAAACAGAACTATATCTATCCCCTAGTTATACAGACACCTAAATGGGTCCTAAAATACAGTTAGGAGGGGGGCCTGTTTCCTTATACTGCCTTAATCTATATATATATATATATATATATATATATATATATATATATATATATATATATATATATATATATGGGTCCTAAAATACAGTTAGGAGGGGGGCCTGTTTCCTTATACTGCCTTAATCTATATATATATATATATATATATATATATATATATATATATATATATATATATATATATATATATATAGTGAATAAAGTACCCCCTCTTGTAAAATATAAGGATATTATAAGTTACCGAGGAGCTTCATGACCATATAAAAATACATGGAACTCCGAGGTAAATTCTAATATCCTCATATTTTACAACTGGGGGTACTTTATTTATTATAATACACAAATTTCAGTGAGTCATGTGACAGAAATGACATCAGAACTCACCATTTATAACTGATGACATCAGAACTCACCGTTTATAAGTAAAATGGCTTTTGTGTATTATATAGTGAATAAAGTACCCCCTCTTGTAAAATATAAGGATATTATTAGTTACCGAGGAGTTTCATGACCATATAAAAACACGAGGCCGAAGGCCGAGTGTTTTTATACAGGTCATGGAACTCCGAGGTAACTTCTAATATCCTCATATTTTACAACTGGGGGTACTTTATTTATTATAATACACAAATTTTAGTGAGTCATGTGACAGAAATGACATCACTACTCACCGTTTATAACTGATGACATCACTACTCACCGTTTATAAGGATATAATTTACAGGATATTCATGGCTTTTGTGTATTATATATATATATATATATATATATATATATATATATATATATATATATATATATATATATAAATATATATATATAAAACCAAATCTCAGCTAATAATGGGATGACTGCCATAGCTTTAATCAGTAATTACATTTAGCATTCTTGAAGTATGCCCCCCTTTAATGTAAAATAGAGAACTTGTGAATAATAAAAAATTCAGATGATCAGAATATACTGTTTTCCTGATTACCATCAAATGAAAGTTATCAGACTAAGTAGGTCTGATCCTGAGGGAATGATCTGTTTCTTTTTTTTAGCAGTTTGAAGAAATTTCTGCATTAACCATTTAGTGGAGGAAACAGACTTGGAAATGTATCAGCTACAGCACTGAGCATTCAGTGGGTGCTCTTAAATCTCAATATTTAAGGATAAAATATCAACCTATTCTTAGGGTAAGAGCTGTACAAACAGCTGACTGCAGTGTTTGAGCTCCAATATGCACCTAAGCTAGAGACTTGCATCGGGTCTGGCATCCATAAAATACAGACAAAGTGGTTGGGTTTTAGACAGCAAGTCAGATTACCTGACTGTGTGGGCACCTTGTCTGGTTAAAGTGTGCACTGTAATCCCCCCACCTCTTCAACAAAAAGCTCCTATACCTCCCCAGTATGGTTGATCTTCCTCTGGAGTGACCTCACATCTGGTCCACAGATTTGCTGTTCCCTGGTTGGAAGGTAAGTTAACCCATTGTGGTTAGGGTCCGGTAGTGGGTCAGGGGCATAGCAGGTTTATGGGTCTGGGTCATGTCACAGGTCAGCTGGTTCTGGTTGGACACGGATCTGCTTGACCGGACCTGTGCGGGACGTTAACCTAACCTTTACATGGGGTGAATAATTTATTAAAAGCCGATTATTAACTACATGTCTTATCATAAAGAATATTTCAGTATAATATGGGAAGTAAAATGTACCCACCATTTGGAGGGTTATTTATCAAAGGTCGAATTTTAGAGTTTTGTGAGGTTTTTTTATACCTTGAATGAACTCACAACTCAAATTTTTTCCGATTTAAGAAAAAACTTCAATCGCTTGAATTGATTGAGACTCGACAAGTTTTAGCTGGAGTATTTTCTGATTCAAGCAATTTCCAGCTTCAGGATATAATAAATCTTTAAAAGTTTTGAGTTTTTTTACCCAAAAATTTGAGTTTTGACTGAAAAATACCATTGAAATATCATTGAAATAAATATTTCAAGGGTTTTACTCCATCGAGTCATTATCCAGCTACATGCAATGCCTATGTGGCAAGAAGCCACAGGACCTGCTGCAGTAGGCATCTAAATAATGAGTTATTGGAGGACAAAAAGTCTACGCCAAAATAGAAACTTGAAAACTCCATAGGATGGTAATGATAGAGATCTGCAAGTGCCACCGTTTACCAAAGGCAATTTACTGTAGCATGCCAGATTGGGGGTGGATTTACTAATGTTCATATTTCGTTAGTTTGCCTGAATCACTGAAGCAAAACTTGGCCATCTAAAATCTGTCGACATCATGTAAAAGTCAATGGGATTTGTCCTTTTCCAAATGTAAAATCTTTCTTTAATTAAAGCTTAAATCTTAAATCTTAGCTTGTTTTTGCATGAAAAAATAGAGGTTTTCATATTAGGACTCGTATAAATTCAGCATTTTTATTAGTTCATGCTTTTTAAATAAATTACTAGCCATTAGTGGTTTTAGAAAAAAAATTTTTTGTGGTTTTAGAAACCTCAAAAACTAGTAAAATTAGAATGTTGATAAATGGGCCTCCCCATACCTATAAACCAACTTTCAGACCATTCCCTTAATCTTAGACAAGTGAGAACCAAGGGTGCTAATGCCACAAAATTAAATTGATCCTAAAAGTATGGTCCAATGGTCACTTTTTAGGTTTCAAAGATCTTGTATCAATAAGTTATCGCATTTTGCAAATAGGTTATTCCTTGTCTGTTTGTCTGTTGATAGTAACTTTTTGTGTATTCCAAGTTATTTACTAAACTCAGAATGCAAAAATCATGAACATTTTGTGATTTTTTGTTTTATAAAATCTGACTTTTAAAAAATCGCAAATTTTTCGGAATTTATTACCCCGTGGTAATGGAAAAGTCTGAAAATCCGGCATCTCAGACCTGTCAAAGTTGCATATAAGTCAATGGGAGAAGTCCCAATGATTTTTTGATGTGCGCTGGGTTTCGTGCAATACCCCGAAGTTTTTGGGTGAAAATTCCAAAAAAATCTTGAAAATTGGTTAAAAGATCCGGAAAAATCGTGAATTTTTTTTCCCACAAAGCAAATTTTTGGGAAAATGTAATAAATAAGCGTAAAAAAACAGAGCGGATTTGATCGGAGTTTGTAGCAGAAAATATTGAGATAAATTCGGACTTTGATAAATAACCCCCTAAGTGCCATCTCCAGACCTGGAAGTTCCAGTCTGGATATAGCTTGCAACTAAGTTTGTATTGCATGCACTACCGGTAAGAACCTATAAAATTCTGGAAACCCCTGGCAATTTTCATTGGTTTCGGTGCTAAGGTATTTTAGGTGATTTGTTACCCAAGGGCAGTGCTAATTGCAATGTGTGCCAACACTATTAATCAGAGGGGATGAGGTGATGAGCCCATCTTTAGTATTGCATCTATTCTACATTTATTTTAATGAGGAATATCTCAAGACATCCATGTTGTTAAGTGCTATTTAAAAATTTGACTGTAAATTAACTTATCTTAAAGCCTGAATTTAGGGTAGCAGTAAAGGAAATCCCTGAAGTAATGTAGCCACAGAAATAGATTATTTTCTACTGGGTAAATAATTTAAAAGCTTATAACAGAATGCTGGAAATATTAGCATCTTTAAACTAAAACCTGCAAGCACAACTGTCTTAATTTACAAAAAAATTATGCAAAATTTTGTAAATAAATATCATTTTAAATTTAATTTTTATAACTGAACTGAAAGAAAATAAAATCGAAAAGTACAGCTTGTGAGTGTTTTATTATATGCTTTATATGATTTAGTATATGCTTTACTTATACTTTTGCAGTTGTTATTATCCTTTATTCATTTAGAGATGTAGGTACTTGTGATTATTGGTCAGGACAAAATCCGCAGTACCTTGTGAATTTACCAGTGGATAAGGCACAAGGTCTGGCGGGACACAGTGGTGCTTTCTTCCTGACTTCCCCTCCCAATCGTTGCTGTAACATAGAACAGGTACGAGCGCACAGTGGGTGGGGTTTGTGCAGCGTTGGAGGACCTGATGAATGTTGTTTGAAGCCCGGGGTTGGTGTGGGGACCTCTGACTTTCCCTCCTGATTGCAGGCACAACAGAGAACAGGTACGCGGGGATGGGGGGTGAAGCGTTGGAGGAGGACCTGATGACGGTGGTGGAGACCCCAGGGTTGGTGTGGGGGCCTATGGAAGGTTTCCATAGAGCGAGTATCAGGACAGCAAATGTGTCTTAAAGAAAAATGGCTTTTATTAAAAAACATTCTATTAAAGCTCCAAATTATGGAAAGATCATCTCCCATGGACTCCATTTGAATGAAGTAATTCACATTTTAAAAAATTATTTCCTTTTTTCTTTGTAATAATAAAACAGTGCCTTGTACTCAATCACAACTAAAATATAATTAATTCAATCCTTATTGAAGGCAAAACAATCCTATTGGGTTTAATTAATTTTAAATGATGTTTTAGTAGACTTACGGTATGCAAATCCAAATTAAAGAAACCCAAGGTCCCAAGCATTCTGGATAACCTGTCCTTTTCCTGTATGTGATGATATTCAATACAAGTCCTTTTTATTTGGATCATACTTGGCACTGATGTTGGTATGATCTTGGTCTCATTAAAACTTTACATGCTAAAGGCCATTGTTAGTAATTGACACTTCCCAAAGCATCTTACATATTTATGTGCAAAACATTGTTTTAAATGTGAACTTGTGTATAGACATTTTTTTCCCATTGAAAGTTCTTTAACCTTTAAAAATGGAACAAGCAGAAGTATGAATCCAAAAAACCTAAATACAAAAATAAATACAAATTTTGTTCTAGGACAGCAGAATGCATAATGATCTAACATCTAATTAATATACAAAACAGCAGAAAAGCCTCAGTCTCCCAGGAAAGGAGCAGGCAAGTTTTTCAAAAGACATTTCTCATAATTAACATATCAATGTGAGTAGGGAAAGAGGGAGCGAGGGTCATACTAATCTTTATATCAGAGAGCAGTGAATCAATAGGGAATTGCCTGTTGCAGTTTGCATTTATTCTCCCATATGGCAGTAAGAAAGCACATTCTGAGGGTACATTTTAATTATTTCTGTAAGGGGTTGCACTTGGATCTGAAAAAGCTGGGGCAGAGGCCAACATTTGCATGCCCATACTATATGAATGCCATACTATATATATATAATGATAAGTGACATCAGTTTTGACATACTCCTAAATGTAATAGAAATGTAAAATGATCAGTAGTAAATAAGCCCTATAGTTGTGTTTAAGCGCTAATTGATAGGGTAATATATGTTTAATGCCTCTAGTGAGAGTCCATTGATACAAGACCTCTTGAAACAATTGAGCCTGAAATTGAGCTTGAAACAATTGAGCCTTTAATTAACAAACCTCTTGAAACAATTGAGCCTTTAAAAGCTTGGAAAAGAGTTTTATTTAGTACTGTTGCTTTACAAATAATCAGATGTAGCCAGTAGCATGGCTATGGGCCAATAACAGTACAGAACCAACCTACTGCTTTAGACAGGACAAGATGCTTGTACTGGCAATATGATGATGCTGATGGTTAAAGCAAATGTTTCGCAACAGATAAAAAAAAAAATCTTATGTCCAGGAGGCGGGTATGGTTTATAGTAATAACCCCTTGAGTTTCTACAGGGCATGTCTTGCAATTTTCCCTAAAAAAAATGTTATTCCTTGCTGTTGTCAAGGCTACACTGTGGAAATGCAATTATATGCTACTAACAGTGTTCGTGTAGAATTTTCTATTTTCAGTGCTCCCATCTCTAGCAAACTCCTACACACAGTTTAATTTATGTCTTATATGTGACAGTCTAGGAGTCAGTAGAAGAACAAGCGTGGTCACTTGCCAAATGCTGCCAATACTGCATAGAAATATGCATAAAAATAAAATGAAAGCAGAATGAAACGCATGACATTTCTAGTTAGCCTGTTTTAAAGGAACAGTAACAGATGCTCTCTTTTAGAAAACTATTTCTCTTTGGAGGGGTTTAATGTTATGTACAAGGCACACCTGGAAGGTAGAAAAAGTTTAGCAACTTCACAAGCAACACACTAGGCTTTCAGACATTCCACAAATTAGCATTATTACCAGTCTGTAATTAATTTTTAAGCACTGAATTTTGACATGTGCATTGTTCTGAGTTTCCTTATCTCAGGCATCCCTGTGGGGAAATTGATATTACTACCTGACTGCTAGAAAGCTATCGCTGTGTCTGTGAAATAAACCCCCCATTCCGACCTAAGGAGCCAAAAAAAATTTTAAAATCTGTATAGAAATACCAAGGGCAATGATATAAGGTTTCTGTGTTTGACATGAAACAAAATGGAATGAATTAAAGTGCATTGTAAAGTGACAGGCCATTACCAGGCAAAATGTTCATTTGCTACAGATATTAACAGCACAATGAACTGATAAACAGTGTGACTGTGCAGATTAGGGTTGTCAGCAATTGGTGTTTGTGAAGAGGCCTCCAGATGGACTGCCCTGGTTAATACATTAACTGTTCAAATTTTATTCATCATAATTTTATATTGGACTTGTTATGTAGCCTGACTTTTTAACAATATAATATCTTTTTTATTCAATATGATTGGTTATGGATTATATTTGAGATTACAACAGACGAAAAGGAAATGATGAGGCAGGAAAGAGCGATTGGATGTTACATTCAAAACAATAAGAGGGTATAACATTACAGTGCTATTTACTCACAGAAAACAAATCAAAACTAATCATCCACATTCCAAAAGGAAGAATACCCACTTACCATTGATTTGTACAGTATCTCGGCAGATCAAATGCAAGATAAAACTTTATATTAACTCACATATATAAAATACATTTTCCGAACCTGAAGTTTGAAAAATGTGTCCCTAAACGTGCAGTGGAGCAACAATTGCGCACTGTAACAAAATCCTACAGCTATCCTAAAGGAATTCCAAAATGTATTTCTACATAAATGTATACTCCTTACCCAAAACTCAATCTTGCATGAATAAAGAAAGATACCTTGTTGGAAGATATTAAGGGACACATTTACTTAGCTCGAGTGAAGGATTCGAATGAAAAAAACTTCGAATTTCGACGTTTTTTTTGGGCTACTTCGACCATCGAATTGGCTACTTCGACCTTCGACTACGACTTCGAATCGAACTAAAAATCATTCGACTATTCGATAGTCAAAGTACTGTCTCTTTAAAAAAACTTCGACTACCTACTTTGCCAAATAAAACCTACCATGCACCAATGTTAGCCTATGGGGACCTTCCCCATAAGCTTTCTTAGCAATTTCTGATCGAAGGATAATCGTTCGATCGATGGATTAAAATCCTTTAAATCATTAGATTCGATGGATTTAATCGTTCGATCAAATGCTTTTTCCTTCGATTGTACGATCGAACTAAATGCAGTAAATCCTTTGACTTAGATATTCGAAAGTCGAAGGATTTTACTTCGATGGTCGAATATCGAGGGTTAATTAACCCTCAATATTCGACCCTTAGTAACTGTGCCCCTAAGTTACCTCTCTGTATCTGAACTGCTTTAAATGCCAGTATTACATTAGATGAAATTAACCTAGCTAGTTTCTTTTAAATAATTGCTGCCTAGGACCAGGTGCATTCCCCACAAAGCGATTATAAGATATGTAAAACTATTATGCTTCCACATTTAGTAAATTCTTCATGGTTTTCACATTGAAATGTTAATGCCAACCATTTAATCCTTCCCAAACTAGGCAAGGTTTGAACCAGCACTTACTAGTGTCCCATGTCTGGCTTCACCCAAGATAGAAAGACTATAAATTATTACTATTATTCAAATCAATGCACGGTTGCTAGGGTAATTTGGATCCTAGCAACCAGATTGCTGAAACTGAAAACTGAGAGCTGCTTAAAGGAACAGTATCATCAAAAAATGAAATTGTTTTAAAGTAATAAAAATATAATGCAGAGTTGCCCTACACTGGTAAAACTGTTTGCAAAAAAGTCCATTAAGTTCAACCCCTTCAAATGAATCCCTGTGCACATATATATAGATATACTATACCTATCTATACACTCACATATATACCAATACCTATACTACCTAACTGCAAATCTTAAGAATACAGTTATTTAGTAAAGGGATCTTTTTTTGAGAACATCTGCATACTTTTGTATGGAAGCCTGGGAGGATCATTATCAGCTATCCCATTCCCCAAAATCAATGGGTTAAAACAGGGCTCCCCAACCTTTTTTTTTAACCCGTGAGCTGTATTCAGTTGTAAAAAGAGTTGGGGAGAAACACAAGCATGAAAACAAAATTCCTGGGATGCCAAATAAGTGCTTTGACTATTGGGTAAGCCCTATTTGCACTGGCAGTCTAAAGGATACTCTGTTTGGCAATGCCTCCAAGCCTGGAATTGAAAAATAAGCACCTGCTTTGAGGCGGCTGTGAGCTATAGCCAGGGGGTTGGTGAGCAACATGTTGCTCGCAAGGCACTGGTTGGGGATTACTGGGTTAAAGTATGGACATCCCTTTACAAAACCTCTTCAAATGTCTCAATAAATAAAACTATTGCAACTACTCTTTGTGGAAAGACTATTTAAAGTTAATTAGAATGGGAGAGTGTGTGATCTGCATGAAGCAGAGGGAGCCTGTGACCCTGACAAACAGTGGAGTAACTAGATGCTACTGGGCCCCACAGCAAATTAATTTTAGGGCCCCCAACATTTCCAGAGGTTGTCCTGTTTTACCAATATATATTGACATTTCTCATTAATTAGGGCATCATAGGCCCCCTATACCTCCTGGGCCCCCCTGCAGCTGCAGGGTCTGCTTCTTCTGTAGTTACGCCCCTGCTGACAAAGTTGTGCCAGGAGGCTGAATAAACACTACAGGAAGGAGTCCTGTGAGTACAGGCGTGAGCCAACCAATATTGTTATGTTTTGATTGGTAGTCCACAAGGGGCCCAGCCTAGTCAGGGACTGCTCCAAAGTTGGAAGGTAGTGCCCAGTGGGCTAGATTTTATTCTATGATTTCTTTGTATGATATAATGGTCACCCCTGTGTCTGTGCCTAATTGACAGTTTGTGCAAAGTGGGAAAATAAACCTGTTTTCCTTGAAGAAGCTGTGTCCCTGTCTTTCTGCTCCTTTGTCCTATGCTGCCAGCCTCCCATCGACTAATTCCCCTAAAAGTTACGTGTTCAAGCCGCCAGCTTGCCACTATATATATGTATATGTATATTTCCCTCATAGACTACAGTGTCATGCATCCAGCAGCTTCCCCAATATATTTTTTAGGTTTCTCTGGTAGGTAGGGATGTAGCGAACGTCGGAAAAAAAGTTCGCGAACATATTCGCGAACTTGCGTCAAAAATGCGAACGGTTCGCAAACGTCGCGATCCCCATAGACTTCAATGGGAAGGCGAATTTTAAAAGCTAGAAAAGACATTTCTGGCCAGAAAAATGATTTTAAAGTTGTTTAAAGGGTGCAACGACCTGGACAGTGCCATGCCAGAGGGGGATCAAGGGCAAAAATGTTTCTAAAAAATCCATTGTTGACACAGCGCTGCGTTTTGTGCTGTAAAGGGCAGAAATCACACTACATTTCTAAACCTGTGTAATAAAATGCTTTAAAATGTCCGGCGTCTACATGCCAATCAAGTCGTGTAAAAGTTACAGCCTGTTCACACGCAAAGACGAAACGCGGTGCTTACTGCAACGCAAAAAGACGCAAAGAGCTTTAATGAATGATACCGTCAAGTGAGCAAATAATAGTTTTTAATTACTAGTTGCTTGTCACCTCCAGGATGTTCGTCCTGTTGGTGGCAATATTTCTGTAGTGGTGTGTTTAGCAGTCACCGTGCTTGTGCGCACGTGCACGGTCAGGCAGAGGTAATTCAATGTACAGTGAAGCGAACCAAAAAACACTGATTCTGCAGTGTGGGCCCAGTTTTGGTCTACTTTATTGATCACCTGCGGTGACCATAAAAGATGCGATTTTGCCACTGTTGCAGAACCCTGAAAAATTAGGCATGTGTACTTTCCTGAAAAATTATGTTTTTTTTGTCGCAGCCACTGAACCAGAAGTCCAGAAACAATATGCCATATAAATGCTGAAAATATTAATTTTTTTTGTGGCAGCCACTGCAGCACAGAGGCCAGAAAAAATATGCCATATAAATGCAAACAATATTAATTTTTTTTTTGTCGCAGCCACTGCAGCACAGAGGCCAGGAAAAATATGCCATATAAATGCTAACAATATAAATTTTTTTGGTCGCAGCCACTGAAGCACAGAGGCCAGGAAAAATATGCCATATAAATGCTGAAAATATTCTGTTTTTTTGGTCGCAGCCACTGAAGCACAGAGGCCAGGAAAAATATGCCATATAAATGCTGAAAATATTCTGTTTTTTTTAGTCGCAGCCACTGAAGCACAGAGGCCAGAAAAAATATGCCATATAAATGCTGAAAATATTCATTTTTTTGTCACAGCCACTGAAGCACAGAGGCCAGAAAAAATATGCCATATAAATGCTGAAAATATTCATTTATTTTTGTCGCAGCCACTGAAGCACAGAGGCCAGAAAAAATATGCCATATAAATGCTGAAAATATTCTGTTTTTTTTAGTCGCAGCCACTGAAGCACAGAGGCCACAAAAAATATGCCATATAAATGCTGAAAATATTCAATTTTTTTGGTCGCAGCCACTGAAGCACAGAGGCCAGGAAAAATATGCCATATAAATGCTGAAAATATTCTGTTTTTTTTAGTCGCAGCCACTGAAGCACAGAGGCCAGAAAAAATATGCCATATAAATGCTGAAAATATTCAATTTTTTTGGTCGCAGCCACTGAAGCACAGAGGCCAGGAAAAATATGCCATATAAATGCTGAAAATATTCTGTTTTTTTTGGTCGCAGCCACTGAAGCACAGAGGCCAGAAAAAATATGCCATATAAATGCTGAAAATATTCTGTTTTTTTTGGTCGCAGCCACTGAAGCACAGAGGCCAGAAAAACTCAGGATTTACCTGGATTCAAATTAAACCAGTAGGGTTTGCACCCTAGTTTGTAACGGTGGTGGAGGGAGGAGGACGCTAAAGGACAGCTGTATGTGGAGTCATGAGGCGTGCAGAGAAGGACAGCTGCATGGGGAGTCAGAATCAGAAACTCAGAACAAGTCTTCCGGCGTGCAGTAACCCTCCGAGATCCACCCCTCATTCATTTTAATAAAGGTCAGGTAATCCACACTTTTGTGACCTAGGCGAGTTCTCTTCTCAGTTACAATCCCTCCTGCTGCACTGAAGGTCCTTTCTGAGAGGACACTTGAGGCGGGGCAAGACAAGAGGTTCATGGCAAATTGTGACAGCTCTGGCCACAGATCAAGCCTGCGCACCCAGTAGTCCAGGGGTTCATCGCTCCTCAGAGTGTCGATATCTGCAGTTAATGCCAGGTAGTCCGCTACCTGCCGGTCGAGGCGTTCTTTGAGGGTGGATCCCGAAGGGTTCTGCCGCTGCCTTGGGCTGAAAAACATTTGCATGTCTGACGTTACAGAGTGGCCAAAGTGCTTTGTCCTTGCAGGTGCGCTCGTGGCAGGATTACTGGCACCTCTGCCCCTGGAATGTTGATGAGTTCCTGAAGTGACATCACCCTTAAAAGCATTGTACAACATGTTTTGCAGGCTGGTTTGTAAATGCAGCATCCTTTCAGACTTGTGGTATGTTGGTAACATTTCTGCCACTTTATGCTTGTACCGAGGGTCTAGTAGAGTCGCGACCCAGTACAGGTCCTTCTCCTTAAGCCTCTTGATACGGGGGTCCTTCAACAGGCATGACAGCATGAAAGACCCCATTCTCACAAGGTTGGATGCAGAGGTATCCATCTCCGCTTCCTCGTTATTAAGGACTGCATCATCCACGGTCTCCTCCCCCCAGCCACGTACAAGACCAGGGGTCCCCAAAAGGTCACCACCAGCCCCCTGGGAAGCCTGCTCCTGTTGGTCCTCCTCCTCCACAAAGCCACCTTCCTCCTCTGACTCCACTTCTGACACCTCTCCCTGCGTTGCAGCAGGTGCCTGGGTTCGTTCTGGTGATTCCGACCAGAAATCATGCGCTTCCTGCTCCTCGTCACGCTGGTCTACAGCCTCATCTGTCACTCGTCGCACGGCACGCTCCAGGAAGAAAGCAAAGGGTATTAGGTCGCTGATGGTGCCTTCGGTGCGACTGACCATATTTGTAACCTCTTCAAAAGGGCGCATGAGCCTGCAGGCATCGCGCATAAGCACCCAGTAACGGGGGAAAAAAATCCCCAGCTCTGCAGATCCAGTCCTACCACCCAGTTCAAACAGGTATTCGTTGACGGCTCTTTGTTGTTGCAGCAGACGTTCCAACATGAGGAGCGTTGAATTCCAGCGAGTCTGGCTGTCGCAAATCAAACGCCTGACTGGCATGTTGTACCGCTGCTGAATGTCAGCAAGGCGTGCCATGGCTGTATAGGAATGTCTGAAATGGGCCGACACCTTCCTGGACTGCCTGAGAACGTCCTGGAATCCTGGGTACTTTGAGACAAAACGTTGTACTATTAAATTCAGAACATGTGCCATGCAGGGCACATGTGTTAAATTGCCCAGTCTCAGTGCTGCCAACAGATTGCTTCCATTGTCACACACCACTTTTCCGATCTTCAGTTGGTGTGGGGTCAGCCACCGATCGGCCTGTGACTGCAGAGATGACAGGAGTACAGATCCGGTATGGTTTTTGCTTTCCAGGCACGTCATCCCCAAGACAGCATGACAACGGCGTACCTGGCACGTCGAATAGCCTAGGGGGAGCTGGGGGTGCACAGGTGTGGAGGAGGACCCAGCAGCAGAGGACGAAGAAGAGGAAGAAGACGAGGTAGAGAGCGAAGGAGGAGTAGAGGTGGTGGCAGAACCGCGTGCAATCCGTGGCGGTGACACCAACTCCACTGTCGTTGTTGAGTCACACATTTCCTGCTTCCAGCCATGACCAAGTTCACCCAGTGGGCAGTGTAGGTGACATACCTGCCCTGACCATGCTTGGAGGACCATGCGTCAGTAGTCATATGGACCTTTGGCCCAACACTAAGTGACAGAGATGCGGTGACTTGGCTCTGCACATGGTGGTACAGGTGTGGTATTCCCTTTTTTGAAAAAAAATTGCGGCTGGGTACCTTCCACTGCGGTGTCCCAATTGCTACAAATTTGCGGAAGGCCTCAGAGTCCACCAGCTGGTATGGTAAAAGCTGGCGGGCTAAGAGTGCAGAAAAGCCAGCTGTCAGACGCCGGGCAAGGGGGTGACTCGCAGACATTGGCTTCTTACGCTCAAACATGGCCCTCACAGAAACTTGGCTGGGGGCAGATGACTGGGAATGGGAACTGGTGGTCAAGGTGGAAGGCGGAGTGGAGGGTGGTTCAGACGGGTCAAGGACAGCAGAGGTAGAGCAGTAAGATGCTGGACCAGAAGGAGGGTGGCTTTTAGTTTGCCTGTTGCCTTTGAGGTGTTGCTCCCAAAGTGCTTTGTGCTTGCCGTTCATGTGCCTTCGCATAGAAGTTGTACCTATGTGGCTGTTGGGCTTCCCAAGACTCAGTTTCTGACTGCACTCATTGCAAATTACAACGCTTTTGTCAGAGGCACACACATTAAAAAAATCCCACACTGCTGACCTTTTTGAGGCTGGCAATCTGGGGGTAAAAGTAGAAGTCGGCGGCGTTGGCGGCAATGGCGGGTGCGTTGGCCGGCTGACCACAGGTGCCGATACATGTTGTTGCCCTACTGTTCCATGCGAGCTGTCCTCCCTGCTTCTTCTAAGTCTTATTCTCCTCCTGCCTCTCTGACTCTCCGTCTCTCCATCTGAACTATCCTCCTCTTGCTCTCTTCTACTGGGCACCCACAAAACATCAATCTCCTCATCATCATTCTCCTCAGATGCATCAATTTCTTCTAACAGCTCACAGAAGGAAGCAGCAGTGGGGACCTCCTCGTCATCACTCATTATGTCCATCTCTGTTGTGTTCTCTGCCAGAATTAAATCTGGTGTAACGTCCTCATCTCCTTCATCCTCTTCTGCCAATAATGGTTGCGCATCACTCAGTTCAAGAAACTCATGTGAAAATAACTCCTCTGACTCCAGTGAAGAAGGGGCGCCGGTGGTGGAGGAAGTGTTACGTGGGGTGCCCATAGCAGTGGAGGATGAGGATGTTGTGGTAAAGTTAGAAACGGTAGAGGATGGGGTGTGCTGTGTAAGCCAGTCAACTACCTCTTCAGCATTTTGGGAGTTCAGGGTCATTGCCTTTTTAAAACTGGGCAATTTCCTAGGGCCACAGGATAGCATAGCAGCACGGCCCCTAGTGCCTCTGCGTGGCGGCCTGCCTTTGCCTGGCATTATTTTTAAAACAAAAACAACAACAACTCAGGTGGTGTTTCTGGAGACGGTATTATTATTGATATTTAGACAGAATGTGAACAAGCTCACACAGCTAGATGGGAGTTGTTTGAAAATGAAGAAGAAGAAGAACACACTGGGCAAACAAGGCCTACAAGGTCAACGTATACACTACTACAGCAGTGGATACGGAATATATTATTGCTGCCTGAAAAACGTCACTCGGGTG